>NC_081370.1:62306272-62650022 GCF_030684315.1 Stegostoma tigrinum | reverse complement strand
TGATGTTGTAAATAACCAAAAGAAAAGTACGCTTTGCACTTATGTGGAACCACCATGATTCTCTGTGTCTTTCCAGTCAGGATGGATGGTTGCTTCCTTTTGGTGAAAATTGTGGTGTTGAATGCCAGTGGGTCATGCACTCCCTCATAAGGAGTGGAGTCCACCATCAAAATCAAATTTATTACAAAAGCAAAATGTTATAAAAGCTGGAAATCTGAAATCAAAACTGAAAACACTTATGTCTGGCAGCATCTGCTGAGAAAGAATCAGAATTCACCAACTGTGACCTTTCATCAGGAGCGGGAAAAAATTATCAATGTTAAGAGGTTTTGAGCAAATGAAAGGCCAAAAAGGTGGGGAAAAGAACAAAGGGAAGGTGTGTGATTGTTTGGAAAGATGGAAAGATTACCTGACAATGGTATCACAAGGGCCAAGTGCGTGGTAAAGGAACAAGCAAAGAATGAAAAGACGAGTCTAAATGAAATGATGTGTGAAAGGGAGGATTCAGAATACGTGCCACCTGAAAATCAAGGATACAAGAATGAACAACAACCCAGGGTGCAGTGGGAAGGAATGGCCCCTACAGGGTGCTGAAAAGTCAGGGAGGGGTAAGTTGTGGTGGCAATGGCAGTGGATGGTTGGTTGGATGTGAAGGCTTTCAGGGTGTAAGTAAGTAGAAGGGAATCCTGTTTTAGTTCAGGGTTGAAACTCTGAAATAAAATGTATGTGGCACAGGGCTCTGTCAAGCCTTGTTTGCATTGACAAAGATTTAGCACGACTGTTTGTTTTCAGCTTTTTCAACCAAATGTTGTCCAGAGGTCAGATTTGCCAGGGTGTTTCTTTTTCATTATACATTCACAGGATGAGGGCATCTCTGGCTAGGTCAGCATTTATTGCCCATCCCGAATTGCCCAGAGGGTAGTTAAGGGTCAACCACATTGCTGTGAGTCTGGAGTCGCGTGTAGGCCAGACCAGGTAAGGATGGCAGTTTCCTTCCCTAAAGGACATTAATGAACCAGATGGGTTTTTCCTGACAATCAGCAATTGGTTCATAGCCATCATTAGATTCTTAATTTCAGATATTTTATTGAAATCAAATTCCACCATCTGCCACCGTCATAAGACAGTCCCTCCGCATCCATTACCAACCGAGAGAACCTTCTCTGAACCACCAACCAATTCCGGAAGATTTTTCCTTATATAAAGGGCTCAAAGCTGGTCACAGTATTGCATCTGTGGTCTGACTAGTGCCCTGTATAGTTTTAGCAAAACTTTTCAACTATTGTATTCCATTTCCTTTGAGATCATAGCTCACAGTTTGTTTGCCTTCCCAAATGCCCACTGAACTTGGATGCTGGTTCAAATTCTGCAGCATGAGAACAGCTGGTGAAATCTTTGTCTTTAATTTGAAAGTAACAGCTCATTACATTCAAGGAGCGCAGAATTATGGTTGAGACAGGAATCTGAGCACCTCATACACACAGTGGGTTGAGGCACACTTCCCTCTATTTCTTTCTGCCTTGTGGCTGCTACATGCTTGAACGATTTTTTTATTTTGCAAATGCAAACTTAAATGAATGCTTTTTCCTTTACTTTCTGCTGCTGTTTTCAGAAACTTTCTCAATTACGAAGCTGATAAAAACTCCAGTTCCCAGCTTTGAGAAGTCCAGGTCTTTTAAAAGTGCTGTTATTACTGAGCTGGGGAAGGAATGAGATAAAATTAGTTGAGGGTTGCTCGGAAACAGTAGTAGCACTCAGACATTTGTGAATTGAAGCAAGCTGTGCAGTATTTATTTAGCTGCAGTATATTTCCCAATGTAGCCCCCAGGTGATCGACAAATACCGTTCCCCCTCGATTTTCTCAGCCTCTGACCTCCTCAGTTGCTGCCTCTTTCGAGCCTTAAATTGAACCATGTTTTTGTAGCTCAGGATTGGGGGCAGGGATGGGATTAATGTTCCCCGAAGGACAAGGGTGAAATTCCTATATATTGTGGGGAAGGGGAAAAATATGCTTCTGTGCTAGTATGTCCTCACCAACACCCCCACTCCTCCACCCATTAATTTACAACATTTTATAAATAATTTCACCCTGTTTAAATAATATTAAAATATTTGCTCTGGTTTTAAGCCCTCTACTAGTAACACAATTGTACACAAAGGCAAAGAAACTGATCCCCACTTTTGCTGATTGTCTGGGTTACAAACGGGGGATATAAAAGACATAATGAAAAGGCAGAATCTTCCATGTGCATTTCCTGGCCAGCTTCAGGTGTTCCTTCCAGGACAGAGCACAGTATGACAGTATGATGACGTGCTGGTCAGCAGGGCCTAGCCCTTTACATTCTCATCATCAATCCGATCTCCTCACTCCCTCTGCCAGGCTAACATTGGGGTCACAGTGGACAAAGAAAAGGGTTTAAAACAGGCCTGAGAGACCAGTGAGCTGCCTCAGGAGAAGCTTACTCAATTTAATGGGCCTTCTCGTGCACGCTAACCATTCTTCACCTGGGCAGGGACTGATCTTTACTCTGCTATTTTCATCTCCTGTGAAATCTGTGCCAATATCTCCCAATAGTTGGAAGATATCAAGTATAAAAGGATACAAAATAGGTGGCTCTTGCACATTTAGGGTTTGGACCACACCTGGCATGATGCAGCTAGTTACTGGGAAGTGACTCTGTTGGAATGTTTTAGGTAATCTCCTACTAAATGATGATAAAAGACAGAAATCACATTCAAAGTGAGGCTGGATGAACACATGATGTGGAGATGCAGGTGTTGGACTGGGTGAACAAAGTCAGAATTGGTCAGTGCATTGAGCGAAGGAGTTGGGAGGGTCATGTGGCAGCTGTACAGGACATTGGTTAGGCCACTTTTGGAATACCGTGTGCAGTTCTGGTCTCCCTGATTTAGGAAGAATGTTGTAAAAGTTGAAAGGGTTCAGAAAAGATTTACAAAGATGATGCCAGCATTGAAGGGTTTGAGCTACCGGGGGACAGGCTGATTAGGCTGGGGCGTTTTTTCCTGGAGCATCGGAGGCTGAGGGGTGACCTTATAGCAGTTTATAAAATCATGAGGGGCATAGACACAGCGAATAGATCAAAGTTTTTCCCCGGAATGGGGAGAGTCCAAAACTAGACAGCATACATTAGGGTGAGAGGGAAAAAATTTAAAAGGGATCTAAGGGACAACTTTTTCAGGCAGAGGGTGGTGTGTGTATGGAATGAACTGAACAAGGAAGTGGTGGAGGCTGGTACAATTTGAAAATTTAAAAGGCATCTGGATGGGTATATGAATAGGAAGAGATATGGGTTAAATGATTGCAAATGGGGATAGATTAATTTAAGATATGTGGTTGGCATGGATGAGTTGGACCGAAGGATCTGTTTCTGTGCTGTATAGCTCTATGGCTTTGAGCCTACCAGGTTATGGTCCAACAGGTTTATGTGAAATCACAAACTTTCAAAGCACTTCTTCGGCATCACATGATGATTTCAAATAAACTCGCTGGACTAATGTTCGGAGGAAGGACCATCAGTCCCAAAATGTTAATTCTGATTTTTCTTAACAGATGCTGCCAAACCTGCTGAACTTTTCCATCAATTTTTGTTTTTGTTCCTGCTGGATTATAACCTGGAGTCGTGTGATTTCTAACTGGATAATCACATGAGGGAGAAAGAATTATATGGAGAATGCTGATCGGATTAGAAGAAAACATAGCAACATAGGAAATAGGAGCAGGTGTAGGCCATTCGGCCCTTTGAGTCTGCTTTGCCATTTAATCTGATCATGGCTGACCATCCACCTCTATCTCCTGTTCCCAGTTTCTCCCCCAAACTCCTTGATCCCTTTAGCCCTCAGAACTTTCTGTGGTAGAGATTTCCACAAGCTGATCACTCTCTGCGTGAAGAAATATCTCCTCATCTCAGACTAAAAGAGCTTATTCAACATTCTTCGACTGTGGCCTCTAGTTCTGCACTCCCTCACTATGAAGACCATTCTTCCTGCATTTACTCTATCTAGTATTGTTAGAATTTAAGAGCTTTCTGAGAGATCCCTTTTCATTCTTCTAAACTCCTGTGATCCATTTTTCCGATCCAGTCTCTCTTCATACATCAGTCTTGTCATCCCAGGAATCATATGAAGATGGCGAGGAAGAACCTTGTATGAAGAATAAACACCAACATGGGCCAGTCAGACAAATGGCCTGTTTCTGTGCTGTAAATTCTATATAAAGTTAGATTACTCAGGTAATAGCACCTTGGCAATGCCTCCTAGTCAATGTGGAATTAGTTTGTAAATGTGGTCACTGATTTATCCGCTGGATGTTGTGAGAATAAGTGAAATTTGAAGCAGGGCATTTATTATAGCACAGCTCAGGAAGTTTCTTGTTGTGTTATATATAAAGCTCAGCTGTAAACACTGTCAAACACTGTAGTTAATGACTAGCAGCTTTTCTTCAGGCGTATCTGTTAACAGCTAGCCTGGAGCCAATTTAAAACAGAGAATGTAAGTTCATCTAAGCATTTTGATTTTCATACAGAAAGGATGAGGGTCATGTTCTGTCACAGGCTGTTACATTGTACAGTTTTGACCAGGCAAAATGAGTCAGCATAAAGTCCCTGAAGAAATCTGACACCTCCCAACACCAGCCCATGATAAATTAATTTAGAAACAGCGGATGTAGGCCTTTCAATCACAATTTGATCTGGTTGGCTTATAGTGTAAAAGAAATTAGGATTTAATTCAAACTGTCTGTCAGACTCACTTGTGCATTACTTTGCAGACTGTTGCTGTGCTGGCAAACTGCTAATGAGCAAGAGTAGGCTCTCTAGCCTGCTTCACCACTCAGTAAGATTTTGGCTAATCTGATTATTCCACGTTCCCACCTATCCTTGATAAGTTTTTACCTTTTTTGCTTGTCAAGAATGTCTTGATCTCTGTCTTAAAAATATTCCAAGTCTCATCACCCATTGTGAGAAAAAGTTCTCACCTCTGCCTTAAATTGACGACCCTTATTTTTTAAAACCATGCCCCTAGTTCAAGATTCTCCCACAAGTGGAAACATTCTCTCCGCATCCCCCCATCAAGGCTGAGATAGATAAATTCTTGATCAGTGGAGGAATGAATTGTTACGGAGAAAACGCAGGAAGGTGGGTCTAAGCATTGTTAGGTCAGCCATGACCCTATTAGAGTCATATAATGATACAGCATGGAAACAGGCCGTTCGGCCCAAACTGGTCAATGCTGACCGTGATGCCCACACAGCTAGTTCCAATTGCCCACATTTGATCCATATCTCTCTAAACCAATCCCATCCATATACCTATCCAAATTTTTTTTTAAATGTTGCTATTGCACTCGCCTCAACCACTGTCTCTGGCAGCTTATTCCATATACGCACCACTCTCTGTGTGAAGACGTTTCCCCTCAAGTCCTTCTTAAATCTTTCCCCTCTCACCTTAAACCTATGTTCTCTAGTTTTCAATTCCCCATCCCTGGGAAAAAGACTGGATGCATTCATCCTATCTATTTCCCTCATGATTTTATACACCTCAGTAAGGTCGCCCCTCAATCTCCTGTGACCCAAGGAATAAAGTCCTATCCTGGTCAACCTCTCCCTACAAATCAGGCCTATTAGTCCTGGTAACATCCTCATAAATCTTCTTTGCACAATTTCCAGTTTACCTATGTCTTTCTATAACAGGGCGGCCAAAACTGTACACAATACTCCAAGTGTGGTCTCACCAATGACTTATATGCCTTCTTCACCACCCTGTCTACCTGTGATGTTGCTTTCAACAAACTATGTACTTGTATCCATAGGCCCCTCTGTTCCACTACATTCCTTAGACCTCACCATTTACTGTGTAACTCCTACCTTAGTTTGATTTCCAAATTGCAACACCTCACACTTATCTGTATTGAATTGCATTTGCCATCCTGAGTCCATTTCCCCACCAGATCAAGTTCCCTCTAACTTTTGATAACCTTTTTTGCTTTCAATGATACCTCCCAATTTTTCATCATCTGCAAACTTACTAATCATGCCGTGTACATCCAGATCCAGATCGTTTATGTAAATAACAAATATCAAAGGTCCCAACACCGACCCCTGTGGCACACCAATAGTCACAGGTCTCCAGTCCGAGAAACAACCTTCAACCATCATCCTCCACGTTCTACCATTGAATCAATTTTGGATCCAATTAACTAGCTTTCCCTGGATCCCATGTGACCTCAGTCAGGTTTAGTTCTGGGATCTGACTTGTGTGGTATTAAAAACAGCTGGGATCATAATAATCTCAGAGATAATGGGAACTGCAGATGCTGGAGAATTCCAAGATAATAAAATGTGAGGCTGGATGAACACAGCAGGCCAAGCAGCATCTCAGGAGCACAAAAGCTGACGTTTCGGGCCTAGACCCTTCATCAGAGAGGGGGATGGGGAGAGGGAACTGGAATAAATAGGGAGAGAGGGGGAGGCGGACCGAAGATGGATAGTAAAGAAGATAGGTGGAGAGAGTGTAGGTGGGGAGGTAGGGAGGGGATAGGTCAGTCCAGGGAAGACGGACAGGTCAAGGAGGTGGGATGAGGTTAGTAGGTAGCTGGGGGTGTGGCTTGGGGTGGGAGGAAGGGATGGGTGAGAGGAAGAACCGGTTAGGGAGGCAGAGACAGGTTGGACTGATTTTGGGATGCAGTGGGTGGGGGGAAGAGCTGGACTGGTTGTGTGGTGCAGTGGGGGGAGGGGACGAACTGGGCTGGTTTAGGGATGCAGTAGGGGAAGGGGAGATTTTGAAACTGGTGAAGTCCACATTGATACCATATGGCTGCAGGGTTCCCAGGCGGAATATGAGTTGCTGTTCCTGCAACCTTCGGGTGGCATCATTGTGGCAGTGCAGGAGGCCCATGATGGACATGTCATCTAGAGAATGGGAGGGGGAGTGGAAATGGTTTGCGACTGGGAGGTGCAGTTGTTTGTTGCGAACTGAGCGGAGGTGTTCTGCAAAGCGGTCCCCAAGCCTCCGCTTGGTTTCCCCAATGTAGAGGAAGCCGCACCGGGTACAGTGGATGCAGTATACCACATTGGCAGATGTGCAGGTAAACCTCTGCTTAATGTGGAATGTCATCTTGGGGCCTGGGATAGGGGTGAGGGAGGAGGTGTGGGTACAAGTGTAGCATTTCCTGCGGTTGCAGGGGAAGGTGCCGGGTGTGGTGGGGTTGGAGGGCAGTGTGGAGCGAACAAGGGAGTAACGGAGAGAGTGGTCTCTCCGGAAAGCTGACAGGGGAGGGGATGGAAAAATGTCTTGGGTGGTGGGGTCGGATTGTAAATGGCGGAAGTGTCGGAGGATAATGCGTTGTATCCGGAGGTTGGTAGGGTGGTGTGTGAGAACGAGGGGGATCCTCTTGGGGCGGTTGTGGTGGGGGCGGGGTGTGAGGGATGTGTTGCGGGAAATGCGGGAGACGCGGCCAAGGGTGTTCTCGATCACTGTGGGGGGAAAGTTGCGGTCCTTAAAGAACTTGGACATCTGGGATGTGCGGGAGTGGAATGTCTTATCGTGGGAGCAAATGCGGCGGAGGCGGAGGAATTGGGAATAGGGGATGGAATTTTTGCAGGAGGTTGGGTGGGAGGAGGTGTATTTTAGGTAGCTGTGGGAGTCGGTGGGCTTGAAATGGACATCAGTTACAAGCTGGTTGCCTGAGATGGAGACTGAGAGGTCATGACCCCACACCCGAGCACCAAACCATCATCTCCAACACCATTCACGACCTCATCACCACAGGGGACCTCCCACCCACAGCCTCCAACCTCATTGTTCCCCAACCCCGCACGGCCCGTTTCTATCTCCTTCCCAAAATCCACAAACCTGCCTGCCCTGGTCGACCCATCGTCTCAGCCTGCTCCTGCCCCACCGAACTCATCTCCACCTATCTGGACTCCATTTTCTCCCCTTTGGTCCAGGAACTCACCACCTACGTCCGTGACACCACCCACGCCCTCCACCTCCTCCAGGACTTCCAATTCCCTGGCCCCCAACACCTCATATTCACCATGGACGTTCAGTCCCTGTACACCTGCATTCCGCATGGAGATGGCCTCAAGGCCCTCCGCTTCTTCCTGTCCCGCAGGCCCGACCAGTCCCCCTCCACCGACACTCTCATCCGCCTAGCTGAACTCGTCCTCACACTCAACAACTTCTCTTTTGACTCCTCCCACTTCCTTCAGACTAAGGGGGTGGCCAGGGGCACCTGCATGGGCCCCAGCTATGCCTGCCTCTTTGTAGGTTACGTGGAACAGTCCCTCTTCCGCACCTACACATGCCCCAAACCCCACCTCTTCCTCCGGTACATTGATGACTGTATCGGCGCCGCCTCTTGCTCCCCAGAGGAGCTCGAACAGTTCATCCACTTCACCAACACCTTCCACCCCAACCTTCAGTTCACCTGGGCCATCTCCAGCACATCCCTCACCTTCGTGGACCTCTCAGTCTCCATCTCAGGCAACCAGCTTGTAACTGATGTCCATTTCAAGCCCACCGACTCCCACAGCTACCTAAAATACACCTCCTCCCACCCACCCTCCTGCAAAAATTCCATCCCCTATTCCCAATTCCTCCGCCTCCGCCGCATCTGCTCCCACGATAAGACATTCCACTCCCGCACATCCCAGATGTCCAAGTTCTTTAAGGACCGCAACTTTCCCCCCACAGTGATCGAGAACGCCCTTGACCGCGTCTCCCGTATTTCCCGCAACACATCCCTCACACCCCGCCCCCACCACAACCGCCCCAAGAGGATCCCCCTCGTTCTCACACACCACCCTACCAACCTCCGGATACAACGCATTATCCTCCGACACTTCCGCCATTTACAATCCGACCCCACCACCCAAGACATTTTTCCATCCCCTCCCCTGTCAGCTTTCCGGAGAGACCACTCTCTCCGTGACTCCCTTGTTCGCTCCACACTGCCCTCCAACCCCACCACCTTCCCCTGCAACCGCAGGAAATGCTACACTTGTCCCCACACCTCCTCCCTCACCCCCATCCCAGGCCCCAAGATGACATTCCACATTAAGCAGAGGTTTACCTGCACATGTGCCAATGTGGTATACTGTATCCATTGTACCCGGTGCGGCTTCCTCTACATTGGGGAAACCAAGCGGAGGCTTGGGGACCGCTTTGCAGAACACCTCCGCTCAGTTCGCAACAAACAACTGCACCTCCCAGTCGCAAACCATTTCCACTCCCCCTCCCATTCTCTAGATGACATGTCCATCATGGGCCTCCTGCACTGCCACAATGATGCCACCCGAAGGTTGCAGGAACAGCAACTCATATTCCGCCTGGGAACCCTGCAGCCTAATGGTATCAATGTGGACTTCACCAGTTTCAAAATCTCCCCTTCCCCTACTGCATCCCTAAACCAGCCCAGTTCGTCCCCTCCCCCCACTGCACCACACAACCAGCCCAGCTCTTCCCCCCCACCCACTGCATCCCAAAACCAGTCCAACCTGTCTCTGCCTCCCTAACCGGTTCTTCCTCTCACCCATCCCTTCCTCCCACCCCAAGCCGCACCCCCAGCTACCTACTAACCTCATCCCACCTCCTTGACCTGTCTGTCTTCCCTGGACTGACCTATCCCCTCCCTACCTCCCCACCTACACTCTCTCCACCTATCTTCTTTACTATCCATCTTTGGTCCGCCTCCCCCTCTCTCCCTATTTATTCCAGTTCCCTCCCCCCATCCCCCTCTCTGATGAAGGGTCTAGGCCCGAAACGTCAGCTTTTGTGCTCCTGAGATGCTGCTTGGCCTGCTGTATTCATCCAGCCTCACATTTTATTATCTTGGGATCATAATAATAATTGTTTATAAATTTCCAGATGTCTGACTCAATATGACTTCTGGCGGTATATGTTACCTGGGCTGACTTGTCAAAAACTATGTAGCGCATCAAGCTGCCAGCAGATGATTCCAACAACTGATGAGACAGAACTTGCAGAAATGTTGCAAATTGTGATGAAACCAGCAGTATCCTTCAGCAGGCTATAGACAGGCTGGTGAAATGTAGAACAAATGAAATAACCTATCCTGGTTATATTGCCAATCTATCCATTATCCTTCATCTGCCAAGTGGTGTAAATGTAGTTGAACACTGTGAATGGCAATATGAACTGATGTATGCAATTTTAAAAGCATCCAATGTTACTAGAGAATCAATAAGGAGAAACGTATCTGACACTGAGTGACCGTTTGAACAGATTTGCCTGAAGCTGATGGTTACCTGCAGGTCCAGGCTGGTCACAGATGGGGAAAAAACCCAAAGCACCATGACCTAATTTATTTGCCCTTACCCCATAGAATTTCAGCAGGATAAGAAACCTATTCCTTTCACCCTGAAATCTCCTCCAGTCACATTTTGGTTGTTGCAATTATCCTTTCGCTGACTGTGCCTTTCTGAGCAGCTGGACTCCTTTGTTTTACGCACTCCTTTCAGCTGCACCTTCATCTACCCAATCTCTCCTGGTTCAAGTCATGGAAACTCCACAACATTTCTTCCTACCTGGCTTGAGAAACATCTTGACACATTAATAAAATATAAATTCACATAATGATTGTCTTCTGAGATACCGCTCTGAATTGAGAGCGTTTAGTATGATCTGCACATGGAGAATTTTATATTTGTAATTATTGCACTTGAGCATGCTAATAATTAGAAGCAACTTTTACCAGCACGTACAGAAATAAGCGAGCTCTCACCTTGGGTACATGGCTGCATTGAAACGACTATAAACAACAATTAGAGGCACCATGATTATAAAATTAATCCTATTTATACATGCTCATAAATGTCAAAAATTAATCTTACAGGTGTTCAAGGTGAAAGATATGTGCAAGAACATGTTGCTATACTGTTGAAAGTAATTTTTTGTCAAATAAAGTAGCAATAGAAATTAACATATTACTCACATTCAGTTGTTAGGAAGGGTCATGAAACATTAACTCTGATTTTTTTCTTCACATATGCTGCCAGTCCTGCTGAGCTTTTCCAGCAATTTCTGCTCTTATTTCTGATTTACAGCATATGCAGTTTTTTCAGTTTTTATACTATTCAAATTATTTGAAGCTTCTGCTCACTTACTGAAGATGTTAAATACAGACTTTATGCTCAGTTTGTACTGCATGCTGTTAACTTAAAAGCCTGGCCAAATTAACACTGACAAGATAATCTTCAGTTAACAATTTGTGCCAACATCTGAACATGTAATTACACTTCACAGTAATCAGCGGGCCTTACTGTACTCCTCGGCTTAATTATTAATTTGCTTAGACCTACATAAACACTGTAAATTGGATCATTCATAATGTTCCTTGAAACTTTAAGGTGACCTTGTTTATCAGATTATTTTTAAAAATATGTTTGAAGATGTTGAAGACAGATTGAAGGAAGACTACACTTTGGCTAAAAATCATCAAATTTGCTTCAGTTATCCAATTTAAAACCTCAGGACATGCACTGCTTATTCTGATACTGACCTTAGCAACATAGGAACAGGAGTAGGCCATTCAGCCCCTTAAGTCTGTTCTACTATTCAATAAAATCATTGCTGATCTGTGGCCTAACTCCATACACCTGACTTGGTATTTAATTATAAAGAGGTTACTTGCTGGGCACTTGCATTGGGAAATAAAAGATAAGTAGTTTCAGAACAAAAGAATTTGAAATTGAAGTCCATATGACTCGATTATAGTTACAGATTATAAGGTGCAGTTATTACTTCAGAAAGATTGCTGGATCATCAACATTATTTGCAACACATTCACAGCGTTCATCTATATTTACAGAACTAGGCAGAAGAAGGACAGTGGATAGATTGGCAATGTAAACAGGATAGGTTATTTCATCTGTTCTGCATCCTGGGACTAACCAGCACTTGGATTTTTGAGGATACAGCAACCACAAGGAATGGAGAGGATAATCTTATCTGAGAGTGTTGCTGACAGCTCTAAGGGGTTGCAATGAAATGAGCTGCCTCAAGGATAGGAGGTATCTAACAGCTCTCCAACAGAGGTAGCACAGGTGAAAACACAGAAACATAGAAAACAGAGCAGGTCAATCCTGCTCCGCCATTCAACGTGATCATGGTTGATCATCCAATTCAGTTCCCTGTTCCAGTTTTCTCCCCATACCTTTTGATCCCTTTAGCTCTAAGATCTAGTTTCAATGCTTTGACCTCAAGTGCTGTCTGTGACGGCATAGATACACCTCGTCTTGGCCAGATGCATCTATCTGCTCAAGGTGTACATTTCCTATTTGTGTCAAAGAGTTCTCGGTCAGATCCAGTCACATCAAACGAATTTTCTTCTCTGACCACCGGCTCCTGATGGCTGACTATCACCTACAGGACAACCAGTGGGCCAATAAGGGAACGTGGAGGCTGTATGTGAAACATCTGACTCCAGAAAACATTCAGGGACTCAAAAGGGACTACAAAGGTTAGAGAACTGTGAAGACCCTCTTTGATTCTCCAGCAGACTGATGGGAAACAGTCAAGGGGAACATCAAGAGGTTCTTCATCTTCAAAGGTGTTCAGAAGGCAAGAGAGAGATGGGTAAAATTTGTCCAAACCCCAAAAAACTACTCTTGTTGCAGATAATGGGGCTCAAGTAAAGAGGATCTCCAGGAGTTGCAGAGCCAGTAAGCCTCAGTCTTTGCCTCTGAGGCCTCCAAGATAATCTTCTGGTCAAGGGTTCATACTGTGGAGCAGGATAAGATGTGCTTGCGTTGTTTCTTCCAGAAGGTGCATAAGGATTGCTTGGTAACATCATCTCAGTCAGCAATCCTGAGGATCAGCCATTCTCTTTATGCTGGATTGCATGCCAAAAAGCCTACAGACAGCGTGACCTCCCGGTGACTTCTATGCTGGAGGTCTTAGATGACAGCATGTGGGAAAGCCTGGACCACATGTTACCTCTGAATAGGCTGACCAAGGTTCTCGAGTCCTTTGAAAAAATAAACCTCCTGGAAGCTCATCAGCCGAAGCCGTAGGACTTCATTGGCCAAGATCTGATAGAAGTGTACAGGGTGGAAAATGTTATTCCCTTGCTCAAGAAAGGGAATATGGATAATCCTGGGAATTACAGACTAGTCAGTCTTACTTCTGTGGTGGGAAAATTATTGGAGAGGATTCTGAGACACAGTATTTATGATTATTTGGAAAAGTACGGTTCGATGAGAAATAGTCAGCATGGCTTTGTGAGGGGCAGGTCATGCCTCACAAGCATTACTGAATTCTTTCAGGATGTGACAAAACACATTGATGAAGGTAGAGCAGTGGATGTGGTGTATATGGATTTTAGCAAGACATTTGATAAGCTTGATAAATGATAGGCTCATTTAGAAAGTAAGGAGGCATGGGATTCATGGAAATTTGGCTCTCTGGATACAACACTGGTTGTCCAATAGAAGACAGAGGGCGGTAGTAGATGGAAAGTGATCAGCCTGGAGCTCGGTGACCAGTGGTGTTCCTCAGGGATCTGTTCTGGGACCTCTGCGCTTTGTGATCATTTATAAGTGACTTGGATGAGGAAGTGGAAGGGCGGGTTAGTAGGTTTGCTGATGACACGAAGGTTGGTGGAGTTGTGGATAGTGTGGAGGGCTGTTGTAGGTTGCAATGGGACATTGACAGGATGTAGAGCTAGGCAAAGAAGTGGCAGATAGAATTAAACCCAGAAAAGTGTGAAGTGATTCACTTTGGAAGGTTGAATTTGAATGCAGAATACAGGGTTAATGGTAGGATTCTTGGCAGTGCAGAGGAACAGTGGGAAATTAGGACCCACATCAATAGATCCCTCAAAGTTGCTACCCAGGTTGATAGGATTGAAAAGAATGCGTAAGGTGTGTTGGCTTTCATTAGCAGGAGAATTGAGTTTAAGAGCTGCAAGGTCATGCTGCAGCTCTATAAAACCCTGGTTAGATCACACTTGGAATGTTGTGTTCAGTTCTGGTCACCTCATGAAAGGAAAGATGTGGAAGCTCTAGAGAGGGTGCAGAGAAGATTTACCAGGATGCTCCCTGGACTGGAGGGCAGGTCTTATGAGGAAAGGTTGAGGGGTCTAGAGTCTTTTCATTGGAGTGAAGAAGGATGAGAAGTGACTTGATAGATGTGTACAAGATGACGAAGCATAAATAGAGTGGATAGCCTGAGGACTTTTCTCAGGGCGAAATGTCTATTACGAGCGGGCATAATTTTAAGGTGATTGGAGGAAGGTATAGGGGAGATGTCAGAGGTAGGTTCTTTACACAGAGAGTGGTGGGCGTGTGGAATGTGCTGCTGGCAGTGGTAGTGGAGTCAGATACATTAAAGACTTTTAAGTGACTCTTGGATAGTTACATGGAGGATAGTAAAATGTAAGGTATGCAGGGTAGTTTGATCTTAGAGTAGGATAATATGTAGGCACAACATTGTGGGCCGAAGGGCCTGTACTGTTCTATGTTCTGTATGACTGTATGCTTCTGCCAGATAGCATGTGTGAATCCATGAGGAAAGGTGTCACCACCCTCATCTACAAGAGGAAGGGGCAGAGGGCAGAAATTAGAAATTGCCAACCAATTTCACTGCTGAATGCAGATTACAAAATCCTGTCTTAGGTCATCGCCAACCAGGTCTGCTCTGGGATCAGTGATTCACCTTGGCCACACCTGGCCTGTACCAGGGAGGATGATCTCTGAGAGCCTTGCGCTCCTCAGGGATATAATCACCTCCATGCAGGAAAGTGTTGATGATCCTCCAGGCACAGTCGATATTTGTCTTGGTGTGTGTCCCAGGGAACAGATCGTATAGCACAGAGTCCTGCATCACGGAGCTGCTTGGGACAAACCTCGACATGAACCTCAGCATCTCTGTCCAGGCTTCCTTTACAAAGGAACATTCCAGCAGGAGATGTGTGGCAGCCTCTTGCCCCTCGCAGCTGCTTCAAAGGCAGTGTGTGTTGGTGCAGAGAGTCCAGGTGTACATGACGGATCTGACAGGTTTTTCACACCAGCCAAGATACATTTTGGTGCTTGTTCGAAAGTTCTGGTGATGAGGCATTCTGCAAAATAACTTTGAAAGTCTCCTCAGGGAATAACCCAACATGATCCAACTTCTCCTTTTCCTGCAGGGTCGTGAGGGCACTATGTGCTCACCACTTCCTGACAGTGGTCAAAAGTGTTTTTCTTTACAAATTGTCCCCATGAGGGACAGGTGATATGGAATGGTCCAACTACTTGGAACGTTCCATGGCAACAAGGCCAGGCTTATCCTTTGCAATACTGGAGATAGGTAGAATCTCAGTAAATAGTGACACTTGGTGTTTATGCACCAAGGGTCTGTGCACAACTTGATGCAGCCACGCACAAAGGTAGGATGAAGGTGGCAATAAGTACATTTATCCCTCCCTTACCTGTAGCTTCGTACACAGCGACCCTGTGGATACAGTCCATCTTAGACCTTCAGATGAAGTGGAAGATGGTTTGGGTGACAGTAATTTATTTATTCACGAGATAAGGGCATTGCTGGCTAAGCAGTATTTACTGTCCATCCCTAATTGCCCAGAGGGCAGTTAAGAGTCAACCACATTGCTGTGGGTCTGGACTCACTTGTAGGCCAGACCAGGTAAGGATAGCAATTGCCTTCCCTAAAGGACATTAGTGAACCAGATGGGTTTACCAACAATCGACAATGGATTCATGGTCATCATGAGATTCTTAATTTCAGATGTTTATTGAATTCAAATTCCACCATCTGCCGTGGGAGGATTTGAACCCAGGTCCCCAAAATGTCATCTGGGTCTCTGGTTTAACATCCAGTGATAATACCACAAGGCCATCGCCTCCTGTTGGCACAGGTTTGGGGTATGGGCCAGATCTATGCCATGCGCAGCAACACTGAGAGTGCCTCACACCTTATAACCAGCTTTTTACCTGCAATGGAGAGGGAGCGCTGCTCCCAAAAACCTGGTTACTGCCTCACCTTGGCAATATGCTCCTCCCAAGTTTTTGCACATGCCCCGGCCCTTCTGACCCATATACCCAGCACCTTCAGGTAATCTGTCCCGATGATGAAGGGGGTAATGGATCAGTTTCCTCAGTTCCCAAAAAACATGGCCTTGCTCTTGCATCAATTTACCTTGGCTCCCAAGGCCAGTGCAAACTGCTCAGTGACAACGGATTGGAACAGAAAACAGCAGTGTCGCCTATGCCTTGCTTGTAGGTTTCTGCTGCCTGGAATAGTTCTTCTCTCAGGATCTCATCCTTCCTGATGTACTTAGCAAAAGACTCTACATGGCGCACAAACAAGGCAGGAAAGAGTGGGCAGCCTTGCTTAACTCCAGATCTGATTGGAAAGCTTCTGATTCCCACCCATTGACTGAGACTGCACTACTGATGTTGGTGTAGAGCCGTCGATCCCATTGTAGACAACCTCCCCAAAACCCATTTTGGAGCACACATCCCTCAGTTAAGCATGTGATATTGTGCTAAAGGCCTCCAGGTCCAGGTTAATGAGCAGAAAAGGAAATAATCTCCTGGCTGAGAGAGTAAACAGTGCTGTGGCAGTGGTCTTAAACTTGTAAGGTGGAGGGTGGGTTGACTAATGAGCTTAACTTTGGAAGTACTAGAGAGGGCAAGAGAGAGAAGATGGAAAATGAGGAAAAGGAGGTGAGAGATGACATAAGTGTTGACAATGAACAAAGAAAGGGTTAACTTCTAATGGGCAAGGAAGAGTTAAGGACAGGGTTAAATTGTACGTACATAAATGCACTGAGTGTTGCAAACAAAATTGGGGACTGGAAGCAGAAATCGCTCTGGGGGTTACGACACAGAAGCAATTACAGAAATGTGGCTCAAACCAGAACAGGATTGGATACCTAACAGTCCCATTTATAAGGCTTTCAGTAGAAACTGAATGGGTAAACAGGGAGGAGGTGTAGAAGTCTTGTTCAAAGATAATATCATTGACCTTGAATGAGGTACAGTTCCTGAATTAGAATCTATATGGCTGGAGATGAGAAACAGGAAGGGAGCAGTGACCTTGTTGGGTATTTATTATAGACCTCCAAATAATGGGGAGGAAGTAGAAGAAAGCATTTGTAGGCAGATTATTGAAACCTGCAGGATAAGCAGCATTCTTATAGTTGTGATTTCAATCATCCCAGGGTAGACTCAGAAAAAAGTAGTGTGGGGCATGGAAGAGAAGTTCCTACAATGTTGTAGGAGAACTTTCTGGAACAGTACATTTTCAATCCTACCAGGGAGGAGCTGTGCTAGGATCTGGCCGTGAGAAATGAGGCAGGCCCAGTGGAGAATATCAGAGTGGGGGAGCATTTGGAAACAGAGATCCAATTATAAGGAGGTTCAATATTAAGTTGGGAATGCATAACCATTAGTCAAGGATTACAATCTCAGACTGTACAACAACAGAGTTTAGGGGTCTAAAAGTTGAGCTGAACCAAGTTGATGCATTTTTTAAATTCATTCACAGAATGTGAGTATTGCTGGCTAGACCACAGCATTTGTTGCCCATTCGTAATTGCTCAGAGGTCTCTTCAGAGTCAACACAGTGTGGAGCTGGAGGAACAGAGCAGGTCAGGCAGCATCCGAGGAACAGGAAACTCGATGTTTAGGGTCAGAACGCTTCATCAGTTCTGATGAAGGGTCCCAGCCCGAAACATCGATTTTCCTGTTCCCCTGATGCTGCCTGAACTGCTGTGTTCCTCCAGCTCCACACTGTGTGGACTCTGACTCCAGCACCTGCAGTTCTTGCTATCTCTCTTCAGAGTCAACCACATTGCAGTGGGTCTGGAGTGACATGCAGACCAGACCAGCTAAGGACTGCCGTTTTCTTCCTTAAAGGACATCAGTGTACCAGATGGGTTTTTCTTGACAATTGATAATGGTTTCATTGTCACTTTAGACTCTTAATTCCAGACTTTTTTTTTACTGATTTCAAATTTTGTCATCTGCCATAATTTGAACTCAGGTCGCCTGAAATATTAGCTAAGTCTCTGGATTATTGGCCTAGTGATGATCCATAAGACCATAAGACATAGGAGCAGAAATTAGGCTACTCGGCCTATTGAGTCTGCTCCACCATTCAATCATGGCTGATAAGTTCTTCAACCCCATTCTCCCACTTTCTCCCGATAGCCCTTGATCCCCTTGATAATCAAGAACCTATCTATCTCTGTCTGAAATATACTCAATGACCTGGCCTGCACAGCCTTCTGTGGCAGTGAGTTCTATAGATTCACCACTCTCTGGCTGAAGAAGTCTCTCCTTATCTCCACTCTAAAAGGTCTTTCCTTTACTCTACGGCTGTATCCTTGAGTCCTAGCCTCTCCGACCAATGGAAGCATCTTCCCAACATCCGCTCTGTCCAGGCCATTCAATATTCTGTAAGTTTCAATTAGATCCCGCACCCCCACATCCTTCTAACCCCCATCGAGCATTGACCCAGAGTCCTAAAATATTCCTTATATGTTAAACTTTCCATTCCAGGGACCATTCTCATGAGCCTCCTCTGAATCCACTTCAGGCCCAGTGCATCTTTTCTGAGATATTGGGCCCAAAACTGCACACAATACTCTAAATGTGGTGTGACCAGAGACTTACAGAGCCTCACAAGTACATCCCTGCTTTTATATTCAAGTGCTCTCAAAATAAATGCCAACATTGCATTTGCCTTCCCAACCACTGATTCAATCTGCAAGTTTACTGAGAGAATCCTGGACGAGAATTCCCAAGTCTCTCTGCACTTCAGTCTTCTGAACTTTCTCCCCATTTATAATCTTCTTACCAAAGTGCACGGCCTTCCACTTCTCCACGTCATACTCCATTTACCACTGTGCTAAAGCCTTGTCAGAATAATAACAGCAATAAAAATCAGGCAGATTATCTCAAATGCAGGAGAAATGCTAAGGCTGGAATAAGGGAAGCTAACAGGAAAAATGAGGAAAGGATGGCATGCTGCACTAAAACAAAATTTCTTCAAACATATTAACAGTAAAATATTTGTGAAGCATAAAGTGGGAACCATAAGGAACAAGCAAGGCAAGCTGCTCATGGAAGCAAAGGAGATTCACTAGAATGATAGCAGGAATGAGGGGTTTCAGATATCAGGGAAGAATAGAAAAATCTGCTTTATTCTTCTTGGAGCAGAGATTAAAAGTTGGCTTTATTGAGGTGTTCAAAATTATGAACAATTTTGACAGGGTAAGGAAGGATATTCCATTTCCACTGGTTGGTACACTGGTAACATGGGGTCACAATTTCAAGACAGTCCAACAAGAGACCTAGGACTGAGATGCAGAGAAACTTCTTAACTGAGAGAGTTGTTAGGATTTGGAATGCCTGCCTGGGAGATGGATTCCAAAGGAGGCTTCAGAAGAGACCTGGATATATAGTTGAAAGTGATTAATGTGGACAGATACTGAGAAAGAGTTAGAGAATGGGACCAGCTGGGTATCTGTTTTGGGAGCCATTACAGACACATTGGGTTAAATGGCTTCTGTCTGGACTGTAAAATTCTATGATTCTGTATAAAGAAAAAGTCACTGGACTCAAAACTTAACCCTGTTTCTCTCTCCCCAGATATTGCCAGACACATTGAGCTTTTCCAGCAGTTTCTGTCAGGGAAACAGATGCATTTTTGCAACATAGCATGGTCACCATTAAGTTACTTTTTATTCCAGAGGTTTTTATTGAATTCAAATTTCATCAGCTACCATGCTGGGATTCAACCCTCAGGTCAGCAAAACATTACACTGGGGCTCTTGATTTCTTGTCCAGTGACATTATACCTCTACTGCTGTCTCCTTCTAATTGCTGTGTGCTCTATTATCTGAAGAGTTGCAAATGCCACTGAATACTACAGTGCAATCATCAATGAGTGTCACCTATTACTAATGATTGTCACTGATGAAGCAGCTGAAGGTGCCTGGACCCCAAGAAACTACACTGAGGAATATTTTGGTAAAGTTGGTTTAAGCCCTTGTGAACCAAAACCAGCTTAATTGCTTTCCAAATATTTGTTATAATGTCACTTTTACAGACTAACTTTGTGATTCTCTCACCAGTAAATTAGTGAACTTGTTTTACCATGACTTAAGAACCTGATGATCACCATCTTTTGAAGTAGGCCGGAGAGAGTGGCAGAATCTCTTTGAAAAGTTTGGACCATTGGGGTGGGGGCGAGGGGAGGGATTAGAAGATGATGGATGCATTAGCTCACTGAAGACATGTCCAAAGGTGCTAATCTTAGCAAGCACTCAGTCTGCTCGCTGGACCTGTCTCTGCTCTAAGTCCAAGATAAACATTTTGGAAGAACACCTAATCTTAACAAGTGATAAATGTGGAGGTGCGACCAGTTAATTTAATCATAGATATACAGCTGAATGATTCAAGTCATGGATAAAACTAGGCTCAATTGAAGAAAGAAACACTCAAATAAAAATGTACATGGAAGCCCATTCAGATAAGTAGAAATTTTTACTTTTGAGAAGTGAAAAGTGACAACTTGTATTCATTTTGTGTCTTTACTGTAGTAAAAAGCTTCAAGGTACTTTGCTGGGTTAACAAACCAAAATGAGACACTGAGTCACAGAAAAAGAAATTAAGGTTGTATAGCTAAACTTTCAGGTGGCAGGCTGGGATGGGGGTGTTGGAGAGACCAGACTGAATTCACACTGAATGATCCTCTAAAATGTGGAAATTTAGCTTTAATCAATTGGTTAAATGGATGACCACCTCTACTTTTTAATTTTGAAAACTGTGTAACAAATGAATCCATTGATCCTCACTTTTGTTGCCAGCAATGGATGGTGTAAATTCTAAAACTAATAAATCATGCAGATAGGCCACAGATTGGCTGAGGCCAGGTGACACAGTGCCAACATTGTCATCTTGCAGACAAAAATGTCAAAGTGTCAGACCTCAAACACTGACATCATTGCTTGCAAGGCCAAGAGATAATGTTAAATATGTGAAAAACTGTTCCATGAGCCAGAATGAACATCCCTTTACAATAATGGGCACAAAACCTTCCACAGCTTCATTGACAGCACCTTACAAATGCCAACCACTATTACCTAGGACAAGTGCGACCTTAAGGGAGCCGAGGATTTTGACCCAATGACACTGAAAGAACAGTGATTTCCAGGTGACATGGTGAATGTCTTAAAGGGGAACTTGCAGGAATGGAGTTCATTTGGAAATCACCGTTCCTTCAGTGTCATTGGCTCAAAATCCTGGAATTTCCTCTCCAAAGGCAATGTCGGTATCTGTACAGCATGCAGACTGCAGAGATTCAAGAAGGCAGCTCACTGCCATCTTCTCAAGGAGTTAGGCAAGGGCAATAAATGCTGGTCTACTCAATGAAATCCATGTTCCACGAACGAATAAAAGAGAGAAAGGATTCAGAGGTTGGAGTGTTTAACATGATGATGCCTGGCTAGTTAATGTGGTGAATCACCCAGCTGGGAACAAATCTGTACCAAATCAACTGATCTCAGCTAAGGTAAGCTCTAGCTATGTGACAGCTGACTTTAAGTTAGAGGTGGTTCCAAAGTGGGATCCACAGGGTCTACAAAATAACACGAATAGGGCCCATTGTTGTGCTGGCACTGCTCAAATACATGCTGCTAGCTGCCCCAGGTCCTGGGTCCCATTGACAGAATACTACACAACAAGCACCGTGTCAGTAATATTTCAGCACAGATCAAGTAGCAAACACAATACAGGGAGGGAAAACAACCTGGAAACAGGCAGCAGCTATACAGTGAGTGACACCTGATATGTTGTCTGTGTTCACAAGAGCCACTGACCCTAACCTGACTCCAGAAAAAGCACTGAGATGTAGAGCAATGAAACAACGATAAGGGACGTTGCTGAACCTGTGGGATACCTTTCAGTTGTACTGGAACAGCTTGGCTAGGGGTGCTGCAATCACTAGAGTACAAGTCTTTAGCACTGTTGTCAGATTATTGTCAGGACCTTTGAGGTATCAAGTGCCCCCAACCATTTCTTCACATCAAAATTGACTGAAGACTGATATTTGTGACGTAGAGCCTCAGCAGGATGCTGAAATGGATCATCCACTAAGTTCTCTGGCTGAAGATTCTTGCAGGTGATTCAATCTTATTTATGGCATTGTTGCTGGGCTCCCCCGTCATCAACCATGGGAATAATTGTAGATCCTTCTCCAATAAGATGTGATCTGGTGCCCACTTCGCGGATATGTAGATAACAAGGACTGGGTGTATAGTTTCAGTCTGAAGGTGGGACTACGCAATGGTCATTCCTATCAATATTGTTATGGACAGATGTATCTACAAGCAAGCAGATTGGTGAGAGTGAACTCCTGTTTGTTCCATCTTGTTAGTTCCCGTACCAGCTGCCATTAGCTCAGTCTAGTAGCTATGTTCTTTAAGACTTGCTGAGCTTGGTGAGTAGTGGTGCTGCTGAGCCACTGCAGGTGATGGACATCAAAGTCTGACACTCTAGGTACATTGTGTGCCCTTTTGGTCAACTCAGTGCTTCCTCCATGTTGTATTCAACATGAAGGAGTACTGGACTTGTCAGCTGAGGGGGGTGCAGTACGTGGTATCAGCAGATTTCCTTGCCCATGTTTGACCTAATGTTATGAGACTTCATAGAGTCTGGAGTCAATTTGAGGACGCCCAGGGCAACTCCTTTCCGACTGTGCTGCCACCTCTGCTGTGTCTGTCCTGCCGGTGGGGCAGGGCATATCTGGGGATGGCGATAGTGTGTCTCCAACAATGTCTGTTTGGTACAATATGTCATCCTGTTGCTTGCCTAATCTGTGAGCTCTCCAAATTCAGCACCACCCTGGATGTTAGCAAGGAGGACTCTGCAGGGTCAGCAGGGCTGTTTCTGCCATTGTTGCTTCCGGTGCCTAAGTCGCTCCCAGGTAGTCTATCCAATATGATTCCTTTGAATGGTTCCCAATATACAACTGAGTAGCTTGTCAGTCACAAGACAGATCAGCTACAACCAGATTACCAGACTAGGAAAGCATGTCAAATTTCCATCCTTAAAAGGGTATCAGTAAACTAGTTGGGTTTTTTATGATAATTGACAACAATTTCACGATCATCATTAGACCTTTAATTCCAGAGTTTTTGAATTCACCCACCTGCCTAAGCGGAACCAATGTCCACAGAACATTACTGGGGTGCCTGTTTAACTGATCAACTGACAAACAACTAGGCCACAAGCCGTCCCTGTTAATGTGCAAGGTACTGATCAAATCATTTGTAACTTGATAGAAACATGTGTTTGGTTTGGACTAAGTGTTGGTCAAGGACCTCACTTTTCCAGAGTATTCTTACATTTCAAAAAAGCACATTAGCTATTATACCCTGTGAAAGTTGTGAAGTTGTAAAACACTGAACTTAGTAGGTTCAATTGAAAAACAATTTCCTTTCAAAAACATTACTAGATAGTAACGTCAATGAAGATACTCTCAAAACTCAATTAGAGGATCAATTTAAAATAGGGAAACTGAAGTACTTAAAGAAAAACAGCCATAAAAGAGCCAAAGAATACAGCCCCCCAATCTAGATTCCAGCAAATGCTACTCTCACAGTGAAGCTATTATTGCTTTTGAAGCTACAGAGAACAAGCTGGGAATGAAATGTGATGCATGCATGTTTTAATGAAAGGTTCAGGAAGTTGAGCTGGATAACCTTTAAAAAAAGATTTCAAGATAACTGCATTGAAGTTTAAACATCATGAATCGATGCTGATAAAAGCAGATGATCCATTGTGGAGAATTTGAATATTACGTGAAATAACTCCACAGGAGCTGGTATCCCATCACCAAGTCACCCCTTATTTACATGTGCACTGGGCTTGACATTAGTCCAGATCCCTCAGGGCCAGCTCTCAGAGTGACCAGAATCTCTGACCCTCCTGTTTACATCTGTCAGCTGGGCTCCCTGACTGGACCAGGTTAACAGCCCCAATCAGGGAACTCATATTCTATGAGGTGCACCTGGCTGACCTTGTCACAATCACTACAGGAAAGAAACTAGGCAAAATGTTTTCACCCAAAGTAACAGACTTTAGGACTTGCTGACTAAGAAAGACCATTGCAGCACACAACAGAATGGGTTTGAGACAAAAGAATTGAGAATATGTGAGAATATAAATAGTTTTGTCTTTATTTGTTCAGTATTTATTGCCCATCCCTAATGACTCAAAGGGCATTTAAGAGAAAACTACATTTCTGTGGGTCTGAAATCATATGTAGACCAGAACAAGAATGGTAGACTTCCTTCCCTAAAGGGCAGTAGTGAACAGGATTGCTTTTCCTTGCAATCGACAATGGTTTCGTGGTCATCATTAGACTCTTAATTCCTGAGCAGGAATAAACATAGAAAAGTCCCCCGGGGGGCTGATGGGATTTATCCAAGGATTCTATGGGAAGCGAGGGAAGAGATCGCAGGGCCTTTGGCGATGATCTTTTTGTCCTCACTATCCACGGGTATAGTGCCGGAAGATTGGAGAGAGACAAACGTCATTTTCTTGTTCAAAAAAAGGAACAAGGATAACCCCAGAAATTACAGGACAGTTAGTCTTACTTCAGTGGTGGGGAAATTATTGGAAAGGGCTCTGAGAGACAGGATCAATGGTCACTTGGAAAGGCAGTTAAATTTGTGATACTCAGCATGGATTGGTGAATGGTAGATAATGCCTCACAAACCTGATTGAATTCTTTGAAGAGGTGGCCAAGCACGTGGATGAAGGTAGAGCAGTGGATGTGGTATACATGGATTTAAGTAAGGTGTTTGATAAGGTTCCTCATGGTAGGCTCATGCAGAAGGTAAGGAGGCACAGGATAGGGGAAATGTGGCAGATTAGATTCAAAATTGGCTGACCCTTAGAAGACAAAGGGTGGTAGTGGATGGAAAATATTCAACATGGTGCTCAGTTACGAGTGGTGAACCATAAGGATCTGTTCTGGGTCCTCTTCTAATTGTGATCTTTGTACATGATTTAGATGAAGGAGTGGAAGGGTGGATTAGCAAGTTTGCGAACAATATGAAGGTGAGTCGAGTTGTGCATAGTGTTAGAGGGCTGTTCTGGGTTACAAAGGGACATTGATAGGATGCAGAGCTGGGCAAAGAAGTGGCAGATGGAGTTTAACCCTGAAAAGTGTGAGGTGATTCATTTCGGAAGGACAAACTTGAAAGCAGAATATAGGGTTAACGGAAAGATTCTTGCCAGTGTGGAAGAGCAGAGGGATGTTGGGGTTCATGTTCATAGTTCCCTGAAAGCTGCCACCCAGGTGGATAGAGTTGTTAAGAAGGCGTATGGTGTGTTAGCTTTCATTAATTGGGATTAGTTCAAGAGCCATGAAGTTAAAATTCCAGCTATACAAAACCCAGGTTTGGCTACATCTGGAGTATTGTGTCCAGCTCTGGTCACCTCATTACAGGAAAGATGTGGAAGCGTTGGAAAAGGTGCAGAGCAGATTTACCAAGGTGTTGCCTGGAATGGAGGGAAGGTCTTACAAGGAAAGGTTGAGAGAGCTAGGACTTTTCTCTTTAGAACCACGAAGGATGAGGTGACTTGATAGAGGTGTTCAAAATGATCAGAGGTATACAAAATGATCAGAGGTATAGATAGAGTAGACAGCCAGAGATTATTTCCTCGGGTGGAGGTAGCTATTATGAAGGGGCATAGTTTTAAAGTGAGTGAAGGTGGGTGTAGGGGAAACGTCAGAGGTAGGTTGTTTACTCAGAGAGTGGTGGGGGCAAGGAATGTATTACCGGAGCAGATAGTGGAGTCGGCCTCAATAAAGGCATCTAAGCAGCTATTAGATTGGCATATGGATGATAGTATAAGGTAGGGGTGGAGGTTAGATAGACCTTAGGTTTAGGGTAAAAATTCGGCACAACATCGTGGGCTGAAGGGCCTGTACTGTGCTGTACTGTTCTATGTTCTGAACACTCCTTACATACACACAAGTTGGTCACTGGCAGTAAAAAGGAACTCAAAATTTGACTGGCAATGGATAGTTTGATCTTTCAATAATTGTTTCAGTTTGTTCAGGCTGAAGATTTTTTTCTTAAAATGTTATGCTTGGGAAATGAACATTAAATAGCTACTTAAGTGATACCAGCTGATAGTTTACGTTATACAGAGCTCAACATTCCAGGTTTTTGGTTCATCACATCATACGGCACATACACAATCATGGCAAAACAAAGAAACATTTGCACACAGGCTTGTGCCCTGACGTGTCAGTTTAAGCCACACTTCAGGACAGATGCATCAGACACTCCTTAGACTGGCTCATCCTATGCAGCTAGCAGACAAAAATAATCATGCAAGGGTAGGTTTTCCCAAACATTCAAAAGCAGGTCCTTAACAAAGAAACTGGAGCTGTGGTCTCTGGCATATACAAATGGAATGCAGAAAACAGGCTTGTGGCAAAACAATTGCTCCTTCCAAGCAGTGTGGCTGCATTACAACCCAAAGGTTTGCACGCAGGTTCTGAGATTATCATATGTGCACAACCATGAAAGAAACGTAAAGAACCTTCTCGTTACAAAGAAACTGGAGGATACACTGAAACCGTAAGATGTCGGAGCTAAAGTAGCCATTCAGCCCATTGAGTCTGCTCTGCCATTTTATGTGACGATCACTGATCTGATAATCATCAACTCCACTTTTCTGCCTTTTCCCCATAACCCTTGATTCCCTCACTGATTGAAAATCTCTCTCATCTTTGAATATACTAAACGACTCAGCCTTGACAGCCCAGCTGCAGTAAAGAATTCCACAGATTCACAACACTCAAGACAGAAATTTCTCATCTGTGCTATCAATGGGTGACACTTTATTTTGAGATGATACCCTCTGGTCCAAGATACTTCCACAAGAAGAAATAACTTTCCATAGCTACCCTGTTAAGTCCCCTAAGGCATTGTATGTTCCAATAAGGTTCCCTCTCATTCTTCTAAGTGCCAATAAGTGCGGGTTCAACATACTCTCCTCACAAGCCAGTGCCTCCATGCCTGGGATCAAACTGGTGAACCTTCTCTGGACTGTCTCCAATGCCAGTATTTCAGCTGTGGTCTGCTGAGTGTATTGCGCAGTTTTAGCAAAACCTACCTACTATTATACACATTCTCTTTGGAATAAGGCCAACATTATATTTAAGCAGCATTAGGCTCAGACATCGTGGCAGTATTTATCAAGATCGTCAATTCAAGCTCCACTGCAAATCATTTTGTTAGTTTATGATTCTGCTATGACCATTTACACTGCCTGTGGACCTGCTGCTTCACTTGTTCCTTTACCACTTCCTTTTCACTTGTCTGATCATCTGTTTTCTTACTTCCATCCTCGCATGGATCTTGCCTTTTGTCCTTTCCTTCCTTTTCTTTGCCTGGGTATGTGCTTAAAAACGTGCTACATCTGCATTTATTTTCAAGATGAACTTGAAATGTTTTCTTCTCCCCAGATGCTGCCACTCCTGCTGAGTGTTTCCAGTTTATATAATAAGAATCGGAATGTGGTAGGTCATTCAACCCTTGAACCTGCTCTGCAATTCAATAGGGTTATGGCTGATCCAACATTCTTTATATTCACTTCTCTGAGATTTTCTCTTAACCCTTGACTCCCCAGCTGATCAAGAATGGATCTTTGTCCTCTGGCAAGGAGTTCCAAAGACTCATAACCCTGTGAGAAGAAATTCCTCCACATCTCAGTCATAAAACAGTACCCCTCTATTCTGAGACTATGGCCTCTGGTCCTAGACTGTTCCTTGAGTGGAAACGTGCTTCTAACATTTACCCTGTCGAGTTCCTTAAGAATCCTATATGTTTCAATTTGATTGCCTCTCATTCTTCTGAGCTCCAGTGAGTAGACACAAGTGGCACAGTGGTGAGCACTGCTCCCTCACAGCACCAGGATTGGGTTCAATTCCATCGTCAGGTGACTGTGTGCAGTTTCTATGTTCTCCGTGTCTGCTTGGGTTTCCTCTGGCTTCCTCCCACAGTCTAAAGACATGCAGGTTAGGTGGATTGGCAACGGGAAATTGCCTGCAGTGCGCAGGGGTGTCCTGGCTAGGTGGATTAACCATGGAAATGTTATGTTTCGTGGTACCTCGGTAGCTACGGACTCAAGGTATGATCATCTGTACGCGGACGACTAGGCGCAAGCTGATGTGAACAGTGACACTAGATGATAGCGGACAAGCCCCAGTCCCCAGCTAGAGTCGCACCCCAAACTTACAGATGTACTTACATGAGGCCTTTAGAAAAAGAGCTTTTACTGTCTCAGTCCGAAGACACAAAATGGACACAACTTGTCTGTATTTATACATTAGGAATGACCTCGACCAGAGGGAATCACCAACTGCTACGTCATACAGCAGGAAAATACAGGGCTAGGGCATGGGGGTGGGTCTGGGTGAGATGGTCTGCAGAGGGCTGGTGTGGATGTGATGGGCTGAATGACCTACTACAACACTGTAGGGATTCTATGAGTTAGAGTCCCAAACTATTTAACTTTTGCTCCTAAAATAATGCCTTCAGACCATGGATTACTCTGGTGAAAATATAACCTGGCTCATATTGTCTGGAATTATTGTCTTGGGATGAAATGTTAAACAGAATCCTTTTCTCCATCTCTCACAAGGATTTTAAAATCCCATGCCACTTCTTGAAATAGACTTCTGTAGATGTCCTTGCCAATATTGATCCCTTAAATAACACTTGCAAATAGATGAGCTGGACTGCTTATTTCTGAGTGGTTTGTGAGAGTGTACCATGCACTAACCGGCCGTTGCTTTTGCCTAAGACAACGACAAAACTTCAAAACTGCTACCTGTCCTGGAATCATGATGGTGCTGTACAGTTTACGTTTTCTTGTTTGTTTTTACAAAAAGCACAGAAGGGGGTCCTGATGCAACTTCCCTTCATGCTATCCTTGCTGCCTGGACAAAAGGACAAAGCAAAACACTTTGCTAGAAATATCAACTCAGGCAAGCATCTCAAGGCTATCCCGACTGAAAAGAAGAGCTGTCAGAGGAGAACATAAAGACAGAAAATACTGCATTCAAGTATTCAGGCATCTGTCCTGATGCAACAATGGCCCCTGGGGTAGGTGGCAAGGTCGGCGGGGGGGGGGGGGGGGGGGCGGCGAGTAATCACAAGCGTTGTAATGTTATATGAAACCAGGATGCAGGAGTTAACAAAATTAGCCCTGTTTTTCCGGCAATTAGCACCAAACCTCATTTAAGAAATCTTGTGGTCAACAACTCCTAAAACCAGATTGCCTCATTTTTTTATAGATAACAAAATGTGAGGCTGGATGAACACAGCAGGCCCAGCAGCATCTCAGGAGCACAAAAGCTGACGTTTCGGGCCTAGACCCTTCATCAGAGAGGGGGATGGGGAGAGGGTTCTGGAATAAATAGGAAGAGAGGGGGAGGCGGACGGAAAATGGAGAGAAAAGAAGATAGGTGGAGAGGAGAGTATAGGTGAGGAGGTAGGGAGGGGATAGGTCAGTCCAGGGAAGATGGACAAGTCAAGGAGGTGGGTTGAGGTTAGTAGGTAGGAAATGGAGGTACGGCTTAAGGTGGGAAGAAGGGATGGGTGAGAGGAAGAACAGGTGAGGGAGGCGGAGACAGGCTGGGCTGGTTTTGGGATGCGGTGGGGGAAGGGGACCGCATCCCAAAACCAGCCCAGTTCTTCCCCTCCCTCCACTGCACCACACAACCAGCCCAGCTCTTTCCCCTCCACCCACTGCATCCCAAAACCAGCCCAGCCTGTCTCCGCCTCCCTAACCTGTTCTTCCTCTCACCAATCCCTTCCTCCCACCTCAAGCCGCACCTCCATTTCCTACCTACTAACCTCATCCCACCTCCTTGACCTGTCCATTTTCCCTGGACTGACCTATCCCCTCCCTACCTCCCCACCTATACTCTCCTCTCCACCTATCTTCTTTTCTCTCCATCTTCGGTCCACCTCCCCATCTCTCCCTATTTATTCCAGTTCCCTCTCCTCATCCCCCTCTCCGATGAAGGGTCTAGGCCCGAAACATCAGCTTTTGTGCTCCTGAGATGCTGCTTGGCCTGCTGTGTTCATCCAGCTTCACACTTTGTTATCTTGGATTCTCCAGCATCTGCAGTTCCCATTATCTCTGCCTCATTTTTTAGTCTTGTCAAATGCATCACCTTAGTTGTTAGGTACAAATAGCTGGATGAACAGTTTTTGTTGCTGGTATTCTCATGAAAGCTTTTTCTATCGGGAGTAAAAAAAAACTGAAAAAAAAATCATTGTTTTATCATTGGTGATTTACTAAGAAAGTCCATTCTTCCAAAATATAAAAAAAATACAATTTGTATTGTTGCTCTGAACAAAAGAAATTGTGAAGGTTCCCAAGACAATTTCAAAATTTATCAGTCTTCTTTCTCCCCAAAAGATTTCAAAACAACCTTAGAAACTTGTTCCAAATATTGTTATACAACGTGAATGAAGTTTGCATTCACACTGTAATACTGTGGTGAAGTGATTTTGTCTTTCAACGATCCTGCAGTAAGTGTCACAGCAGCCTGAATGTGCAGAAAAGCCTTAATTGAAGGAGGCAATTATGCTGCTTTGTGCGACAGTAGTTTGAGCCCTCACACTCCAAGGCTAATACTCTAAACCACTGCAACGAGACTACAGAGTGAATACATACTTCTTTAGATGAACACGTAGGAAGTCTTTGAGTTGAGTGCTATGAGTAACATGAAACATTCAGTCACTTTCAACAAAACACTGAACTCTGAAGCTGGTCGACAAGAGCTTGACAGTAATTACAGAATTAAGTACAGGTCACCAGGCAAGACAACTGCACCAGTAGGTTTTGAAAGGAAGTGAAGTCTTGCTTTGGATGTGTAAAGTATTTTTGTGCCATTAAGAAAATTGTTTGCATTCTCAGTTTAAAAGTTAACTACACTTGGATACCTCTTCTTCAACAGAATCTGCTACCATGTTAAGTTTGCAGCTCCTTAGGGCTGTGAGCAGTTTGTCTACAGTAGCTTTTTCTCCTTCTTTTTTCTGCCACTCTGTTAAAGACTGCTGAATCTGTTCTCGCATGTTGCGTGGATGTTTGTATTCAATCTGCTGAAGCAATGCTTCTTTGTGTCCTAGTTTTCTTGCGAGCATCCGCCAGTCATTTCCAAGCTCATTACAAATTACATCAAATGCAACATTCAGAAGTCCTGGAAAGGAAAGTTCAAATGAAGCTCAGTTTTGAATTAAAGTCAAGAACCCAAACTCAGCATCAGGTGACAGTTTCTTAAACAATCCACAAGATTAGTGTTGGTGTAACAAAACAAAATCCCCCTCTCAAGCCTCACCCTGCTCATCACAGCATTAATAAAGTACCCAAGGTCAGTTCAAGGCAAGTACTCGAGCAGGCAGGTGGGACCTTGGTTTAATGTCTTGTCCAAAAGATGGCACCTCTGACAGTGTTGCACTCCTTTTGTACTGCACTGGACTGTCAGCTTTGAATTCTATGTTCAAGCCCTGGAGTGGGTCTAGAACTCAAAACCTTCTGACTTAGATGTGAAATATGCTACTAACTCAACCACGTATTCAATGACCTTTTCTGAACGTTTCTAATAATGCAATGTGCCTTGCCAACTATTTGTGGTAGCATGTTCCACATCCAAACCACTCAGTGAACAATGCCATTATTTCCCTCTTGAATGTAATACTCACTAACTAGCAGCTTTGGATCTTGGTCCCAGGATTTAGATTCTCCCAAAATGACAATATTCCCGCAAAAATCACCCTGTCCAACCCACTCATAATCTTGAGACAATATGACTCCGTTTCTGCTGAACCCTTCCCTTTTGCAAACAAACATCCTCAAACTGTTCAGTTTTTCTATACTGGGGCCAACATCCTTGTAGGGCAGACTGGAAGAAATCAGAGATCAGAATAGTTGAGGACTTTGACGGAAACAAGGCTGAGTACTTTGAAAGCGACTGTAACAGAACAGGAGCTAATGTAGGTCAGTCAGCACAACACAAGATAGGATAACATAGATAACAAAGTGTGGGGCTGGATGAACACAGGAGGCCAAGCAGCATCTTAGGAGCAGAAAAGTTGACGTTTCGGGCCTAGGCCCTTTTTCTGATGAAGGGACTAGCCCTGAAACGTCGGCTTTTGTGCTCCTGAGATGCTGCTTGGCCTGCTGTGTTCATCCAGCCCCACACTTTGTTATCATGGATTCTCCAGCATCTGCAGTTCCCATTATCTCTGAGCACAAGATGGGACATAGTTAGATTGTAATCTGGATTTATACTGTACATTATCTGAATGAATTAAAACAACAATGCAAAGCAAAACTGTTTGTACCAAGGCTACGGGGAAGGCCAATTTGAAGAAAATCAACTGTGATTTCAATAGAGTCGAATGCAAGCAGATACTCTGAGGTAAATCTGTGTCAGAGTAGTGAGACACATTCAAGGAGGATTTGGGAAGAGTACAGGGCCAACATGTTCCAATAAAGACAAAGGGTGGGACCGTCAAATGGAGTGAACAATGTATCGAAGGATATACAAGATAGAACATAGAACACTACAGCTTAGCACAGGCCCTTCAGCCCTCGATGTTGTGCTGATCTGTGAAACCAAACTGAAGCCCATCTAACCTACACTATTCCATTATTATCCAAGACTGGATAAAAAGAGCCTTATGACAGATACTGAGGGCTCAAAACAGCAGAAACATTGGAGGAGTATAGAATTGGCAAGTAGGGGGGAAACTCAAAGAGGAACTCAGGAGAGCAAGAAGGGACCGTGAATGTTAATGGCGAGTAAAATAAAGGAAAATCACAAATATGTTAAGGTTAAAAGGATAACTAGGGAAAGAGTAGGATCCACTAAAGACCATTTTTGGTAATTTATGCTTGGAGTCAGAGGACATAGGTCAGGTTCTAAATGGATACTTTGTGTCAGTATTCACTAGTAAGAGGGATACTGTGGATATAGAAATCAGGCAGAAGGACTGTAATATACCTAAATAAATCAACATGCACAGAGAAAGGTTTCTGGCTTAAAAGTAAAATAAAATATCCAAGGCCAGATGATGAAATATATCTCAGAATGTTGTGTGAGGCAAGGGAGGGCTACCAATGATTTTCAATTTCTCTGACCACGGGAGAAGTGCCCGAAGCCTGGAAGACAGCGAATGTTGTACAGTTATTCAAGAAGGAGCAAGGGATATATCAGGAAATCACAGGCTAGACAGTCTAACCTTGGTGGTGGGAAACTATTGGAAGCATTCTGAGTGACAAAATTATTGCATTGGAGGGGTAGGGATTAATCAAGAACAGTCAGCACGGTTTTATTAAGTGGGAGTCATTTTTACCAATTTGATTGAATTTTTCCAAGAGGTGACCAGGCGTGCAGGTAAGGGCAACGTTTTTGATGTTGTCTACTTGCACTTCATCAAGGCTTTTAACAAGGTCCCACATGGGAGACTGATAGAAAAAGCATGGCTTTCGACATGTCCCCTCATGGTAAATACAAAAACAGGAATTGCTGACAAAGCTCAGCAGGTCTGACAGTACCTGTGAAGAGAAGTCAGAGTTAACATTTCGGGTCGACTGACCCTTCCTCAGAACTCATGATCGGCTCATCAGAAGATAAATATGCACAGGATCTACAGCGACTTGGTATTTGGATTCAGAATTGGGTTGTCCATGGAAGACAGAGGATAGTGGTGAAAGGGGGTTTTTCAGGCTGGAGGTCTGTGACTAGTGATGTTCCGCAGTGATACATACTGGGTCCTCTGCAGTTTGTGACTTGTGTTACTAACTTGGATGAAAACATTAAAGGGCGTGTTAGTAAGTTTGCAGATGACACAAACATCAGACGAGTTGTGGATAATTAGAAGGCTGTCAAAGGGTACAGCCAGATAGAGATCAGTTGGGGATACGGGCGAAGAATTGGCAGATAGAGTTTAATTCGGGCAAGTGCGAGGTGTTGCGCTTTGGGGAGCAAATGTTAAGGGAAGTAAAGAGTTAATGGCAAAACCCTTAACAGCATTCATGTACAGAGGGATCTTGGGGTCCGAGTTCATAGCTCCTTGAAAGTGGCCACACAAGAAGATAGTGTGGTAAAGAAGACACACAGTACGCTTGCCTTTATTGGTGGAAGAATTGGGTACAACAGTTGAGAAGTGATATTGCAGCTTTATAAAATTTTGGTCAGCGAGCACCTAGAGTACTGTGTTCAATCCTGGTCACCGCATTACAGCAAGATTGTGGTGGCTTTGTAAAGGATGCAGAAGAGGTTTATCAGGATGCTGCCTGGGTTAGAGGGTATGAGCTATAAGGAGAGACTGGACAAACTAGAGTTGTTTTCTCTGGAGCAGCAGAGACTGAGGAGAGAGGTTTGGAGTCCCTACAATGTGTGAACAGGCCATTAGGCCCATTGAGTTAACACTGACCCTTTGACAGCATCTCACCCTATTCCTGTAACCCCACATTTCCCAGGGCTAATCCACCCAGCCTGTACATTCCTGGACACTATAGGCAATTTAGCATGGCTAATTCAACTGGCCTGCACATCTGTGGACTTTGGGAGGAAACCAGAGGAAACCCATGCAGACACGGGAGAATCTGCAGACTCCACACAGGCAGACACCCGAGGTTCGAATCAACCCACGTCCCTGACACTATGAGACAGCAGTGCTAACTGTTGAGCCACCATACCACCCTGTTAGAAGTCCAAAAATTATGACAGGCATAGATAGGGTTGACAGTTAGAATTTTTTCTAATACTAATAATAATACTAGAGGGCATGCACTTAAGGTTAGATGGGGAAAGTTGAAAGGAGATGTGGGGGAAAAGTTTTATTTTTAACACAGAGTGGTAGTTGCGTGGAATATGCTGCCGGGATTGGTGCTGAAGGCAGATATGATACGCCTGTTTAAGGGACTTTTAGATAAGCACAAGAATAAGCAAGGAACGGAGGAATATGTGCCACTGACAGACAGAAGGGATGAGTTTAATTTGGCAACATATTTGGGAAAACATGGTGGGCTGAAGGGCCCGTTCCTGTGCATTTGACACACAGTTCTATGTAAGAGCCCATCGGACTGAAGGAAATTTGGGAAATCAAATCTAGAATTGGTTAAGTGGTAGGAAGCAGAGGATGATGATCGAGGGGTGTTTTTGTAACAGAAAGCCTGTGCCCAGTGGGGGTTCACAGGGATCGGTAGTGGAGACCTTGCTATTTATGCTTTTGGGGTTGGATGTAGGAGGATTGACCAGTAAGTTCATGGATGATATGAAAATTATGATGATAGTAATCTTAGGTTACAGGAGGATATTGACAGGCTGGTCAGAGGCAAATGGAATTCAAAGCAGATAAATGTCAGGTGATGTGCTTGGGCAGGACAAACAAAGCAAAGGAATTTATGACAGTAGGACCCTGAGAAGCACCGAGGGTCAGAGGGATCTTAGTATGCATATCCACTGCTCCCTTAAGGTAGTGGGCCAGGTGGATGAAGTGGTTAAGAAGGCATATGGGATATGTGCCTTTATTAGCCAAAGCATAGAGTTTAAGAGCAGGGAGGTTATGCTGGAACTGTATAAAATGTTGGTTAGGTTGCAGATAGTATTGTGTGCCATTCTAGAATCCACACTATAAGAAGGATGTGGTAGCACTGGAAAGGTCCACAGAGGAGACTAGCCGGGATGTTCCCTGGGCTGGAAGATTTCAGGGATGAACTGTGATTGGACAGACTGGGATTGTGTTTCTTTGGATACTAAGGGGGGGGACATGATTGAGACAGATAAAATTATGAGGGGCATAAACAGGAACAAACTATTATAATTGTTAAAGGGATCAATGACCAGGGGACAGAAGGCTGAAAGACATGAAGTAAAACATTTTCACCCAGATGGTGGTGGGGATCTGGAATGCTCTGGCTGTAAAACTGGTGGAGGCAGAAACTGTGACATGTTGCATGAACTTGACTGAGATTTTTGAAGAAGTAACAAAGAGGATTGATGACGGCTGAGTGGTGGACGTGATCCTATCGACTTCAGTGAGGTATTCAACAGGGTTCCTAATGGTAGACTGGTTAGCAAAGTTAGATCACATGGAACACAGGGAGAGCTAGCTATTTGGATACAGAACTGGCTCAAAGGTACAAGACAAAAGGGTGGTGGTGGAGCATTGCTTTTCAGACTGGAGGCCTGTCAGCAGCAATGTACCACAAGGATCATTGCTTGATAGAAGGGTACAAAATGATCGGATGTACAGACAGAGTGGACAGCCAGAGACTTTTTCTTAGGGTGGAGGTAGCTATTACGAGAGGACATAGTTTTAAAGTGAGTGAAGGTAGATATAGGGGAGACATCAGAGGTAGGTTCTTTACTCAAGAGTGTGGTAGGGGCATGGAATGCATTGCTGGAGAGGGTAGTGCAGTCGGCCTCATTGGGGCATTTATGTGGTTATTAGATAGGTATATGGATGATGGCATAAGGTAGGGGTGGAGGTTAGATAGACCTTAGGTTTAGGGTAAAAGTTCAGCACAACATTGTGGGTTGAAGGGCCTGTACTGTTCTATGGGGGATGGAGGTCTGTTTAGTTCTCAGACCTTCTTGGTGTGTCAAACGTACATAATTATAGTCTTATATGGATCAGAAATGCTTTGGGTTTGTTTGTTCTCCATCCATTAAGACTGCACAGAACTGAACTGCTCTAGTGATTATGGATATTAGTAAAGATGTTTTATGAATAAAGTATATTTTTGAAATAAAAAAATGTCCACTTGAGTTGCCAAGGCATAATCGTCTAGGGCCAAGTGCGGGAACATGGGATTAGAATATTTGGGTGGTTGTTTTTGACCAGCAGAGATAATGATGGGATGAAGGGTCTTTTCTGTGCTGTAGATCTCTGTGATTGTAAAGACAGCAGTGATGGTTTTTGATCTCAATGGGTAGTCTAAGTGGGTAGAGTTTATTCGCAGGTTTTTAGGTGAGGTTTAATGTGCAGTGATGGGGTTAGTCCCTTTCCCCCAGGGTTAGGGCTAGGGGGGTATGTGACTGCCCAGCCTCCCCACTCCCATTGCTGCTGTTACCGGAGTCTGCCTGCGGCTCCTGGCCCCGCTGCTGGAAATCGGCCAGTCGCTGCTGGAGGTCCTGGCGCTGTATTTCCGACAGGAGTCCGCTCAGGGTTTGTGTGTTGTCGGGGCCCAGCAGGTCGAGCTCCTCGAGCTGCTGGAAGAGATGGATGCCGCTGGTGATGGCCTCGAGCGGCCTCTTCCTGATCAGGCCTCGGCACAGGAACTTCAGCGACTCCACATTGTCCCGGCTCAGGCTGTTTGAGATACTGTTCAGCAGCGCAGCAAAGCGCATCGCCCCGGGCCGGGCCTCAGGGACGGCCATGTCCATGTCCCTCTCCTCCCGCCTGGACCGCACGCTCAAACCGAAACCCCAACGCTCCCCAAAGAAGACCACAAAATGGCGCCGCACACGCCGCTTCCGGGAGACCGACCTCCCGCCAGTGCGCCGCCAGCGGCCGGGAGGACACATTGGCCCGGAGGGCACTCCGCCGCCAGCGGACGGACGCTCTGACCCGGAGAGCACACCGCCCCCTGCGGCCGGGAGGACACATTGACCCGGTGGACACACCGCCCCCTGCGGCCGGGAGGACACATTGATCCGGAGGGCACCCCGCCCACTGCGGCCGGGAGGAAAGATTGACCCGGAGAGCACACCGCCCCCAGCGGCCCGGAGGACACACCGCCCCCTGCGGCCGGGAGGACACATTGGCCCGGAGGGCACTCCGGCACCAGCGGCCGGGAGGACACATTGACCCGGAGGACACACCGCCCCCTGCGGCCGGGAGGACACATTGGCCCGGAGGGCACTCCGCCACCAGCGGCCGGGAAGACACATTGACCCGGAGGACACACCGCCCCCTGCGGCCGGGAGGACACATTGGCCCGGAGGGCACTCCGGCACCAGCGGCCGGGAGGACACACCGCCCCCTGCGGCCGGGAGGACACATTGACCCGGACAGCCACCCCAAGCCGCACCTCCATTTCCTACCTACTAACCTCATCCCACCTTCTTGACCTGTCCATCCTCCCATGACTGACCTATCCCCTCCCTACCTCCCCACCTACACTCTCTCCACCTATCTTCTTTTCTCCCTATCTTCGGTCTGCCTCCCCCTCTCTCCCTATTTATTCCAGTTCCCTCTCCCCATCCCCCTCTCTGATGAAGGGTCTAGGCCCGAAACGTCAGCTTTTGTGCTCCTGAGATGCTGCTTGGCCTGCTGTGTTCATCCAGCCTCACATTATCTTGGTTGGAATAACATGATAGGTATAAAAGTCAGGTGTCAAGGGTCTAATCAAAGTAATAAGTAATTCAAAACTGTACAAACCAATTAAGGTAGAGAGACCAAAATGAGTTATCAAAGTGATGATGTTAAAACAGGACAGTAAGGAAGATTTTACCGTTTCACAACAGTATGGTGGGGTCACATATAACATGAAATGAATCCAAGGTCATGGCTGAAGCTGTCTCTGTGAGAATGGAACTTGGCTATCAGTCTCCGCTCGACAATTCTGCCGTGTTGTGCATCTCAAAGGCCACCTTGGAGGACTCCGCTTACCTGAAGATTGGAGGCTGAATGTTGTTGATCACTGTGTTCCCCAACTGGGAGGGAACATCCCTGTCTGGAGATTGTTGTGCAGTGACCATTCATCCATCATACAGAATAGAACAGACCACTGCAAGAAAGGGTACCGACACTCTACAATCAGGAACACTCCAGAAAATTACCGGCCGATCCGACCAAAAAACACACCATTGTGGTAAGCACCTTTACCCACACTTTCCAAAGTTGTGACTTCAAACATTTAGAAGGACAAGGGTAGCAGATACATAGAAATACGACGCACAAAATCCCTCCAAGCCACTCCCCATCCTTACTTGTAATATACATTGCAGTTCCTCCAGTGTCACTGAGTCAATATCCTGACTTCCCTTCCTGAAGACACTGTGGGTTCACCTATAGCACATGGACTGCAGGGATTCAAGAAGGCCATTTACCACTACGTTCTCAAGGGCAACAAAATGGGCAATGCGATGCCCACATCCCATAAATTTAATCCTGTGGTTAAAAAAAGAGATGCGCATACAGCAGAACAATATCCTCCTTATGTCACATCATGGTCCATTTGTCCAAACTGTTTGTCTTACATTCATCAGGTCAATTCACAAGAAATACTGATGTAAAGAAAAACAAAATTTATCCTAGATCAAAGGAGAACACTATTTGATTGATTCACAAGTGACAAATGAGAATTCTGCTGTTTATGGTGCTGAAATGTAGATAAATGTCCCAAAATCTGGAAGTTTGTATCAAGCAGCATGTCTCTTCAGCTGTTCACATGATGTAAGTTCGAAGCACTTGCAAAACTCATAGCAATATCCCAAATCAGATATGAAGAATTACTCTGTCATGCAGATTAGGATTTTGAGGGGAGGGAATGGTCTAGTGGTCTTAGCATGAGACTGTTTAATCCAGAAACCCAAGTAATGTTCTGCGGACTGGGGTTCAAATTGTCCAATGGCGGATGTTGAATTTTGAATTCAGTTTTAAAAAAAACAGTGTGATGATGACCTTGAAACTATCATCAGTTGTCAGGAAAAACACATCTAGTCCACTCATTTCTGAAGAAGGGTCTCAACCTGAAACATCAGCTTTCCTCCTCCTCTGATGCTGCTTGGCCAGCTGTGTTCATCCAGTTTCACACCTTGTTACCTCAGATTCTCCAGCATTGGCAGTTCCTACTATCTCTGGTTCACTAATGTCCTGAATGAATCTGCCATCCTTACCTGGTCTTGTTTACATGTGAATCCAGACCACAACAGTCTGTTTGACTCTTAACTCTCCTCTGTGCTGTAACAGATGTGCAATAAAGGCTGGCCTGGCCATCAATGCCCACATTCTTTGAATGAATAATAATAACAAAAGTCAGGTAGCATCTACTGAAAGCTATATATGTTAATATTTTTATGTTTTATTTTGTTTTTTGTAAAGAAAAAGAAAGTACACACATTTGACCTGTTTCAGCTGTACATGGACAGTCAGAGACATTTTCCTAGGGCGGAGGTAGCTATTACGAGGGGGCATAGTTTTAAAGTGAGTGGAAATAGATATAAGGGAGACGTCAGAGGTAGGTTCTTTACTCAGAGAGTGGTTGGAGCGTGGAATGCATTGCCGGAGAGGCTGATGGAGTTGGCCTCATTAGGGGCATTTAAGCGGCTGTTAGATAGGCATATGGATGATAGTTTAAGGTATGAGTGGAGGTTAGATAGACCTTAAGTTTAGGGAATAAGTTTGGCACAACATCATGGGCAGAGGGCCTGTACTGTGCTGTACTGTTCATTGTTCTATGTTCAATGTTCTATGATAGGTGACAGTCATTCACTGGTTCATTTCTTAGAACAATACCTTGACCAATTAGAGTTAACCTGCTTGGTATAAAATGTAAACAAAGCCTAGCAGTTAACTGTCCATCATCAGTAACTGGTGAATTCTCCATGGTAATGTCTCAGATTGATAGAAACAATTTTCCAACCTTTTCTCATTCAGTACAAATGTTTCCTTTTTACTTTGGTATTTCTTGCAAAGAGAGCTGATAAGTTCAAAATGACAAGCTTCGTCAAGATATGTGTCTTTTCAGCAACAGTCAAATGCATCTAATATGAGCAATGCTTTTATTTTGTAATGTAAATTTGTTTGTCTTGAATTTGTTTAGTTTTTCAATTTTCCGATGAGTATCCTTTGTGTTCCCAAACCTGGCTTCGTGTCTGGCCTCACAGGTGCTGCCTTAATTCCCGAATAGTTCCAGTATCTCCAATTTGTGGTTCCTTCTGGCTCATATTTCACAGTCAGCTGCAAAGTGACGGTTCTCCCTGCTGCCCTCGAAGCTGCACACACAGTTGTGCTCGTCTCTGTGACATGGTTTTTTTCCTCTCCTGACGTCAGTCTGAATTTGGAGCTCGGTCAAGGATATCTCCAGGCATCCAGCATTAGAGAACTCATTAAACAGGCAAAGCAACCAATCACATTGAAGAGTTATAGAGTCCCAACAATGTGAGGACAGGCCATTTTGTTCAAGTCCACACCCACCCTTCGAAAAGCATCCCACCCAGACCCATTCCCCTACCCCTGCATTTTCCATGTCTAACCCACCTAACCTAAACATCCCTGTACACTATGGGCAATCTCCCATGGCCAATCCACCACACCCTTGGGCTGCGGGAGGAAACTGGAGCACTCAGAGGGAATCCACTGAGACACAGAGAATGGAGAATGTGCAAACACGACACACACGCGGTCAGTGGAGGCTGGAATCGAACCTGGGTCCCTGGCGGTGTGAGGCAGCAGTGCTAACCACTGAGCCACCGTGCCACCCATTCTCACAGACACTAAATCAGAAAATAAATACATACCTTTGTGTAAATTTTACTGAGCACAAATTAAAGATTGAGGCATACTACATCAACAGCTGAAATATCATAAGTGTTATTTTTATGAGATTTAGGAGGTTTTTAATCATAATTTTTATCATAATGATAAAGATTCAAAATCATAAAATTATTTTTATAAGCCAGAAGTTAAGCTGTTACTGATCACTAGTAGATAGAAGTTGATATGCTATAAAAATCCTTTTGTATTTTCTTAACAATATATAATACTTTCAATTCTGAAGGACGGCCACTAGACTTGAAATGTTAACTCTGTGTCTTCACCACAGATATTGCCAGACCTGCTGAGTTTCTCCAGCAATTTCTACATTTGTTTGTGATGTTTTCAGCGCTATTCCAGTGTAAAAGAGTAAGTTATCATCAGATCCGTATTTTGATAAAGATTTCTGATCATCGAGCTTGAATCTTGCATTACATGGAGGAGCAGAGAATCACTGACAGTAATTTTGGGATATCAGAGTTTAACTGTGTTCTCTGTCATTTTCACATGTCACATCAGAGCAGCTGTAGACTGTTTTACTGTAATGACAACCACAAAATGATGGTTAATGTGAGTGGGAAGTCCTTCAGCTCCAATACTCATGTACCCTGTGATTCTCTGACTAACTCCTCTCTCCCTGCTTCAAAGTCTGACTAAATTTTTTGACAGTGGCCATGGTAATTTCTGCACTCCCTGTCAGATCCTGTGAGGTGTACTTTGATTTATCTGCTATGTAACAGTTTAGAGGGTGTGTTACCTTGAAGATATATTTCAAAAGTATTGCTTTTGTTGCAATAAAAAATGCAAGGTGTCTTTCTCCAAGGTCATTGTGGGACCCTTTCAACCATAAAGGAATGCCAGGAAATCACAGGCACACTGGAAATATCACGACGCCAACTCTAGCTTTGAATAAAGGAAGTCAACCTCAACAATCATTCTCACAACATCTTCCACATTAGCACCATCTGTTGGTTGATAAATCCACTGCGGTCTGCAACATTCCAAATCTTGTCATTCCATTTGATTTATGCTGACAGAATTCAATATTTTCAAAATTAAATCTCAATTCATTCTCACCATAATTGGTTTCAAAGCATTTGTTTAGATTGATTGTGGCTTGTGTAGAATATTATTTAACCAAACTCAAAATAGGACTGGATGGCGTTAAGGAGAGGATACAGAAAATATTTATGAGAACGGTTCCAGAGATGAGGAGCCACAGATATATAGGTCAGTTGGAGAAGCTGCTGCTGCTTTCCTTTGGAGGGGAGATTTGATGGAGATGTTTGTTGAAACGTAGAAAATAGGAGCAGGAGTGGACCATTCAACCTCCAATGTTCCTCCATTCATTAGGATCATGGCTGATCATCCAACACAGTCCCATGTTCCCGCCGTTCCTCCATTTCCTTTGATCCCTTTAGCCTCAATAATTATATCCTCCTCCTTCTTGAAAACATGTGATGTTTTGCCCTCAACTGCTTTCTGTGGCAGAAAGTTCCATCACTCTCCGGATTAAATTTCTCCTCATCTCAGTCCTAAATGGTCTATCCCTTGCCTTTAAACAGTGATCCCCTAGTTCAAATTTGGGGGGCCAGGTCGATAGGAGAAAACTGTTTCTAGTAGTGGGAGAGATACGAATAAGAGGACACAGTTTTAACGAGAATGGCACAAGATCATAAATGACTTGAGGACTTTTCTTTAATGTAGTGTTAGAATTTGAAATGCACGACCTGAACATGTGGTGAAGGTAGTCAGCATGTCCTTCAAAATCCTAATTATTATCTAAAGTGAAAAAAAAATACAGGACTACAGGCAAAAATTGGGAGAATGAGATATGCTGAGTGTTCTTCCAGAGAGCCAATATGAATATGCCAGGCAGAGAGGATTTCTTCTGTGCTGAAACATTTTTCTACAAATTTAGGACTTGGGAATTGAGCTTGTTTGGATTTCTGAAAGAATTTTCTTCAGAATTTTCATAAATTTTAACGGCAACATTTCAAAACTTTAGATTCATTGAGCTGTTACTGGAGATTTGAGATACTGGGAGGTTAATCTGAAAAAGTCTCTAAATTTCAGTGGCAATGCCACAAATCTCACCTTTGCTTACAGAGTGACAGGGAGGTACAGCTCAGAAATAGACCCTTTGGTCAAACTCGTCCATGTCGACCAGAAAACCTATATTAATCTACTCCTATTTGCCAGCATTTTGCCGATGTGCACCTATTCATATACCCATCCGGATGCCATTTATATGTTGTAATTGTACCAGCTTCCACCTCTAACAGCTCATTCCATACACACACCATCATCTGTGTAAAAAAGTTGCCCATGAGTTCCCTTTTAAATCTTTCTCCTCTCACCTTAAACCTATGCCCTCAGGGACTCCTCTACACTGGGGAATAGTCCTTGTCTATTCATCCTATTGGTGCCCCTTATGATTTTATAAACCTCTTACGTTGGATAAGGTCAGCAGCTCATACAAGGAGGAATTGTTCCAGGTGAGATATTGAGATGTTTGTACTGTGTTTTTACTTCTCAATCTAGAAACAAGGAACTTTCATCAGTCTCATTTGTCCCTTTCAGATGTTTTTCCATTAAACAAGACAAATACAACGCAACCAACAACTTGCATTTTGACAATGTCTTTAATATTGTAAAATACCTCTTGGTCTTTTATGGGAAAATGGCCAGGTAAGATTGATATTAAGCCATACAAAGAGGTATATTGGAAATTTGCAATATTTTTGTCACTGGTACTCTCATACCTTTTTGAGTAGTTCATGAGGATATAATTACCACCCCCCTGCTGTTTTCAACTAGAAATTTCATCAACTCTGCTTCCAATTTCCACCCATCTTTCACTTTCACAGCTGCTCATTTGATTGGCATCCCACACACCGCCTTCAAATTTTGTTCCCTCCACCTCTGACCGATAGCAGTATGTACTATGTGCCTACAAGATGCACTGCAGAAATTTACCAAAGATCCTTAGACAGCCCCTCACAAACTCACGACCACTTCCCTCGAGAAGGACAAGGGCACCAGATACATGGGAACACCACCACCTCCAAGTTTCCCTCCGAGCCACTCACCATCCTGACTTGGAAGCATATCACCGTTCCTTCACTGTCACTGGGTCAAAATCCTGGAATTCCCTTCCTAAAAGCATTGTGGATCAACCCACAGCATATTGACTGTAGTGGCTCAAGAAGGCAGCTCACCCCCACCTTTACAAGGGGCAACTAGGGACAGGCAATAAATGCTGGGCCAGCCAGCAACGCCCACATGGGATTAAAAACAAATTGCAGTATTAGTCTATGTGTGTGAATGGTCTAACATCCTGGTGTGTAGACTCATGTGCTGTGAGGATCAGTGCTCGGAGAACAGGCATTTAAATTCCTGTGCACTGCAGATAATAGGAAAAGAGAACCAACTCTCTGAATGCAGGTAAGCAGCTGCTGCCAAATGAAATCAGAACCAAAAAAAGTCTCAATCAACCTTCAAAGCCAAGAATCCTGAATTCAATTGTTCAATGACCAATGTCAACACTCTGAGTAAAATCTGCGGTAACAGCTTTACAGCTCCTCAAGAACTCCTCAGGAACAATTCAGAGACCGATTTCAACTTTACACCAAACACTTTTCCTTTTTGGACTCGCTTCGTACTCCTAATCTTGTGCATGTCTGTTGTATATCTAAGACTTTTCATGTTTAACAATGAATAATCTCTGTTGTGGTAGGTCAAACAAGCCTGGTTAAACTGGTATCAGAGATAATGGGAACTGCAGATGCTGGAGAATTCCAAGATAATAAAATGTGAGGCTGGATGAACACAGCAGGTCCAGCAGCATCTCAGGAGCACAAAAGCTGACGTTTCGGGCCTAGACCCTTCATCAGAGAGCAGAGAGCTCTCTGATGAAGGGTCTAGGCCCGAAACGTCAGCTTTTGTGCTCCTGAGATGCTGCTTGGCCTGCTGTGTTCATCCAGCCTCACATTTTATTATCCTGGTTAAACTGGTTCCTGTTAAAGCACACATTCATTTGGGTGTAAAGGAAAGGTATTCAAAATGGACAGGATATTTAGATAAACTTTATTGTCACCAACCTATGAGTGGATGAAGAAAGAACAGAAGCCAAATCATTTGACTATATCTGGAAGATTAATGGCTTGAGATAAGCCAGCTGTAACGAAAACAAATTAGGGAAACTATCTCAGGGCATAGCCATAACACCTTTTGATCAAATCATCTCTCGTCCCTGTAAACTCTGGTAAACACAGGCTCAATTGAACCAATCTCTCCTCATATAACAGCCTTGCCATCCCCAGCATCAGTCTAGTGAACCTGCACTGCATAAACTCTGTTGCAACTATATTCTTTCTTAGCTAGGGAGACCAAAACTAAATGCAGTAAACTGGGTATTCACTGGTGGCAGTGGCATTCTCTCTGCTTTGGAGAGAACAAACAGATTGTGTCTAAACACTCTTTCTGATATTAATTATAGTTACTATTAATTGCTATTAATATCTTGACTTTTGCTGTAACCAATAGATAGCTCAGAATATGGGGAACCAGAGAAGAGTAGATCATCTAACTGAAGGTGACACTGCTTGAACTGTGCTCTTTCTCTGTCCTTTGATTTGTCCCACTCTCTTAATCTCATGTAACTTTTCATTCCCGAAGCAAGGGGCTCGACCCAAGAGGCCAATTTTCATTCATTTTCCTTCCCTATCAGCTGCCGCATGTTAGGGGATCTGATCAAAAAAAACTTAAAGTCTCCAGCAGATGGAGGAGGTGTCTAATCAATGTTCGAGGAGAGACACAGTTCATAACTGTCCCCGATGCACTGAGCAAGGTCAGTAGTTGCTTTTTTTTGCATCTTTGCTACATCCTTGTTCTGCAAGAATGGGAGCTGATTTTCAGATGTTCTATGCATCAGCAAACTAATTGTAGAGATGCCAGGAGTGATAACTTTGACTCTATTTCTCCTTGGAGCGAAGCCAGCTTCCAAACCAGTCTGTGCTAGCTGGCGTAGGGTGTTCAGTCATATTCAGTAAAAGCTGTTTAAGGACGTTATATTTCACAAGACAGACAGTTCTACGTATTCTCTTCTTTATTTCATAAATATCACGGACAACATGTGACCAATGTGCTGGATGTAACCATTCAGTGATTCTATGGCACCATGATTTATATTTAGGAACAAAAACAGAAGTTGCTGGAAAAGCTCAGCTGGTGTGGCAGCATCTGTAAAGGAATAAACAGAGGTAACATTTCAGGTCCAGTGACCTTTCCTAAGAACAGTTCTTTTCAAGCAACTTTTGTTTTGTTCCTGATTTACAGCATCTGCAGTTCTTTCGATTTTTATTATTGAGTTTTGAGAAGATTTGTAGCTCAGGTTGCGGTTCTGGATGTGAGTTTGCTCGCTGAGCTGGAGGGTTAGTTTTCAGACGTTTCGTCACCTTTTCTTTTTATTTGAAAAAATATACTTTATTCATAAGATGTACAAAAAATAAAACATATTTATACACCTACCCAGTCATGCAAGCCGCTCCGGGTTACCCGGGGGGTACGTACACCAACTAAAGGAAAAAACAAAACAAAGAAAAAAAAACAAAGCAAAGAAACCGCCCCGGCAGTCGTCTCCCCGCACAGTCCCAGTTGGCCCCCTGACCAGTTGGGGAAGGCGCCAGCTGGGCCCATTTAGCAGATAGGGTTCTTTTTCCTATTCTGGATGAGGAGTTTCATACGGTGGTCTTTCCCCACCGCGCCTTGGCGGCGGCTGCCCCAAGCTTTAGCGCATCCCTCAGCATGTAGTCCTGGGCCTTGGAGTGCGCCAGTCTGCAACACTCGGTCAGGGTCAGTTCTTTCAGCTGGCAGACCAGCAAGTTGCGGGCAGACCAAAGAGCGTCTTTCACCGCATTGATGGTCCTCCAGGCGCAGTTGATGTTGGTCTTGGTGTGCGTCCCCGGAAACAGCCCGTAGAGCACGGACTCCCACGTCACGGAGCTGCTCGGGACGAACCTCGACAAATACCACTGCATCCCCCTCCAGACCTCCTGTGCATAGGCACACTCCAGAAGGAGGTGATCAACAGTCTCGTCCCCCCCGCAGCCACCTCGAGGGCAGCGTGCGGTGGCGCAGAGATTCCGGGCATGCATAAAGGATCTCACTGGCAGAGCCCCTCTCACCGCCAGCGAAGCAATGTCCTTGTGCTTGTTTGAAAGTTATGGCGATGAGGCATTCTGCCAAATGATTTTGGCAGCCTCCGTGGGGAACCACACGACGGGATCGACCCTCTCTTTTTCCTGAAGGGTCCCGAGGATACTACGTGCTGACCACTGCCTGAGGGCCTTGTGGTCAAAGGTGTTTCCTTTCAAAAATTTCTCCACGAAGGACAGGTGGTACGGAACGGTCCAACTACTCGGAGCGTTCCGTGGCAACGAGGCCAGGCCCATCCTTGACAACACCGGGACAGGTAGAACCTCAGTAAGTAGTGACACTTGGTGTTTGCGTACTGAGGATCTACGCACAGCTTGATGCAGCCACACACAAAGGTAGCCGTCAGGGCGAGTGTGGCGTGCGGTACGCCCTTTCCCCCATTTCCCAGGTCTTTGTACATAGTGTCCCTGCGGACCCGGTCCATCCTCGACCCCCAAATGAAGTGGAAGATGGCCCGGGTGACTGCAGCGGCGCAGGTCCAAGGAATAGGCCAGGCCTGCGCCACATACAACAGTACCGAAAGCCCCTCGCACCTGACAACCAGGTTCTTACCCGCGATGGAGAGGGACCGGAGCATCCACCTGCCCAGCTTCTGCTTCAATTTGGTGATACGCTCCTCCCAAGACTTAGTGCACGCCCCAGCTCCATCAAACCAAACACCCAGCACCTTCAGGTAGTCTGTCCTGACGGTGAAGGGGATGAAGGAGCGGTCGTCCCAGTTCCCGAAGAACATGACCTCACTCTTACCCCAATTGACTTTGGCACCCGAGGCCAGTTCAAACTGGCCGCAGATGTCCAATAGTCTACTCACCGACCAACGATCGGTGCAGAAGACGGCGACATCGTCCATGTACAGGGAGGTCTTGACCTGAAGGCCTCCGCTGCCTGGGATAGTCACGCCCTTCAGGCTCACGTCCTTCCTGATGGAGGCGGCGAAGGGCTCCACACAGCACACGAACAAGGCAGGAGAGAGCGGGCAGCCCTGCCTGACCCCAGATCTAACAGGAAAACTGTCCGATTCCCACCCACTGATCGAGATTGCACTAACGATGTTGGCGTAGAGCAGCCGGATCCAATTGTGGATGCCCTCCCCAAACCCCAACTTGGAGAGGATGTCCCTCATGTAAGCATGAGAGACCCTGTCGAAGGCCTTCTCCTGGTCCAGGCTGACGAGGCAGGTGTCCACCCGCCTGTCCTGTACGTAGGCGATCGTATCCCTGATGAGCGCGAGGCTCTCAGTGATCTTCCTGCCCGGCACAGCACAGGTTTGATCAGGGTGAATCACCGACTCCAGGACAGACCTGACCCGGTTGGCTATGACCTTGGCCAGGATTTTGTAGTCCACGTTCAATAGTGAAATCGGACGCCAATTCTTAATTTCTTCCCTCTCCCCCTTCCTCTTGTAAATGAGGGTGATGATGCCCTTCCTCATGGACTTGCACATTTCGCCTGCCCGAAGCGCACTACCGTACACCTCCATCAGGTCCTGGCCGACCAGGTCCCACAGAGCGGAATACAGCTCGACCAGTAAGCCGTTGCTCCTGGGAGTCTTATTCCTCTCCAAAGACTTGAGGGCTCTGGTCAGCTCATCCAGGGATATTGGCCGGTCCAGCCACTCCCTCGTGCCGTCGTCTAAGACCTCCGTGATAGACGACAGGAACGACTTGGAGGCCGTGCTGTCGTGGGCTTCGTGTCGTACAGTCCGGCATAGAAGGATCTGCTGATCCTCAAAATGTCGGGCCGAGACGACGTCACCGAGCCGTCATCGTCCTTCAGCCGGCTAAGCACAGAGCTCTCTTTGTGCACCTTCTGAAAGAAGAAAAGCGAGCACGTCTCGTCTTGCTCCATGGAGCGGACCCTGGACCGGAAGATTATCCTGGAGGCCTCCGCGGTGAAGAGCGAGGCTTGCTGGCCCCTCACCTCGCGGAGGTCCTCCGTGACATTGACCCCCATCAACTGCAGTAGGAGCCGGTTCTGCACCCTTTTCTGGAGCCGCGACAACTTCCCCGCCTCTCTCTTGCCTTCTGAACACCCTTGAGGACAAAGAACCTCTTGATGTTCTCCTTCACCGTCTCCCACCAGTCGCCTGGAGACTCGAAGAGGGGTTTCACGGTTCTCCAACCGGCGTACTCCCTCTTAAGCTCCTCGACGTTCTCTGGGGTCAACAGAGTCGTGTTGAGCTTCCACGTCCCCTTGCCGGCCGGCTGGTCGTCCTGTAAGTGACAGTCGGCCAGCAGGAGGCAGTGGTCAGAGAAGAACACCGGCTCGATGCTGGTGGACCTGACCGAGAACATCCGTGACACAAACAGGAAGTCTATCCTTGAGCGGATACACCCGTCTGGCCGCGACCAGGTGTACCTCTACTGCGCTCCGTCTGCAGGGGTGCCGAAGACATCGAGCAGCTTGGCGTCCTTCACCGTGCCCATCAGGAATCTGGACGTGACGTCCAGTTGATTCCCTCCACCCGCTGTCCCCACGCCGGATCTTCCATCTGCATCGATGATGCAGTTGAAGTCTCCGCCTAGGATGACCGGCCTGGACGTAGCCAGCAGGGGTGGAAGCCGCTGCAGGACGGCCAACCGCTCACTCCGTACCGCTGGGGCGTACACGTTGATCAGCCTCAGGGGAGCATTCCTATAGGTGATGTCAGCCACTAGGAGGCGACCCCCCACCACCTCCTGAACTTGAGAGATGGTGAAGTCGCGCCCCCGCAGCAGAATAGCCAGGCCTGAGGAGCGACAGTTGTTACCCCCCGACCAGATCGAAGGCCTACAGGTCCAGGCGCCGGACCATTTCCCGTACCTGCCGAGGTGCGGTATCCCGCACTCCTGCAGAAACAGGAGGTCCGCCTTGATGGTGGTCAGGTAGGCCAACGTGGACACACATCTTGCGGTGGACTTGACACTGTGCACATTAATGCTCGCAATTCGTACCCGCATTGTGAGCAGTGACCGCAGTACCCTCCCTGAGTCCAAGGTCCAGCCCCTCCATCTGTCCCTACACGCCCATTGCCCGGCCTAACTGCTGGACGCTCTCCGGGCTCAGGAAACCGTCCGTGCTGCCTCCGGGTGGCATCCCCCCGTCAGGGGTGCAGAGGCAGGAGGGTCCGGCTCCGGGTCAGGCTGGGGACGCGCTGTTTCCTCCTTCGCGCCTGGAAGTTCCGGGTGGCCCTTCAGTGCTCCAGAGGCACTTGACTGGGTGTCGGAGGGAGCCTCAGGACGCCTCCCGTCACCTGGAAGCGGGGTGCTGCTTTCCTTCCCCCTCGAGATCTTTAACTTCTGCTTCGGGCGGGCCCTCTCCGAATCCCCCTCGCCAGAGGAGCTCTTATAGCCCCCCTGTAGCTGCCTCTTCCCGCCTGGGCCCGTCGACGCACCTTCCTCCTCGCTTTCCGGACTGTTGTCCACTCCCCTGGGTCGCCTGTCGCCGCCTCCATCGACTCCGTGTTGTCGGCGGGGATCGGAGCCTACAAGGGTGCTTTGCTGGCCTCGGTCCCATCCTGCGGAGCTGGGCCCTCCTGCACGGCCTGGCCCTCCTGCACATTAGTGGGGTCCTTGCTGGGCCCTGGTGCCTTCCTCTCCTCCGGGGGGGCTGGCCCCGCATTGCCCCTGCCGGCGACCTGGGCGTAGGTGGTCCCCCGCCGCGGGCATGCCCTATAGAGGTGGCCCGCTTCCCCGCAAAGGTTGCAGCTTTTCTTTTGTGGGCAATCCTTTGCAAGGTGTCCCTCCTCCCTGCAGTTCCTGCAGATGGTGGCTTTGCAGTCGGCCGCCACATGACCTGACCTACCACAGGCATGGCAGACTTTAGGTTGCCCTGCATAGGTCAGGTAGCCCCTGCTCTCGCCGATCGCGAAGCTGGACGGTGGGTGTACGACATTCCCGTCCGCGCCCATCCTCAGCATCACCTTCACCTGCCGCTTACTCGTCCAGATGCCAAAGGGGTCCATGATGTCAGTTAGGTCCCCTTCCACCTTCACATACCTTCCGAGGATGGTCAGGACATCAACTGCTGGCACATGCGGGTTGTACATACGTACAGTCACCATACGGCTCCTCTGTGCTGGCATCACAAACAGCGGGACAGCAGTCAATACAGAGAGGGGGCTCTCACCTCCTTTCTCCTTGAAAACCTCCAGGAAGCGCTCGCAAAACTTGGCACTCCTGAAGGTCACGTCGTAAAAACCTCCTCCGGGGACATCCTGCAGGCAGTAAATGTCCGCAGCAGCGAACCCACAACAGTCCAACAGGACCCTCTTCACGAAGAAGGTGCGGTCCACGGGTATGAACATCAACTAGCCACAAAATGACATGACCCACTATCACTCGTATCCTTACACACAGATGAGGAAAGACACCACTTTGATTGGGACAACACATCCATCCTAGGACAAGCCAAATAGAGACACGCATGAGAATTCCGAGAAGCATGGCATTCCAACCAGAACTCCATCAACAAACACACCAGCGCTTCATCGGAGGCTCACCGTTGATGTTACCTACAATGGTGACAAAACATCTGGGAACAAACCTTCCAGCTCAGTGAACCAGCTTACATCTGGAACAAAATGAAGACCCACTCTTTTGTGGACCGTGAGGAGAAGAGCGCTGAGTTGGAGGTGGAAGGAAGACGTTGGTTTGGCTGTGCACCCTTCCAAGCAGTGGATCTTAATGCTGGCTTCGGCCTAACGCTGGTTCAGGGGAGCAGCCAACCTGCCATGATGGCTGCGGCAAGTGCTCGTGCCCCGGGTCAGCGGGTCCGGAACACCATCCGTGTTTCTGTGAAGAAGGTGGATGAAGGTGCACCTGTGGACCGCACCTTCTTCGTGAAGAGGGTCCTGTTGGACTGATGTGGGTTCGCTGCTGCGGACATTTACTGCCTGCAGGATTTCCCTGGAGGAGGTTTTTACGACGTGACCTTCAGGAGTGCCAAGCTTTGTGAGTACTTCCTGGAGGTTTTCAAGGAGAAAGGAGGTGAGGGCCCCCTCTCTGCATTGACCGCTGTCCCGCTGTTTGTGATGCCAGAACAGAGGAGCCGTATGGTGACTGTACGTATGTACAACCCGCATGTGCCAGCAGTTGATGTCCTGACCATCCTTGGAAGGTACGTGAAGGTGGAAGGGGACCTAACCGACATCATGGACCCCTTTGGCATCTGGACCAGTAAGAGGCAGGTCAGGGTGACGTTGAGGACGGGCGCAGATGGGAACATCGTACACCCACCGTCCAGCTTCGAGATCGGTGGGAGCAAGGGCTACTTGACCTACGCAGGGCAACCTAAAGTCTGCCATGCCTGTGGTAGGTCAGGTCACGTGGCGGCCGACTGCAAAGCCACCATCTGCAGGAACTGCAGGGAGGACGGACACCTTGCAAAGGATTGCCCACAAGAAAAAAGCTGCAACCTTTGTTGGGAAGCGGGCCACTTCTATAGGGCATGCCCGCGGCAGGGGACCACCTACGCCCAGATCGCCGGCAGGGGCAATGCAGGGCTTGCCCGCCCCCCCGGAGGAGAGGAAGGCACCAGGGCCCTGCAAGGACCCCACTAATGCGCAGGAGGGCCAGGTTGTGCAGGAGGGCCCAGCCCCGCAGGATGGGACCGAGGCCAGCAAAGCACCCCTCCAGGCTCTGCTCCCCCCACCGACAACCTGGAGTCGATGGAGGCGGCGACAGGCGACCCAGGGGAGTGGACGACGGCCCGGAAAGCGAGGAGGAAGGCGCACTGGCGGGCCCAGGAACCGCAACCATCAGGCGGGAAGAGGCAGCTACAGGGGGGCTATAAGAGCTCCTCTGACGAGGGAGATTTGGAGGGGGCCCGCCAAAAGCAGAAGCTAAAGATTTCAAGGGAGAAGGAAAGCAGCACCCCACTTCCAGGTGATGGGAAGCGTCCTGAGGCTCCCTCCGACACCCGGTCATGTGCCGCTGGGCCCTGGAGGACCCCCCGGAACTTCCAGGCACGAAGGAGGAAACAGTGCGTCCCCAGCCTGACCCGGAGCCGGACCCTCCTGCCTCCATACCCCCGATGGGGGGGATGCCACCCGGAAGGCAGCACGGACGGTTTCCTGAGCCCGGAGAGCATCCAGCAGTTAGCCCGGGCAATGCGCATGAAGGGACAGATGGAGGGGCTGGACCTTGGACTTGGGGAGGGTACTGCGGTCACTGCCCACAATGGGGGTATGAGTTGCGAGCATTAATGTGCACAGCGTCAAGTCCACCGCAAGATGTGTGTCCCCGTTGGCCTACCTGACCACCATCAAGGCGGACCTCCTGTTTCTGCAGGAGTGTGGGATACCGCACCTCAGCAGGTACGGGAAATGGTCGGGCGCCTGGACCTGTGGGCCTTCAATCTGGTCGGGGGGTAATGACTGTCTCTCCTCGGGCCTGGCTATTCTGCGGCAGGGGCGCAACTTCACCATCTCTCAAGTTCAGGAGATGGTGGGGGGGCGCCTCCTAGTGGCTGACGTCACCTACAGGAGCGCTCCCCTGAGGTTCAACGTGTATGCCCCAGCGGTACGGAGTGAGCGGTTGGCCGTCCTGCAGCGGCTTCCACCCCTGCTGGCTACGTCCAGGCCGGTCATCCTAGGTGGAGACTTCAACTGCATCATCGATGCAGATGGAAGATCCGGCGTGGGGACAGCGGGTGGAGGGAGTCAATTGGATGTCACGTCCAGATTCCTGATGGGCATGGTGAAGGACGCCAAGCTGCTCGACGTCTTCAGCACCCCTGCAGACGGAGCGCAGCAGAGGTACACCTGATCGCGGCCAGACGGGTCTATCCGCTCAAGGATAGACTTCCTGTTTGTGTCACTGGCGTTCTCGGTCAGGTCCACCAGCGTTGAGCCGGTGTTCTTCTCTGACCACTGCCTCCTGCTGGCCGACTGTCACTTACAGGACGACCAGCCGGCCGGCAATGGGACGTGGAAGCTCAACACGACTCTGTTGACCCCAGAGAACGTCGAGGAGCTTAAGAGGGAGTACGCCGGTTGGAGAACCGTGAAACCCCTCTTTGAGTCTCCGGACGACTGGTGGGTGACGGTGAGGGAGAACATCAAGAGGTTCTTTGTCCTCAAGGGTGTTTGGAACGCGAGAGAGAGGTGGGGAAAGCTGTCGCGACTCCAGTAAAGGGTGCAGAACCTGCTCCTTCTGCAGTTGATGGGGGTCAATGTCACGGAGGACCTCCGCGAGGTGAGGGGCCAGCAAGCCTCGCTCTTCGCTGCGGAGGCCTCCAGGATAATCTTCTGGTCCAGGGTCCGCTCCGTGGAGCAGGACGAGACGTGCTCACGTTTCTTCTTTCAGAAGGTGCACAAAGAGAGCTCTGTGCTTAGCCGGCTAAAGGACGACGACGGCTCGGTGATGTCGTCTTGGCCCGACATTTTGAGGATCAGCAGATCCTCCTATGCCGGACTGTACGACACGAAGCCCACTGACAGCACGGCCTCCGAGTCGTTCCTGTCGTCTATCACGGAGGTCTTAGACGACGGCACGAGGAAGTGGCTGGACCGGCCGATATCCCTGGACGAGCTGACCAGAACCCTCAAGTCTTTGGAGAGGAATAAGACTCCCGGGAGCAACGGCTTACTGGTCGAGCTGTATCCCGCTCTGTGGGACCTGGTCGGCCAGGACCTGCTGGAGGTGTACGGTAGTGCGCTTCGGGCAGGGGAAATGTGCAAGTCCATGAGGAAGGGCATCATCACCCTCATTTACAAGAGGAAGGGGGAGAGGGAAGAAATTAAGAATTGGCGTCCCATTTCACTATTGAACATGGACTACAAAATCCTGGCCAAGGTCATAGCCAACCGGGTCAGGTCTGTCCTGGAGTCAGTGATTCACCCTGACCAAACCTGTGCTGTGCCGGGCAGGAAGATCGCTGACAGCCTCGCACTCATCAGGGATACGATCGCCTACTACAGGACAGGCGGGTGGACACCCGCCTCATCAGCCTGGACCAGGAGAAGGCCTTCGACAGGGTCTCTCATGCTTACATGAGGGACGTCCTCTCCAAATTGGGGTTTGGGGGGGGGCATCCACAATTGGATTCGGCTGCTCTACACCAACATCATTAGCGCAGTCTCGATCAACGGGTGGGAATCGGACAGTTTTCCCGTCAGATCGGCAGTCAGTCAGGGCTGCCCGCTCTCTCCTGCCTTGTTCGTGTGCTGTGTGGAGCCCTTCACCGCATCCATCAGGAAGGACGTGAGCCTGAAGGGCGTGACTATCCCAGGCAGCGGAGGCCTTCAGATCAAAACCTCCCTGTACATGGACGACGTCGCCGTCTTCTTCACCGATCGTCGGTCGGTGAGTAGGCTGTTGGACATCTACGGACAGTTTGAACTGGCCTCGGGTGCCAAAGTCAATAGGGGTAAGAGCGAGGTCATGTTCTTCGGGAACTGGGACGACCGCTCCTTCATCCCCTTCACTGTCAGGACAAACTACCTGAAGGTGCTGGGTGTTTGGTTCGGTGGAGCTGGGGCGTGCACTAAGACTTGGGAGGAGCGTATCACCGAACTGAAGCAGAAGCTGGACAGGTGGACACTCCGGTCCCTCTCCATCGCGGGTAAGAACCTGGTTGTCAGGTGCGAGGGGCTTTCGGTACTGTTGTATGTGGCGCAGGCCTGGCTTATTCCCTGGACCGGTGCCTCTGCGGTCACCCGGGCCATCTTCCACTTCATTTGGGGATCGAGGATGGACCGGACCCGCAGGGACACTATGTACAAAGACCTGGGAAATGGGGGAAAGGGCGTACTGAATGCCACCCTCGCCCTGATGGCTACCTTCGTGTGTGGCTGCATCAAGCTGTGCGTAGATCCTCAGTACGCAAACACCAAGTGTCACGACTTACTGAGGTTCTACCTGTCCCCGGTGTTGCGAAGGATGGGCCTGGCCTCGTTGCCGCGGAACGCTCCGAGTAGTTGGACCGTCCCATACCACCTGTCCTTCGTGGAGAAATTTTTGAAAGGAAACACCTTTGACCACAAGGCCGTCAGGCAGTGGTCAGCACGTAGTATCCTCGGGACCCTTCGGGAAAAGGAGAGGGTGGATCCCGTCGTGTGGTTCCCCACGCAGACTGCCAAAGTCGTTTGGCAGAATGCCTCATTGCCATAACTTTCAAACAAGCACAAGGACATTGCTTGGCTTGCGGTGAGAGGGGCTCTGCCAATGAGATCCTTTATGCGTGCCCGGAATCTCTGCGCCACCGCATGCTGCCCTCGAGGCAGCTGCGGGGGCGGGGGGGGACGAGACTGTCGATCACCTCCTTCTGGAGTGTGTCTGTGCGCAGGAGGTCTGGAGGGGGATGCAGTGGTATTTGTCGAGGTTCCTCCCGAGCAGCTCCGTGACATGGGACTCTGTGCTCTACGGGCTGTTTCCCGGGATGTACACCGAGACCAACATCAACTGCGCCTGGAGGACCATCAATGTGGTGAAAGACGCTCTTTGGTCTGCCTGCAACTTGCTGGTCTGCCAAGTGAAAGAACTGACCCTGACCGAGTGTTGCAGACTGGCACACTCCAAGGTCCAGGACTACGTGCTGAGGGATGCACTAAAGCTTGGGGCAGCCACTGCCAAGGCGCGGTGGGGAAAGACCACGGCATGAAACCCCTCGTCCAGAATAGAAAAAAGGGCCCTATCTGGTAACTGGGCCCAGCCGGCACCTTCCCCAACTGGTCAGGGGGCCAACTGGGACTGTGCGGGGAGACGACTGCCGGGGCGGTTTCTTTGCTTTGTTTTTGTTCTTCTTTTCTTTTCCTTTAGTTGGTGTACGCACCCCCTGGGTAACCTGGAGCGGCTTGCATGACTGGGTAAGTTTATAAATGTTTTTTTTTTGTAAATCTTATGAATAAAGTGTATTTTTTCAAATAAAAAAAGTGACGAATCGTCTGAAAACTAACCTTCCAGCTCTGCGAGCAAACTCACATCCAGGTTTTTATTATGATTTAATTGGGTAAAAATTCTTCCTTCTGGTACTATTGCAGTAAAATGTGCATTCACTCAGTTGGATAATTTAGCATGGACAACAGCTGGGTGTATTTTTTCTCTTTATTCATTTGTAAGATGATTGCATCACTAACCTGGTTGCGTTTATTGCCCATCCCTAATTGTCCAGAGGGCGGTTAAGAGTCAACCACATTGCTGGAGGTCTGGAGTCACATGTAGGCCAGACCAGGTAAGGATGGCATTTTCCTTCTCTAAAGGGCATTAGTGATCCAGATGAGTTTTTCGAGCAATCGACAATGGATTCATGGTCACCATTAGACTCTTAATTCCAGATATTTATTGAATTCAAATTCCACCATCTGCCATTGTAGGATTCAAACCTGGATCCCGAGAACATTATCTATGTCTCTGGATTAACAGTCCAGCAGTAATACTGCTAGGCCGTTGCCTCCCACGCAAACTTACTTTCCAAAGTTTCCTTTGTTTCTCTGAAAGTGCTCTGCTTTGGTACATTCTCCAAATGGCAATTGTTCATGTGTGAGTCTAAACAATAACCATTGGAGGGTGTGACAATGAAAACTTCTCACTATTAGTTTTACAATGCTGTGTTCATTTACCAAAGTGTGCAGAGTGATTGCAGATGATGCAAAGATAATGAATGTAAGGGGCTGTGCACAATAGCACAGTTGTGTAGTGTAGCAGGATCTTAACGTCTCCTTTACTTTCTTATGTTTTCGAAAGTGTACAGGAAGCTGCATACCTCCAAACAACTCTCGGGTAAGTTCATTGAATTCCTTGTTAACAGGCTGGACAGTGACAGAGTCAAAACATTACAGTTAGAATCAGAAAGAAGGAAGCACCTGCACTAGCTGTAATCTTACTGTGTACAATAGTGAGTAGAGTAGCTTCTTTTTTGATTGTACGTTTTTATTGAGATCTGTCTCTTGATTAAGTTTTAAAAATATTAGTACATAGGTACTAAGCTAGCCTGTAGCAGTGTTTTTACAGCAGTGAGACTGTGCTCTTTTCTGGGTCTGTAGATTGTTAAGACACATAGATGGCCACCCTTTAGCAGAGTGTTGTGCTTTTCCTGTCTGATGTGGGAGATTAGGGAGAGTTTCCGTGTTACTGATGATTATATCTGCAGGAAGTGTGTTCAGTTGCAAATCCTGTGGAATTGCATGGATCGGCGGGAGCAGCAGTTAGAGTCAATGGGTAATTTACAGGAGCAAGGAGGTGCGATGGATGGCAGTTACAGGAAGGGAGATAAACCAAAGATATAGTCAGGTAGATGGGTGACCTCCAGGAAAGGTAGGAGAGGAAGGCAGGTAGTGCAGGTGTTTCCTGTGGCTATCTCCATCTCAAACAAGTCTACTGTTTTGGAAAATGTAGGGGGTAATGGATTCTCAGGGGAATGTAGTGCTAACAACCAGGTTTCTGATACCGAGACAGGCTCTACTGCAACGAGGTTACTAGGTCACTAGGTTACAAACAGTTGATTATGATCGGGGGCTTTGTAGTCAGAGGCACAGACAGATGTTTCTGCAGCCGAAATCAGAATGGTGTGTTACCTCCCTGGTGCCAGGATCAAGGATATCTCAGAGAAGCTGCAGAATATTCTCAAAGGGGAGAGGGACCGTCAGCAGGTTGTGGTACACTTTGGAACTAATGACAGAGACAGAGAAAAGGATGGGATCCTGAGGAGAGAATATAGAAAATTAGGCAGGAATTTAAAAAGGAGGTCTTTGAGCATAATAATATCTGGATTACTCCTGGTTCCATGAGCTAGTGAGGGTAGGAATAGGAGGGTAGAGCAGATGAATGCATGGCTGAGGAGCTGGTGCAGGGGAGAAGGATTCACATTTTTGGATCATTGGGATATCTTCGGGGGTAGAAGTGACCTTCAGAAGAGCAGATTGCACCTCAATTGGAACGGGACTAATGTACTGGTGGGGAGGTTTGCTAGAGCTGCTTGAGAGGATTTAAACTGGGGGTGGGGGTGTGTGGTGGTGGAGGTGGAACTCAGGGAGACAGTGAAAAAAGAGATCAGTCTGAGACTGATATAGTTGAGAAAAGGAGCGAGTCAAACATTCAGGGCAGGCAGGAACAAAGCAGAGAATGAGGTAGGACTGATAAGTTAAACTGCATTTATTTCAAAGCAAGAGGCCTGACAGGAAAAGCAGATGAACTCAGGGCATAGTTGGGAACAAGGGACTGGGATATCATAGCTATTGCAGAGACCTGGCTCAGGGATGGTCAGGACTGGCAGATTAATGTTCCAAGGTATAGATGCTATAGGAAGGATCAAAGGGGTGGGGGAGGGGTCAAGAGAGGAGGGGGAGTGGCATTTTGGTCAGGGACAACTTTTATGACTATTTATGCAGGATATTCTGGGGACACATCCAGGGAAGTTATTTGGGTATAACTGAGAAATAAGAAACGGATGATCAACTCATTGAGATTGTACTATAGACCCCCAGTAGTCAGCAGGAAACTGAGAATCAAATTTGTAAGAAGGCCTCAATTATCTGTAAAAATAATGGGGTCGTTATGGTCGGGGATTTTAACTTTCAAAACAGTCTGGGACTGCCACAGTGTTAAGGTCTAGGATGGAGAGGATTTATTATGTGTGTACAAGAAAATGTTCTGATTCAGTACAAGGATGTACCTACTAGAGAAGGAGCAAAACATGACCTACACTTGGGAAATAAGGCAGAGGACAGATGATTGAGGTGTCAGTGGGGGAGCAATTTGGGTCCAGTGACCGTAATTCTATTAGTTTTAAACTCATGATAGAAAAGGATAGGCCAGATATAAAAATTAAAGTTCTAAATTGGAGGAAGGCCTATCAAAAGTTGATTGAGGGTGGATAAAAAGCTTGCAGGTAAAAGGGTTTCTGGAAAGTGGGAAGCATTCAAAAATGAGATAATGAGAGTCCAAGGACAGTATGTTCCTGTTAGGATGAAGAGCCAGGCTGGTAGGTGAAGGGAATGCTGAATGACTAGAGAAATTGAGGCTTTGGTTCAGAATACAAAGGAAGCATACATCAGGTATAGACAGCAGGGAGTGAGTGAATCATTAGAACAGTATAAAAGCAGTAGGACGGAAATCAGGAGAGCAAAAAAGGGGCATGAGATAATTTTGGCAAATAAGATTAAGGATAATCTAAATGAATTCTACAAACACATTAAGGATAAAAGGGTAGCTAGGAAGAGAATCTGATCTAATCTAATCTAACTAGAATAGGGCCCCTTAAAGATCAGCAACGCCACTATGTGTGGAACTGCAGGAGATGGGAGAAGTACTAAATGAGCATTTTGCATCAATGTTTATTGTGGAGAAGTATATGGAAGCTAGAGAATGTGGGAAAATAAATAGCGACATTTGGAAAAGTGATTACTGGGCCCCTTGCTGAGATACTTGTATCATCGACAGCCACAGGTCAGGTACCTGAAAACTTGAGGTTGGCTAACATGGTGCTACTATTTAAGAAAGGGGGTAAGGAAAAGCAGGGAACTATAGACCAGACAGCTTGACATTGGTGATGGGGAGTTTGTTGGAGGGAATGCTGAGTGACAGGATTTATATGTATTTGGAAAAGCAAGGACTAATTAGTGATAACACAGTGTGGAGCTGGAGGTACACAGCAGGCCAGGCAGCATCAGAGGAGCAGGAAAGTTGATGTTTCAAGTCAGGACCCTTCTTCAGAAATGGGAGAGGGGGAAGGGAGCTCTGAAATAAATATAGAGAGTGGGGGCTGGACTGAGGAAGGTAGGTGGGATGGTGATAGGTCGTGTTCGTATTGGTCAGTGAGGTGAAAGGAGTGGATAGGTGGGAGAGAAAATGGACAGGTTTTGTCAGGTCAGGGTGGCGGGGATGAGAGGGAGGGTTGGGCATAGGATGAGGCTGGGATTGGGGAGATTTTGAAACTGGTAAAGGCCACATTGAGACCATTGGGTTATAAGCTCCCAAGGTGGAATATGAGGTGCTACTCCTCCAGTTTCTGGGTGGTGTCATTGTGACACTGGAGGAGGCCCAGGATGGACATGTCACCCAGGGAGTGGGAGGGGGAAGGGAGTTGAAATTGTTTGTGACCAGATGGAGTGTCGTTTGTCACAAACAGAACACACTTTCCTGCTGCTCTGATGCTGTCTGGCCTGCTGTGCTTCTCCAGCCCTACACTGTGTTATCTCCAACTTCAGCATTGGCAGTTATTACTATCAAGGACTGATTAGGGATAGTCAACATGGCTTTGTACGTGGGAAATCACGTCTCACTAACTTGATTGAGTTTTTTGAAGAATTACGAAGAGGATTGATGAGGGCAGAGCAGTGGATATAATGTAGATGGATTTCAGTAAAACATTCAACAAGGTTCCTCATGGTGGACTGGTTAGCAAGGTTAGATCACATGGAATACAGGGAGAACTAGCCATTTGGATACAGAACCTGCTTGAAGGTAGAAGACAGAGGGTGGTGGTAGAGGTAATGGGAACTGCAGATGCTGGAGAATCCAAGATAACAAAGTGTGAAGCTGGATGAACACAGCAGGCCAAGCAGCATCTCAGGAGCACAAAAGCTGATGTTTAGGGCCTAGACCTTTCATCAGAAAGTGGTGGTAGAGGGTTGCTTTTCAGACTGGAGGTCTGTGACCAGCGATTGTCCACAAGGATTGGTGCTGGGTCCTTTGCTTTTCGTCATTTATATAAAGGAGTTCAAGATGAACATTGGAGGTATGGTTAGTAAGTTTGATGATGACACCAAAATGAGAGGTGTAGTGGTGTGACGACGGCTACCTTAGAGTACAATAGGATCTTGACCAGATTGGCAGATGGAGTTTAATTTATATAAATGTGAGGTTCTGCATTTTGGAAAGGCAAACCAGGACAGGACTTATACACTTAATGGTAAGGTCCTGGAGAATGTTGTTAAACAAAGAGACCCTTGGAATGCAGGCTCATTGTTCCTTGAAATTAGAGATGCAGGTGGATAGAATAGTGAAGAAGGGACTTTGAATCCAGGAGTTGGGAGATCAGTTTGTGGCTGTACAGTACATTGGTCAGGCTACTTTTAGAATATTTCCTGCAATTCAGGTCTCTCTGCTATAGGAAGGATGTTGTGAAACTTGAAAAGGTCAGAAAAGATTTTCAAGGATGTTGCCAGGGTTGGAGGGTTTGAGCTACAGGGAGAGGTTGAATAGGCTGGCGTTATTTTCCCTGGAGCATCTGAGGCTGAGAGGTGACCTTATAGAGGTTTTATAAAATCATGATGAGCATGGACAGATAAATAGTCAAGGTCCTTTCTCTGGGATTGGGGAATGCAAAACTAGAAGGCATAGATATAAGGTGAGAGGGGAAAGATTTAAAAGGGACATAAAGGGCAATTTTTTTTCCCTAGCAGGTGATGCGTGTATAGAATGAGCTGCTGGAGGAAGTGCTAGAAGCTGGTACAATTCCACCATTTAGAAAGCATCTGGATATCTTTCATATCGGCAGGCAGTAATTAGTGGGTTGCCATAGGGATCGGTGCTGGGAACCCAGCTATTCACAATATATATTAATGATTTGGATGAGGGAACAAAATGTAACATCTCCAAGTATGGGTATATGAATAGAAAGGATTTAGAGGAATATGAGCTAAATGCTGGCAAATGGGACTGGATTTATCTTGGATAACTTGTTGACATGGATGAGTTGGATGGAAGGGCCTGTTTCTATGCTGTACATCTCTATGATTCTATGTTAATGCACTTACATAACCATGCCAGAGCACATGAAGTCTCATGTTACCAGGTCAACCATACCAGAGCAAGGAGGCCTCCTTCTGATTACCACACTTTGCCCCCCCTCACTCCCCTTACCCTGCATCCCCCACCCTGCCCCACCCCCCACACCCCACCCCATGCCCTACCCCGACCCATCTCCACCCCACGCCCCCACACCCCTTACCCCGCACCCTCCACCCAGCCCCCACACCCCTTACCCCGCACCCTCCACCCTGCCCCACCCCCTACCACGCCCCACCCCCCATCCCATGCCCTACCCTGACCCATCCCCACCCCACACCCCACCCCACCCCCCACACCCCTTACCCCGCACCCCCCACCCCACCCCACCCCATCCTCATCCCCATCCCCATCCCCCACCCCACCCCATCCCCAACCCATTGCTGATGAATCAGTGCTCGCTCACTGGCCATTATTTCAAGCAGTTTGGAGTATTAGAGGAGGGAAGTGTTACTACAATTGTTGGAGATTGAACCATAAGTGCTGAGAAGATGTTTCCCCTCGTGGGAGAGTCTAGGACCAGAGGGCATTGTCTCAGAATAAAGGGGTGATAATTTAAGATTGAGATGAAGAGGAATTTCTGCTCTGAGGGTTGAGATTCTTTGGAACTCCTTGCCACAGAGCCGTGGAGACAGAGTCCTTGGGTATATAGAATCAAGTGTAAATGAGATTGATAGATTTGTGGTCAGTTGGGGAATCAAGGGTTATGGGGAAAGGTCAGGAAGGTGGATGTGAGGAACGTTGGATTAGCCATGATCCTTTTGAATGGTGGAGGCGGCTCTAGGGGCTGAATGGTCTAATCCTGTTCCTATTTTTATTATATACTAGTAAGCTTGACATTGTTAGTGAGGAAAATTCTCGAACCCAATATCTAGCACTTTATGTTGGAGCATTTAGAAAGCAGTAGCAGGATCATTCAGAGTCAGTATGGATGTATGAAGGGGAAATCACGCTTGACAAATCTGTTGGAATTCTATGAAGATGTAACGAGTAGAGTTGACAAGGGGGAGCCAGACATATTTGAACATTCAGAAAGCATTAATGAAGTCTCGCGTAAGAGATTATTGTATAGATTAAAGTGGATGGGATTGGGGGAAGTGTATCGAGATGGATAGAAAACTGGTTGGTGGAGAGGAGACAGAGTAGGAATTAATGGGTTGTTTTCATATTAGCAGGCAGTAACTAGTGGGATGCCACAGGCATCGTTGCTGAGAACCCAGCTATTCACAATATATATTAATGATTTCGATGAGGGAACAAAATGTAACATCTCCAAGTTTTCAGATGATACCAAGTTGGGTGGGAAGGTGAAATGTGATGAGGATACAGAGATCCTTCAGCATGAACTGGCCATGTTGGGTGAGTGGGCAAATCAATGGCAGATGCAGTATAATTTTGAAAAATGTGAGGTTATTCACTTCCAAAGCAAAAACAAGAAGACAAATTACTACCTGAATGGCTGTACATTGGGAGTGGGGAGTGTGCAGTGGGACCTGGGTGTCCTTGTGCACCAGTTGCTGAAGGTAAGCATGCAGGTGCAGCAGGTGGTAAAGAAGACAAATGGTATGTTGACCTTCATTGTGAGAGGTTTTGAGTACAGGAGCAGGGGTGTGTTGTTGCAGTTATACAGGGCCTTGGTGAGACCACACCTGGAATATTGTGTGCAGTTTTGGTCTCCTTTCCTGAAGAAGGATGCTCTTGCTCTCTAGGGAGTGCAGCGGATTTCCAGGGATGCTGGGTCTGACGTATGAGGACAGATTGATTAGGTTGGGATTGTTTTTGCTGGAGCTCAGAAGAATGAGGGGGTGATCTCATAGACACTTACAAAATTCTAACAGGACTGGACAGGGTAGATGCAGGGAGGATGTTCCCAAAGGTGTGTGTGTCCAGAACCAGGGGGCACAGTATGAGGATTTGGGTTAGACCGTTTAGGAAGGATATGCTGAGACATTTTTTCACCCAAAGAGTGGTGAGCCTGTGGAATTCATTACCACAGGAAGTAGTTGATGCTAAAGTATTAAATGTATTCAAGAGGTGACTAGATATAGCAGTTGGGGCGAATGGGATTAAAGGTTATGGGGAGAAAGCAGGATCAGGATATCGAGTTGGACAATTAGCAATGATCGTATGTTTGGCAGAGCGGGTTTGAAGGGCTGAATGGCCTCCACCTGCTTCTATCTTCTATGTTTCTATGTAAGCCTGAAATGGTTGAATTTTTAGCTTTATTTCTTTATTTTTTGACTTAATACTAAGAAGGACTATAATGTTTAACTTTATTTCTTATTTTTACCCTAAGAGTGACTGCAATGTTTTATGTCATAACTTTGTTCCTATTTCTTTCTGCCTGGTTTTTAAGCCTCTGTACCTAAATACTTTGTATCTGAGATGGTGCTCTGTGTGTGTGGCGACATTGTATACTTTTCACTGTACTCCTGTACTTTTGTACTCAAGTACATTTTTTTTCTTTACTCATTTACAGGATGAGTGCGTCTCTGGCCAGGGAGCATTTATTGCCCAAAGAATCAACCATATTGTTGTGGGTCTGGAGTCACATGTAGGCCAGACCAGGTAAGGATGGCAATTTTCTTCCCTAAAGGACTTTGGTGAACCAGATGTGATTTTCCAACAATCAATATTGGGTTCATGGTCATCATTAGATTCATGATTCCAGATATTCATTGAATTCACATTCCACCATCTGCCATTGGCAGGATTTGAACCCTGGTCCCCACAATATTATCTGGGTCTCCAGATTAACAGTCCAGTGATAATACCACTAGGCCATTGCCTCCCCGTAACAATAAAGTCTGTCTAAATTAGATTGTTGTTTATCCCATCCATTAATGGCGCATTCATTTTGTACTTCTGCAAAGGTAAAATACTGTTGTCGTGTAAATACACCTTTAGACAGAGGGAAGCCAGATGGTATTTTTTCTCCTCTGTAGCTTACGGTCGGATCTAATAGAAGTGCCATCTCAATACAGAAACCATCTGATGTGATGTGAACATCAGTGACTTCAAGCCAAGCTGCTAAAAGAAAATCTCAGCCTGGCTGGAAATCCTACTCCCCAACACAACTGGACCCTAGGCATTTTGGTGAATGTGGGATGAGCTTGGTGTTTGGGAAATGCCATTGCAGCCCGTGTCACCCAGACAGCTGGAGGATGTGATCGCCAACTATGGCATTTGTGCTACTCTTTGCTCAATGCAAACCAAAAGCATTCCTCATCAACAATAAAGTCCTCACTTGTCAAGTGAAGCAGGCAGCTCTTTCACATTTCAGCATTTACTTGCTGTTGTTTAACATTACGTCGTGCTGCTGAGTCCAGGAGCTGACAATGAATGACATGAAGTGAACAGCACCATACTGCAAATATTTTGAACAATGTGAGTCAGAACACTCAAATAAAAGCAAAGTAGGTGCTGGAGGTCTGAAATAAAAACAGTAAGCATTGGAGAAACTCAGCAGGTCTGCCAGCACTAATGGAGAGAGAAACAGAACAATTTGTGTCCAATGACTTTTCTTCAGAACTGAAAGGAGCTGGAAAAGAGACAAGCGTAAGGTATTTGACAGAAGGTGGAGGAGGAGCAAGTGGAGTGAATGGTAAAAGTTTGCAGAGTAAAAGGCACATGGAATACTAATGGAAGTAGAGAGTGATAGATGTGTTAAATGGGTGTTCAGTGTTATTGGCAGAAAATTAGGTCTTATGCGCTGAAAGTAATGTATGTAAACAAGATACTGGTGGAAAGACATTTTGAAACTAAATTGAATATCAAATTTCATGCTCTGAAGTGGCTGAATTTGTGCTCCTGAGATGTTGCTTGGCCTGCTGAGTTCATCCAGCTTCACACTTTATTATCTTGGCTGAATTTAATGTTGTGTCCTACAGGTTGTAAAGTGCCTAAGTAGAAAGTTAAGTGCTGTTTCTTCAGCTTGCATTTACTTTGCAGGGGTACTGTAGCAGGCCTTGGACAAAATGTTAGCTCCTGTTGGCTTGAAATGCTAAATCTGTTGTTCTTTTCATATATGCTTCTGGAACTGCTGAGTTTCTCTGGCACTTTGTTTTTGTTTTGGAGTCAGAACAACCTGTTTCTGGGCTGTGCTTCAGTTGCTAATGACAAATTGATATCTAGCCCTCCATTATCAGCACTAAAACTGGTTTGGGGATCATGTGCTATGCACAAACTGCCTGCCACGTTTCCTGCTCCACAATCATACCCATAATTCACCTATTCTGTTGGCTGTCCCACCATGACAAGAAGGGTTATTGCAGTACAACAGAATGATTTTCTGTAATCATTTCTGTGTTTAACACTTAAGTCAAACCTGAACAATTCAACAAAACTCACCCTTTCCCATGATTATGATTGGTTCCAGAATGATTCCCTGATACAAATGGAGAATTATTCTGTGAAGAGAGAACAAACCAGTTGTTACAACTTTAACAGGAAGAGGGCGCTGGAAATCAAGCCCCATTGCTCTATGAGACACACACAGATGGTAAGTGTCTTATTCAATCCCAAAGTGGTCAATTTGTTCGTTTTCAGTTGAGAACAAAAGAAAGTTTCACCCAGTTTCTTCACTAAAAAATAAGGTTATTAAATGCAAAATTAATGCTGACAATAAATAGCAGAATTGGTTATCGACTAAGCTACAATATGGACTTGAAATCCAACCCCCTTTTAACCTAATGCTCGTTTAAAGCACAGAAGACAGTGTCTTTCACAATTCTCAACTGGCTTTTCTGTGTTGAGGTCATCACAGACCCTGCATCGCCATGAAGCGGAATGTGGCAACAGGCTAATGCAGATTGTCAGCTATTTTACAGTGTCTTTGTTTCAGCAAAATCTCCTTTTTCCAGGTGAAACTGACTTTATGGAAGTCTGAAAATTCAGCCAACAGAATTAAAAATTAATGCTTAACATAGTACATCATCATAACACTCAGTGACAGTGAAGGAACAGCGATATATTTCCAAGTAAGAATGGTAGGTGGCTTGGAGGGGAAGTTCCCATGTATCTGCTGTCCTTTTCCTTCCAGATGGAAGTGGTCGTGGTTTGGAAGGTGCTGTCTGAGGATCTTTAGCAGATTTCTCTATGCATCTTCTTGATGCGGCACTCTCTTGCTTCTGAAGGATGGAGTTAATGTTAAATGTTAGGAGGTGAGTTACTTCCTGCAGTTTTCCTATCCTCTCACCTATTCTTGCAGCCATTGCATTTATGCTGTGAGTCCAGTTCAGTTTCTATTCAATGGTAACCTGCGGGATTGGATAGTGGGGAATTCAGTGATGGTAATGCCATTGAATGGCAAGAGGAGAAATGTAGATTATCTCCTATTGGAGGTGGACATTGTCTGGCATTTGTATGAAGTGAATATACCTTATCACTTATCAATTAATGCATGAACATTGACTGGGCCAAATTGCATGCACTGCTTCAGTATCTGAGGAATCGCGAAAGGTGCTGAACATTGTGCAATCATTGGCGAACATCCTCACTTCTGACCTTTATGAAGGAGAGAAGAGCATTGATGAAGCAGCTGAAGATGGCTGGGCCTTGGGCACTACCCTGAGGAACTCCTGCAGAGCTGAGCTGAGATGACCGACCTCCAATATAGCCATTTTTCTATATACCAAGGTATAAATCAAACCAGTGAAGAATTTCCTGTTGATTCCAGTTTTGCTCAAACTTCTTGATGCCACGTTCAATTAATCATGACCTTGTCAAGGGCGGTAATCTCCATTTTCCTTCCTGAGTTTAGCTCTTTACTTCAAGGCAGTGATGCAGTTAGGAGCTGAGAGGCCCAGGTGATACCTACTTGTATGGGTCTGAATGGGCTAATATTAAGGAGTGCTATAAGCATTGCCTACCATGATGGTCAAATATACTTGTAGAAAGATCAGCTGAAGATCTCAAAGGAGTCAGACCTCACATTATTTCTCTTTACAGTCTCTGTAACAATGTTTAGCATATCAGTGTAACCTATAACCTATTTCTAAGAGGCAACAAACTGTGTCTTAACTATAATTGCATCTTCTATTCATTTTCTGATGATAAAGAATATACTGATGGACCAGGAATTGTCCACACTGGATTTGTCCTGCATTTTGTGGACAAGACATACCTGAACAATTTTCCACATTGTTGGCCACATGCTAGTGTTGTAGCTGTACTGGAATAGCTTGACAAGGGGTGTGGCAAGTTCTGGAGCACAAGTGTCCAGTACTATCAACAGAATGTTGTCAGAGTTTGTAGTCTTTGTATTCAGCTGTTCCTTAATGTGATATGTATCAGATTGATTGGAGACTGTCATTTGTCATGATGGGGCCCTCAAGGTCCTCAGAAGCTTCCATTGATAGTGGCTATAATGTAGATGCAGATTTTCTGCTGTTGTAACAGTTGCTACACGAATACAAGCTTATCATTTTTCTCTGGAACCTAACATCCAAAAATATGAAAAAGAAGCGTGGTTTGGCCCATTCTACTGTTCAATAATGCAATGATAGGTATGTGGTTTATATACTTTTTAATATCATTTATATTAGTGTTTGGATTTCGGACCAGTGGTACATGAGTATTGGACTGTGCTTTTGAAAGGGTTGAATAATTAACATGTCAGGCTTTCTGGAACTACATTTTCCAAACAGAATGAGAGAGGTTGTTCCTGAATGCTATATTAATTTGTTTTTGTTGGGAGAGTTTTACAAGTGGAAAAAATTTGCATTGAAGAGCATTAACTTATTTTCAGTTAAAATAATCAAAATTTGTTTTTTTTTTCTGATTGGGAGAAATACTCAGAGCCTGGAAAACATTTTGCTTTTCATTCACAGAGGGTCTGATTAAACCTGCATGGATAAAATAATACTTCTGAAGCAAAGAGTTAGTTCAGGAAAGTTACAAATTAATTACCTCAGTATAAAAGGTTTTAGTTTAAAAGTTCCAGAGCACAGGTGTTTGGTCAGAACCTGAAGAGGCTATTTAAACCTGAGAAAGTATGAAGTCAGTATGTGACTGCTCCAGACTAGGAATTGAAAACAACAGTTTAGTCAAACCTGTAGATGTGATAAAGAAGAAAATTCTTTCTTTGAGAACAGTAAAGATGTGCTCATGGGATAGATGAAATATGTTTTACTGTATGGTTCAAAATCTTTCAAATTGTGTTAAATGCAAACAAGCTTAGTTTATTCTTTTTTTGTCTTCTTCTGCATAAAATTTTTATTATTGTCAAAACCAGACCTGCATCATTGCATGTTTATGTTTCAGTGATAGACCACATCATTAAAATGCAGAAAATTCTAGTGAACAGGCTCTAGCCTGGGATCGGATTTGTTCCAATCATGACATCAGCTGGGCCCATAACCGATCTGTGTGTGTTTTGATTTCCACATAATCAATTTACTCCCCGATAACTCTTGATTTCTCACCTAACAAGAGTCTATTCAACTGTGTCTGAAAAAGATTAAAAGACTGCATTATCACATTCTTAGGCAGAGAGTTCCAAAGTCACACAAAACTCTTAAAAGAGGAAAAAACATTCTTTGGTACCTGTCCTGGAAGGACACCTCCTAACATGAAGACATTTTGGGTTCACCCACAGGGGAAACATCATTTCCATGTTGACCTGACCATGTGTATGGCTGACTTGGTGTGGATATATATACAATGTGAACTTGCATACAGGCGCGAACAGGTAAATGGGTGTAAAAGTATACTGGTGCTGATATGTATACGGTTGCAGACTTGTACACTGGTGTGGACATGCATTATACTGTGGACATGTGTACTATTGCAGACATGTAAATGGGTGCAGAAATTTATACAGTGTGGATATCTATACTGGTCCTGATATGTGTTCTGTTGTTGACACGCATATTGGTGCAGTCGTGTATGCTGGTGCTGACCTATATACGGGTGCAAATATGTATACTGGTGGTGAGATATATACTGGTGCAGACATGTGTGCTGTGACATTCTGTATTCTACTTTCTGAAAAGGTGAGTTGGAAATCCATACAAAGCCTGAAATAGACTTGGCAGCAGTATCTAATCTGTCTGAAAAATACAATATTGTATCTTTACAGCAATCCAGAAGCAGTCAATCATATTCAAAAAGCCAGCATCATAAACAGTTGGAGCTGATATCCTATGAACATTACAACATTTTGTGACCTTGGCATTATCCACACAGAAAGTGAAAGGAAGTTTATAAAACATAAATTTAGCCACTTTACCGAATATTGTTTTGAAGAAACTTTAACAGGCGCCATGGTTGACAGTGAATAAGGAGTCTGAAACATATTAGGTACAAGTATTATTGTTTAATCAAGACAGATCTTCGATGGAATTCAAATTATTAAAGACTCAGTGAAACTTCAGACGGCTCTGCATTATGTTACTCATCCACTTGTTATTGCATTGTAAATTTCAGCTCAAACTTGTTTTAATAATGTAATGACAAGGAACACAAATCCTAGGGGAGGGGAAAGACAATTACTAGAATCTGCAAGAACTAACTACAATGTTTTAAAAATATTTTTTAGATTGTGTCAGCTTCAAAGCATTGACTTCAAAAGCAGAAGAGGATTAAAAAATACTACACAAAAGATGAATAATTACAGACAAGATGGAAATCTTAGACAGTAAAAGAAATTGCAACACAGTGCTGCATAAATAAAAAAAAAGACATTTAGTATGTTCTAATTTTGGATTACAATGGTAGCCAAGTTGGGAAATACACCACAAGTTGAATTGAACTGTCCTGACTAGGCTTCACAACACTGCGCCCAGTTGGTATGTGCTGGGCTTTAGGCTTTTACACTGTCATTGATTGCTATCCCATGTCAGTATTAAGTGCTGACTAAATGGACATCAGCCAGCTCTGTGCTAAAACCACCATAGTCCACCAAAGACATGCATGACCCACAGAATGCTGGTGACCGTAGTGTCATTGTCCACTCTGCACAGGTTTGTAATTCACTCTCAGTCTCTCCAATTCTGCAGAAGAAGAGAGACTCAGCCTGTCAAAGAACAAAGAAAATTACAGCACAGGAACAGGCCCTTCAGCCCTCCAAGGCTGCGCTGATCAAGGTCCTCTGTCTAACCTGTCATCTATTTTCTAATGGACTGTGTCCATTTGCTCCCTGCCCATCCATGTACCTGTCCAAATATATCTTAAAAGACGCTAATGTGTCTGCGTCTACCACCTCCACTGGCAATGCGTTCCAGGCATATCACAAACAACAGTGGTCCCAGCACAATCCCTGTGGAACACCACTGATCACAGGTCTCCAATTTGAGAAACTCCCTTCTACTACTACCCTCTGTCTCCTGTTGCCTAGCCAGTTTTTTATCCATCTAGCTAGCACACCCTGGACCCCATGTGACTTGACTTTCTCCATCAGCCTGCCATGGGGAACCTTATCAAACGCCTTACTGAAGTCCATGTATATGACATCTACAGCCTTTCCCTCATCAATCAACTTTGTCATGTCTCAAAGAATTCTATTAAGTTGGTAAGACATGACCTTTCCTGCACAAAACCATGTTGCCTATCCCTCAGCATCTTCTCCAGTAGCTTCCCTACCACTGACGTCAGGCTCACTGGTTGGTAATTACCTGGATTATCCTTGCTGCCCTTCTTAAACAAGGGGACAACATTAGCAAGTCCCTAGTCCTCCGGGACCTCACCCGTGTCTAAGGGTGCTGCAAAGATATCTGTTAAGGCCCTCGCTATTTCCTCTCTCGCTTCCCTCAGTACCCTGGGATAGATCCCATCCGGACCTGGGGACTTGTCCACCTTAGTGTCTTTTAGGATACGCAACACTTCCTCCTTCCTTATGTCAACTTGACCTAGAGTAAGCAAACATCTATCCCTAACCTCAACATCTGTCATGTCCCTCTCCTTGGTGAATACCGATGCAAAGTACTCGTTTAGAATGCCACCCATTTTCTCTGACTCAGCGCATAACTTTCCTTCTTTGTCCTTAAGTGGCCAATCCTTTCTCTAGTTACCCTCTTGCTCTTTATATATGAATAAAAGGCTTTGGGATTTTCCTTAACAATGTTTGCCAGCAATATCTCTTGTCCTCTCTTAGCCCTCTTAATCCCTCGTTTCAGATTCGCTCTACATTCCCGATATTCTTGCAAAGCTTCGTCTGTCTTCAGTCACCTAGACCTCATGTATGCTTCCTTTTTCCTCTTGGCTAGTCTCACAATTTCACCTGTCATCCATGGTTCCCTAATCTGTCCTTGAGTGTTGGATCACTTCCACAATGCTGGGACTTTGAAGCTGCTAAGGTATGGAAAGTGCTCACCGTTTTCCAGTGTGCTTTGTTCAACAGGTAGGGGATATAGAATAAAATGAAACAAAGAACAGTGGGTGCTGGAAATCTGAACCAAATGCAAGGTGCAGGAGAAACTCAGCAGGTCTAGCAGCAGCTGTCGAGAGAGAACAGGAGCTACCACTTTGAATCCAGTAGTCTTCTACAGAAGAATAACCAAGGTCTTTTTCTGAGGGTGGGGAAGTCCAAAACTACAGGGCATAGGTTTAAGGTAAGAGGGAAAGATCTAAAGAGGACTGGAGGGGCAACTTTTCCACGCAGATTTGACTGAAACTGCATACAGTACACCAACTGTGGCCTAACTAATGTTATACACAGTTCCATCATAACCTCCTTGCTCTTATACTCAATGTCTTGACTAATAATGACAAGAATCCTATTTGCTGTCTTCATTACCTTATCCATTTGTCCTGCTAACTCCAAGGATGTATGGTGATGTACACCAAGGTCCCTTTGTACTAATTACTGTTATTCATATCAAACTATTAAGTTTATCTTGAATTCTACATGATTTATTAGACTGTCTAATGGTTACAGTACCTAGTTTCAGATTTCCCAACATTTTCTCCATGTCTAACTTCACAACTCATTAATAATTTTATAAAACCTGATCAGAATATCTGCTGACCTTCTGTAAGGTAAACGATATCCATGCTGTAAATCATTTTTGATAATTGTAACCTCTCAACTCTGGAAAATTGCATTAAATATGTTGTTGTACCTCTATATCTTCAGTAGTCAGAAGTCACACAACACCAGGTTATAGTCGAACAGGTTCATTTGTAATCAGAAGCCAATCACATAGCCCCTTTGTCAGACGAAGTGAGTGGGAAGCAGACAGGCATAGAATTCATAGGCAGAGAGATCAAAAGATCATACAAATGGTGTGAGTGGAGTGTCAAATAATAAGCCTCTGCAAGTGACCCAAAGTGTCAGACGGTGTGAGTAAGGTGTCAATGGCTAATAACAAACGAAGGGGGTGACCTATAATCTGATTAAATGAAGCAGAGAGATAATTACAAAAAATTAAAAATAAGGTGGCGCTGGAGACAAACCAAATGGTTGGAATAACATGATAGATATAAGAGTCGCATGCCGAGGGTCTAACCAAAATAATAAGTAATCCAAAATTGTACAAACAAATTGAGCGTAGAGAGATCATTACAATTTATCCAGGTGATGGTGTCAAAGCAGGAGAGTTAGGAAGATTTTACAGGTACAGAACAGTACGCTGGGGTTATATGTAGCATGACGTGAACCGAAGATTGTGGTTGAGGCCGTCTCCATGGTTGTGGAACTTGGCTATATGTATCTGCTCGGCGATTCTGTGTTGTGTATCTCAAAGGCCGCTTTGGAGAACGCTTACCCGAACATCGGAGACTGAATGTCCTTAATTGCTGAAGTGTTCCCCGACTGGGAAGGAACATCCCTGTCAGGTGATTGTTGCACAGTGATCATTCATCCGTTGTCATAGCACCGGCATGGTCTCACCAATGTACAGTGCCTCGGGGCATCCTTGCCTCCAGCTTGAGATAGACAACGTTGGCTGAGTCACATGAGTATCTGCCGTGCATGTGGTGGATGGTGTTCCCACGTGTGATGGTAGTGTCCATGTCGATGGTCTGACATGTCTTGCAGAGGTTGCCATGACAGAGTTGTGTGTTGTGGTCGATGTTGTCCTGAAGGCTGGGTAGTTTGCTGTGAACAATGGTCTGTTTACAGTTGGCGGGTATTTGAAGGCGAGAAGTGGAGGCAGAGGGAGGATCGTGGTTAGGTGCTCATTGTCATCAATGGCATGTTGAAGGCTGTGAAGACATGGTGTAGTCTCTCTGCTCCAGGAAAGTACTGGATGACAAAGGGTATCCAATCAGACGTATCCTGTGTCCAACCTCTAACGCGGTCATTATGGTTTGTCATAGTGGCATGTCTGAGATGGTGATTGATGAATTGAGCATCATGTCCTGTTCTTATGAGGCCATCCTTCAAAATCTTTAGGTATCCATTGTGTTTCTCCTCATGTGAGCAGATCCACAGGGGATGGCTACTTGAATGTGTTTAGGGTAGAAGTTAGAGATGTGCAACATTGTGAGGTTATCCATGGGCATATGGTAGAGTGAGGCACTGAGGTGTCCGTCCTCAATAGAGATTCCTTGCCATAAATCCAAAGGAGGAAAATGTCAATGTATCTGGTATATTGTGTTGGTTGGCGGTCCTGTGCAGCAAAGAAGTTTTGTTTGAACCTGTGCATGAAAGTTCTGGCACATTGTAGTACAAATTGGTGTCCATGGCAATTCTGTGTGTCTGGATGAAGAACTGGTTGTTAAAGGTGAAGACGTTGTGGTTGAGGATGAAATGGATGAGTTATAGGATGATGCTTGGAAATTGGTAGTTGCTGATATTGAGTACTGAGGCTGTTACAGTAATGCCATTGTTGTGGGGAATGCTGGTGTAGAGTGCCAGGACATCTATCGTGACAAGAATATTCCTGGTTCAACTGGTCAGTGGGTGCTGACTTTTTGTAAGAAATCTGTAGTGTCACAACAGAAGCTGGGGCTCCTTGTACAATGGGTTTCAAGATGCTCTTGGGTTGATGTTATGCTACCTGACCTCACCAGACAGTTCTGTATCTGTAAAATCTTCCTTACTGTTCTGTTTAGACACCATCACCTAGGTAAATTGTTATGATCTCTTTACCTTAACTAATTTGTGCAGTTTTGGATTACTTTTTACTCTGGTTAGACCCTTGCCATGCGACTCTTATACTTATCGTGTTATTCCAGCCATTTGGTTTGTCCCCAGCGCCACCTTATTTTTAATTTTTTGTAATTATCTCTCTGCCTCATTTTAATTGTATTATAGGTCATCCTTTCACTGACTATTCTGTTGTTGACACTTTACTCCCACCGTCTGATATTTTTGACCTGCAGAGACTTATTTCACACGCTACTCTCACCATTTGTATCATTTTTGGTCTCCTTGCCCTTGATTTCTCTGTCCACAAATTCTGTGTCTGTGCGCTTCTCACTCACTTCACCTGACAAAGGGATTACACTCTGAAGGCTTGTGATTTCAAATAAACTGTTGGACTATAGCCTGGTATTGTGTGACTTCTGACTTTATCCACCCCAGTCCCTCACTGGCACCTCCACATTATATCTTTCATGTCAGATAGAGCTGTGTTCTATCTTCCACTTTTGAAAACAAGCCTGTGCTGAGCTGTCCAATAATGCTGGTGGTGCTGCAATTAGACTTAGAGCTCCCGCATGAGAAACACATAGAATAAAAACAAATAAGGCCATTCAACCCAATCTTTCAACTTATCTTTTTGCCTTTGTGTACTTGTCTACATTCTCCAGCCATGGCCAATGTTGCAACCAGACCCCAGGAGAAGTTTCCAAATTTAGAACAGCCCTGGATGAGATCCCAGAGTGTTAAGCTTCAGGATGAGGGGCGATGAGTTGGCTCTCTTTCTTAATTCACCCAGGCCCTCAGTTGGCCAGAACAAGCAGTTAACAAATAGGTGAGTTCATTTGTTACTAAACTAAATAATAACTTTAAAAATGCAAAATGCATAACACAGAGATTAGGAATAAGTGAATCCAAAACAGGAGAAAAGTTAAAAGATAAACAGACCAGTCTGCCTGGTGGTTTGAGAAGAGGACATAATGGAATGTTGGTAAGTGAAAGGGTGGCACGGTGGCTCAGTCATTAGCACTGCTTCCTCACAGGAACCCAGGCTCAATTCCACTCTCAGGCAACCTATCTGTGTGGAATTTGCACATTCTCCCTGTCCCTGTGGGGGTTTCCTCCCACAGTCCAGAGGTGTGCAGGTTAAGTGGATTGGCCTATAAATTGCCTGTAGTGTTCAGGGATGTGTAGATTAGGTGGGTTTTAGGGATGGGTCTGGGTGGGATGCTCTGAGGGTTGGTATGGACTTGCTGGGCTGAACAGCCTGTTTCCACACTGCAGGGATTCTTATGATAATCATCAATTTCAGGACTTTTGGCTTAGCAGTTGATTGAAATCTCATTATTCTTTTGGAGTTCCCTAGCCTGCTTTTGAACAGTTCAGGCAGTTGATTAATTATCTTAAGAAGAGTTCAAACAAAACAAGCAGTGGCAACTGAGAGGTTGCATATAACAGAGAGATTGGGACTTAATCTTACATAAAGAAACGACGGTGATCACAATAAAAGTTTCTAAAAATTACATCTTGGAGAGGGTGAATGTGGAGATAATCTTTTAACTTGTGGGAAAATCCAAAACTTTGCACTACAAACATAAAACAGTTACCAATAAATTCAATAGGGAAATAAGGAGGCGGTTTTCTGTGAAGACTGTAGTTAGAATATGGAACTCCCCGTGACAAATCAGAACTCAAGTACTCTGGACATTGTTAGGGTTAATTCCAAAATGGGTTTTCTTTTAAAAAAGAAAGATTCTAAGGACAAAAAAAGGCTGTGGTTGTAAATTCAGTGTTATGTGACAAAGCCCTTTGTGGGACTCATGGAATGTCACACATATAAAGTGTCAGGAAAACATATGAGAGAGAGCAAGAGAGAGAGCACAAGAGATTTAACAGGAAGGGATAACGAAGGAGCTAACTATTTCCTCCCTCTCTCAGCTGACACCTCTTGCAGACATGTTTTATGTTTTGCCTCTCTAGGAACAGACAAAAAGGTTTCAAACCTGGCTGCAGCCCTATTCAGTGTGTGTGCTGGAGGAAGACTGTGTGGTAATGGACAAAGATATGCCAGTGAACTGAGGCACCCAGTGTACCAGCCTAGGTTCCAGTGCCAGTGCACTCTGAAGATACAGTTGAACAGACACGTTGCAGCCACCCCTGCATTGCAGGTAAAATTGTTCCTTAGTTTGACTGCTAGAAACCAATCACCTAACAAGCCAGCCGAAAGGGAACAGGCAAACAGAAGGCTTCTTTTGCCCAAAGTGCTGTTGACGAACCGCTGGCTGTCAAAAAAAAATGCAATTTCAAACAACTGCTAAGCCACAAGCCCTGTGACACACGAGCAAGGCGACCTGCTGAGGCCTGTACGGCCCAGTGCTGGGACTAAATGGGCCGTACATTCCTCAGGACATTGTCTTGCTCATGAGCCACACCTGAAATTGTAGTAGGGATCAATATGTATCAATTTCCTCTTGCGATTTCCTGAGGGCTACTTTTTGATTGTCATTAGTTACTATCTGATTTTTGGAAGTTCCCTTTCCAATCTCACTCACCGCTCGTGGTGATGGATGTGGAATTTGGATCAAAACAGAAGTAGAATTAGAAGAATTCATCAAAATTCCCAACCCACTGCTCTGTTAAACTTAAAACCACAACACACAGCAAAGACATTAATCTCCTAGATGTCACAATATTTAAATAGGCACAGAAGGCATAATTTAGCACAAAATTTGTTAAAACACATCTATGTACAAAAATCAATCATTCTAAACTGCTTTCTGCAGTCTGGTGAGATCACACCAAATTATCTACACTACATTTTTAGTAATTGTAAGTAGTAAATGTGATAACAGAAATGAAAATTTTAATGAAATAAACTGTTCAATGTTAATTTACACAATGAACCGAGTGCTCATTCCCTTCATATCCCCTACACTTTCCCCATATTGTAGCCCTTTGCAGCTTTCATCTAGAAACTCCAAATTAATTTGCAAGGAATTCATTATCCAGTTTTTCTGTCCCCAGTTAGATGAATCTTCCTTTTTCTTGAAGAAAAGGTTTAGAACAGTTTTCTGCCACTCTCCATTTTCAATCCTTTTCTACCAATTGCAACCACTTGCTTTTCTTTCCAGCCCCTTAACACATAGAACTATAAGAAACAGGAAGAGGTGTCGGCTCGTCAGCCCCTTAGGCCTGCTGTGCCATTCAGCATGATCATGGCTGATCTGGTGTTCCTCACGTCCCAATCCGTGCCCTTTCACTTTTAACAATCAATTCCCTGACTGATCAAGAATCTATCTATCTCAGCCCTGAATGTACACAAGGACTCTGTCCCCACAGCTCCCTGGGGCAAGGAGTTCCAAAGACACTCAACTTCAGTCTTAATTTGGGGTCCCTTTATTCTGAGACTATGCCGTCTAGTCCCAGACTCTCCAGTGAGGGGAAACATCCTCTCTGCATTTACCCTATCAAGCAGCTTATGAATCCGATATATTTCAATGAGATCACCTTTCATTCTTCTAAACTCCAGTGAGTGGAGTCCCAACTTGTTTAGCTTTCGCTCATAAGACATCCCCATATAGCAGGGATCATCTAGTGAACCTTCTCTGAACTGCCTCCAATGAAATAATATATTTTCTTAAATAAGGGGATGAAGGCTGCTCACAGAACTCCCTTACTCCTTTCTGCAGCCTCTTCACTTTGCTGAGCTTCTCTCTCCTCCCCTCCACACTTCTCCAGCTAAATCCCTTCTCCTGTGCCTCACTGTCAGCTTAAACCCTGACGGCTCACTGCCCGTGCGAAGTTTCATTCAAATGACTGTTGCCCCTCCCCTTGCTCCTCCAATTACGGCCTGGTGCTCTCCTGTCTTTGCTGAGGAAGTGTCACTCAAGTTGAAACGTTAACTCTGATTCCTCACCATAGAAGCCTATTGGACCTGCCAAGATTGTCCAGCAATTTCTACTTTTATTCCTGCATTTGCTGTGGATAAGTTCATAAGAAGCCAATTAGCAGCAAGTTTAACAGTGATCAAGCTGGTGATTGGGTTTATATATGTAGCTATTTTGAAAAGGAATCAACAACATCAAAATCAATAATTTATTAATTATCAACATAACTGCCTGACTTGGAAATATATCACCGTTCCTTCAGGGTTGCTGGGATAAAATCCTGAAACTTCCTCACTAACAGCAAAATGAACAGTGACGGGATGCTCGTTTAAGATGAGGAGGAATTTTTTCCTGTCAGAAGATAGTCAGTCAATCTGCAGAATTCTCTACACAGAGGGCTTTCATGGTCACTGTTATGTATGAGATTTAATCAACGGGTATCCAGGGTTATGAGGAAAAAGGCAGGAATGTGGAGTTTGAGGATGATCAGAGTGGCCATGATCTCATTGAATGGCGGAGTGAATTCAATAGGCTGAAGGTAACAAAGAGTGTAGCTGGATGAACACAGCAGACCAAGCAGCATCTTAGGAGCACAAAAGCTGACGTTCATCCAGCTTGACACTTTGTTATCTCAGATTCTCCAGCATCTGCCATTCCCATTATCTCTGATACAATCTCAATAGGCTAAAAGGGTCTATTCTCCTCCTACAGGTAACACTCTAATTACGGGTCTGCCTACAGCAGATGGACTGTAGCAGTTCCAAAAGGCAGCTTACCACCACTTTATTAATGTTGTCTAGGGGTGGGCTACAAATGCTAGTCTAGACAGTGACACCTGCATCCCCTGAGTGAATTAAAAAGTGTAATAGATACTAAATAATTTAATATTAGATCAAAGTCGTACAAGTAGTTTCTGGGCAGAATATTGATAAAGAAGTGTGAAATGTATTGTATGCAGTCAATGGATGTAAAAAACAAACAGTAGGAATTGATGGATCATTCAAAATATTTCTCAGGGAAGTTTTTTTTCCCCCCGGAATGACCTGCATTTTTGAAAAAGGCATAAATATATTATTCTCCTGGTACTTTCCACAATACCACGTCTCATACTATGTTATAAAATACAAATTCTCAGCATAGGCAGCACCACAGGAGAGCCACCAGTCACATAAAAAGAACAGGTTGGGTTTAATTTATAGCACAGGAAATAGAAAACAAAATAAGAATGTGATTGTGCAGCCAAGGAGAGAAGATTGTGCAAAAGAAATTCAGATAAATGTCATGCTCAGAGACTTAAAATAAACTGAAGCCAATGTTTAGGTAATGTAAACCTTTTAACTATAATATTAAATCTTTCAAATCGTCTGTCACTTGGAGCAAATAGGGTGTGATCGCTGCCCTATCAACTATATTTTAATGCCCTGTTACAATGAGTTCAATTCTAAGCAGAATCATAAAATAATTCATATATCCTCCCTTGACTAACAATTTATTTATTTAAATTATAACTAATGATGGAGTATCAGCTTGGAGATTTCATGAATAACATTAGGTAATAGGTGCTGATGTATGTTACAGACACAGTATTGTTGCAAGAAATATTGCTTAGAAAAGAAAATCCAAAATGCACAGCCCTGAGAAGTGACAGTTGTAGAAACAGTATAAAATGATTGAGAGATAATGGGAACTGCAGATGCTGGAGAATTCCAAGATAATAAAATGTGAGGCTGGATGAACACAGCAGGCCAAGCAGCATCTCAGGAGCACAAAAACTGACGTTTCGGGCCTAGACCCTTCATCAGAGAGGGGGATGGGGAGAGGGAACTGGAATAAATAGGGAGAGGGAACTGGAATAAATAGGGAGAGAGGGGGAGGTGGACCGAAGATGGAGGGTAAAGAAGATAGGTGGAGAGAGTATAGGTGGGGAGGTAGGGAGGGGATAGGTCGGTCCAGGGAAGACGGACAGGTCAAGAAGGTGGGATGAGGTTAGTGGGTAGGAGATGGAGGTGCGGCTTGGGGTGGGAGGAAGGGACGGGTGAGAAGAAGAACCGGTTAGGGAGGCAGAGACAGGTTGGACTGGTTTTGGGATGCAGTGGGTTGGGTGGGTGGGTGGGGGGGGAGGGGGGGGGGAAGAGCTGGGCTGGTTGTGTGGTGCAGTGGCGGGAGGGGACGAACTGGGCTGGTTTAGGGATGCAGTAGGGGAAGGGGAGATTTTGAAACTGGTGAAGTCCACATTGATACCATTAGGCTGCAGGGTTCCCAGGCGGAATATGAGTTGCTGTTCCTGCAACCTTTGGGTGGCATCATTGTGGCAGTGCAGGAGGCCCATGATGGACATGTCATCAAGAGAATGGGAGGGGGAGTGGAAATGGTTTGTGACTGGGAGGTGCAGTTGTTTGTTGCGCACTGAGCAGAGGTGTTCTGCAAAGCGGTCCCCAAGCCTCCGCTTGGTTTCCCCAATGTAGAGGAAGCCACACTGGGTACAGTGGATGCAGTATACCACATTGGCAGATGTGCAGGTGAACCTCTGCTTAATGTGGAATGTCATCTTGGGGCCTGGGATAGGGGTGAGGGAGGTGGTGTGGGGGCATGTGTAGCATTTCCTGTGGTTGCAGGGGAAGGTGCCGGGTGTGGTGGGGTTGGAGGGCAGTGTGGAGCGAACAAGGGAGTCACGGAGAGAGTGGTCTCTCCGGAAAGCAGACAGGGGTGGGGATGGAAAAATGTCTTCGGTGGTGGGGTCGGATTGTAGATGGCGGAAGTGTCGGAGGATAATGCGTTGTATCCGGAGGTTGGTGGGGTGGTGTGTGAGAACGAGGGGGATCCTCTTGGGGCGGTTGTGGCGGGGGTGGGGTGTGAGGGATGTGTTGCGGGAAATGCGGGAGACGCGGTCAAGGGCGTTCTCGATCACTGGGGGGAAAGTTGCGGTCCTTAAAGAACTTGGACATCTGGGATGTGCGGGAGTGGAATGTCTTATCGTGGGAGCAGATGCGGCGGAGGCGGAGGAATTGGGAATAGGGGATGGAATTTTTGCAGGAGGGTGGGTGGGAGGGGGTGTATTCTAGTATATCTAGTGTATTTCTAGTATATTTATCATAAAATGATTGAGACAGATTTCAATGTCACCATCCAGAGATTTTTTTGTTATACCGAACCTTCGCGCTTAGCACCTTCAATCTCTCAAACAGACATTTCTTCATTAAGGCACCATTGTAGGAATGCTAGGAGGGCATTTGGGTCATTAGGCCAAGAACACAAATGCCACATTTCTAAAAGTAACCATTAATATTACAGAAATCCTGGGGAGTGTGGCTGTTAATGTTAATTCTGATTGTAGCCCAGGGTGGCTTCTTCCAGGGGTAGGACACTAGGCACACAATGTTGGCTCAATGCGTTGCAGCAGTTTTCACAGCAGTTACATTTCTCTTTACTCTTCCTCCTCTTCTGAAAATATTGACTTTGTGCTGAGCTGTGATCCCTTTGCTTGAAAACATTGCTGAGTCAATGATGGCTAGTAGTCAATACAGATGCTTCCACTAGGGGTCAGTAAACAGCAAATCAACAACAGAAATCCTGCAGGATTTACAGCGTGCACAGTTGTTTTTAACAGGAATCCTGCTGGCTCTCACTCCCTCCAATACAAGACCACAGAAGGGAAGGTAGCATCCCTGTGGTTCAGTGGTAGTGTCCTTGTCCTGGACCACAGAGGCCTGAGTTTAAGTCCCACCCTGTAATAACACATCTGAACCGGCTGATTCAGGAAAAAAAAAATCGGTCCTGGAGAACATGAGACTTAGCAAAGACCTGGAACTGTAACTTCCTGCACAGTTTTTACAAAGACTGATTTTTTTTCCCCCCTCAAAATCACATTACAGGTAAGTTTTCCAATAGAATACAGGCATATGTCTGTACATGAAGTATGACTGAACTCTCAACAAATGTTACAAGGTCAATTGCTGTCTCTGGATTCCAACAGTGCCCAGATAAACCAGTGATAACCCTACCCTGAAATGAGACCAGCCCAGCAATGCACAGCCAGAGCTGGGGAAGGTGCTGAAAGTGTATCTCAGTGGTGGCAGGACCAGCGAGCAATAGGCTTTGAGATGTTCCGCGGCTAAGCTGGAAAGCCTGTGCCGAAGTGGAGAAAGCAGAGAGAGAGTGTGCAGTTAGCAACAGGAAGGAATCAATCAATTCCAGTAAGTGAACATGACAGAAGTAAACTTATTTACAGAGCTGGAGCAGAAATTACCCTTCAGGAAAAGTACACAAAATAGCAAGTTCACAAAAAATAACAGAGCAAGCCATGAAGAAACTCTTCTGGCCAGAGCCCAACTCGTCTAGTTTTACTGAAAGTCACAAATACACAGAGAAAGACCGAGACAATGCTACAGTGGTAGCCCTGAAAATTAACAGGAGTGCCAGCAACAGGACAACACAGAGGGCCAAGATGAACACCTCCTGGCAGATGGGACAGGTGGAGTGCAAGAATTTGACTGCCATGACAGTAAAGAATTCAGGAGGAATTTTGGTATGTAGAGAAAAAAGTAAATATTAGAGAAACAGGTTTTCACTTGGATACCATAGAAAATTTATCGATCCTTTTGAAACTGCAGTCACAATTTCAATGAAAATATTCTTCCAAGATTGGACAGCCTGTTCACTCTTGGAAAGGAGGAAAGTAACATGTTAATTTTTCCAAATTAGTAAAGGGACCACGAGATGCAAAGTAGTATGGAGTTAGAAAGGGATCTTCAATCCTGCAAGAAAGGGGTCTCAGAGCTTCGAAATAAATTTAAGACCACTGATGCTTCAGGCAGGGTGTTTGACCTATAACTACACTGGGGGAATTCATTTACATGGAGTCTCACCACCTCATTAAAGGCTAACCTGGTGGCAGTCGAACAGCATATTCAAGCATTACAGGCAGAAACTGAGAAGATTGTAGAATATTTGTAAAACTCTTGCACTCGGACATCTTGTTTTCTCATCCGTGCAACACACAGATATTTTGTTGGAGGAAATAGCCCATCATTTGCAGTTCAGAACTCTAAGACCACCATGAATGACTAGCTGAAGAGAACTCTCAGTTGCGCTTCATGAGTGAAAACCGAATCTGTCAGAAATAAAGATGGAAGAGAGAGAGAGAACTTAAATGCTTAGACAGAAATTACTGGAGAAATTCAGCAGGTCTGGCGATATCTATGAAGGCAGCAACAGTTAACATTTCGAGCCTGATATTACTTTTCATTGGAATTTGCAGTTGCTTCTCTCAACAGCTTAATTTGCCTTCAGTTTTGCTTCACCACATGTTTGCTTGAGCCGAGTAGAGAAAAATTGAAGCACACATCTGTAAAGACATGAACATCTATTGTGCATCACAACAGAGAACCCCTCGGGTAATTCTATCATGTAGTTATCTATTGGGAAATAGAAACAGGTCCCAACTAGTCAAATGCTTCTGGGAGTGCCATCTTGGCTGTAAGCAAAACTTTCTCTCAGGTGAGGCTGAAGTCAAGTAGTATACACACAGGTAATCGGACACATTAATACCTTCAACAATAACAGAAGTTGCTGGAAAAGCTCAGCAAGTCTGGCAGCATTTGTGAAGAAAAAAATCAAAGTTAACATTTCAGGTCTGGTTACCCTTCCTCAGAACTGAAGGAAGGGTCACCAGACTTGAAACATTAACTCTGATCTTTTTCTTCAGATGCTGCCAGACCTGCTGAGCCTTTCCAGCAACTTCTGTTGCTGCTCCTGATTTACAGCATCTGCAGTTCTTTTGGTTTTTACTGTTAATACTTTCCATTCAAATCCCTTGCTGCCAATGTCCTGGAGATCAACATTGAGCAGAAACTCGACTCACCACATAAACATAAAAGCAGGTCAGAGAGTAAGAATACAGCAGTAAATAACTCACTCCCTGACTCCCCAAAGCCTGTCCACCATCTAAAAGGCACGAGCCAGGAGTGTGATGGAGCACTCTCCACTTGTCTGGCTGAGTGCAGCCCTAACAACACTCAAGAAGCTTGACACCATCCAGGACACAGCAGCCCATCTGACAGGCACAACATTCGTTCCCTCCACCACCAACACTAAGTATACACTGGTGCTACTATAAGACACACGCAGAAATTCACCAAAGATCCTCAGACAACACCTTCCAAACCCACAATCACTTCCATCTAGAAGGACAAGTACAGCAGATTCATAGGAACACCATTACCATCAAGTTCCTCTCCCAGCCACTTATCATCCTGACTTGGAAATATATCATTGTCCCTATAGTGTCTCTGGGTCAAAACCCTGTAACTCCCTTCCTCAGGGCATTGTAGGTCAACCCACAGCAGAAGGACTGCAGTGGTTCAAGGTGACACCACCTTCTCAGGAGCAACTAGGGACTGGCAACTAATGTTGACACAGCCAGCCACACCCATGTCCCATAAGTGAATAAACACACAAAATTCAGTGAATAAAAATACTGCTGCTGGGAGTCCGAAGAAACAACAGGATGAGCTAGAGAAACTCAGTAGGTTTGGAAGATCTGTGGAGAGAAAACACATTTAACAGTTGGAGTCCACTGCAATTTCTTAAGAACTCCAAAGCAATCTGAAGAGGAGTGGTGTTGGATTTCAAACTTTATTAACACTCTTTCTCAATCTCCATTGGCGCAGCCAGACCTACTGAATTTCTCCTGAATTTTGTGGCTTTGTTTCAGTGTTAAATAAGGTATCTTTACAGCTTGATAGAGAGATAACACCATCATCTGTACGTTCGTCTCAAAGCAATACTCCTGGATCTGGAATGATATTGCGGTAGTATTCCTCCATAGGCACTAGATCAATACACTGATGTTCACTCATTAATAACTGCGACCCTGCACCCATGTAGCAGTTGAAGACAGCAGCATCATGCTCTTAAGGGCAGTTGAGGAATGACAATAAATGCTGACTTTGGTAGCAATAATATATCATATGACTGAATAATAAATGCTTTTGGAAGCATTATTCTTAGCCTCAGGGTACCAGAGGATTACAAAGGTCACTGATGTTGACTGAAGGTGGTGGTCCTTTAATATTGTGATCACATTGCTGAAAGAGCGAGACATTTTCATGGATATGTTCATGAGATGTTCCAATATTGACAGGATTTTATAATCTAGGAGGATTCCCTGAACAAGGAAAATTTGCGGTTTAATCAGAAACGGCTTGTCCTTTGAAAAACATAGAAAAAGGTCAAACTGGTCACTGCAGGTGGTCATTCAACACATTGTACCTGTACTGGCTCTTCAAATGAGCATCAGTCCCAAGACCAGCCCAGCTCGTCTCCCCCCCCCCCCGCCGTGTCACACAACCAGCCCAGCTCGTCCTCTCCCCCCACCGCAACCCAAAACCAGCCCAGCTTGTCCTCTCCCCCCTCCCCCAGCGCATCCCAAAACCAGCCCGCTCGTCCTCCCCAGCGCATCCCAAAACCAGCCCAGCTCGTCCTCTAGGCCCGAAATGTCAGTTTTTGTGCTCCTGAGATGCTGCTTGCCCTGCGTGTTCATCCAGCTTCACGCTTTATTATCCTAGTGCCAGTCTGCTGTTTTATCCCAATCCTTTTATACACTATTTCTGTCCAAGTAACCATCCAACATGGCCATGAATGCCTCAATTAAACCTGCCTCCACCATATTTTCAGGCAGTGCATCCCTTGGCCTAAATTTTTGTGGCATGAAAAAAAATTTCTTCTCTCACCTTTGCTTCTTTTGCTGACCATTTTAAGTCTATGCCCTCGGATCCTTGTTCTTTTCACAAGGAGAGACACTGATTAACCTAAAGTGGTCTTCCTGCTCCTTTGTAGGAAAGTTAGCTTTTGAATCAAAACTAGTGGTCATATCTCAGCCTCGAGGACCTTGTTAGGAACTTCACAGCTGTAGACCAAGAGTCCTTCAGTTTCAAGACAGTGGGTATTACTGTGAATAAATGAGCATGGGATCTGATGGCTAACAGTTCATAAATTGATCCCCAAAGCAAATAAAAAGTGTTAAATAGTTGAAGCTTTATCTTCAACCAATGGAGATCAGTTGCTTTCTTTTAAAGAGGAAGAACACTTGACCAAATACTGTTGAAGCTTAACAGGATTAAATCCTCTTCAGTGAGGCTGTGTTGACAAAGCCAGCCGGCAAAAATGCAAGAACATGACTAAAAGTCACCCTGATCCACAGTGGAATGGACAAGTGATAACTTAGAACTAAGGAATTCGAATCCTTGAAGTCATTGATTTTTCCTGGCTGAGATGATGGCTAATCTTATTTACGTGTGGAGATCAAAGGAGAAAGATACAGACATTCAGGTTGAACAAGATCAAATGGCTCAATAAAGATAATATATGCTGGAATTTAAATATTCAAGCATCAATTCCACCCACCAATTGGAGAACACATGGGAGTCCCCTGTCTCTTCCGATACTCACAATTGGTCAGTGCCAGATTACTCTTTAATCCAAGACCCTTGGTATTGTAGTCGTGTCTCCAAGGGCTTCTAGCTGATCAGAAGTTGGTAGTTCCATGAGATCATCACTGGATCCGTGGAATCATGTAAGAGAGTAGGTAGGATCATGGAATGTCACAAGAGAGGGTTGGATGGAGTGGGATAGTTAGAGGTAAGGACTAGCTTGGTTTACAATGGTTAGCCTGTCTCTCCTGAAGCCAGGTCCCCAGATACTTTCAAAGCGTGACCCCCACCTAGATGACTATGGGAAAGACAAAAGGGTTTGCCTAGCATCCTTCTGGATTAAGGGACATGCCATTCCAGAACCCTCTTCCCATCCCCCTCTCTGATGAAGGGTCTAGGCCCGAAACGTCAGCTTTTGTGCTCCTGAGATGCTGCTGGGCCTGCTGTGTTCATTCAGCTTCACACTTTGTTATCCTGGATTCTCCAGCATCTGCAGTTCCCATTATCTCTGATCACCATTCTACTGACTTGCTTGAGCCACTGACGATGGGTGGGGCTCAGGGATGATTGGTTCAGAAATGATCCTGACTGACATCCTGCTGTGGTTAAGAGATTCCCACAGGCCCATTCCTTACCTTCCTCGGGAGACTGATGTACAGCCTGGCCCATTGTGACATGGGTCCAGTATTCAGGGCCCTCGTTATGACAGGTGTATGAAATCCTGTGTGTTGTCACATCAAGACTAGAATTGGATAGAAATTTATAGTCATGTGTACTCTTACATGAAAAAAGAAAAGCTTTACAAGTTGCCCCACCTCTGTACCTACATCAATGACAGAAGACACACATAATAATAAAGAAAGTTAAATTAAGACAAAGTGTATCACTCACTAGCAGCTGATGGGCATGGGGAAAGCTGATTAAATGCATTTCCTCCAGAGGGGGCAAAGTGATTGCAAAGTATAAGAAATGCAGCAATACAGAGCAGGATTAAGGACATCGAATAAAAATCCTAAAACTGAACTTTATTTGTTTCAGCATATTTTCATTATTCATATTATTGTTTTGCATAGTTGTATAAAGATAAAATTACATGTCGAAATAATTAAAGTACCACTACATTGGAATCCTGTCAAACAGTATAGACCAGGATAAGAAAAACAGTTGCTCATGTGCAAACTTCCTTACAAGAGAATAGGTTACATTATTAATACACTGATTATTTAAGGAGAGAACTGGGGACGTGGTGATGAGTTGAATGGCAGAATATTGCCAAGGACCCATTTAGATGGAGTTGATGGATGTACATTTGTGCTTCATTAACAGGATAGTATTTCAACATATTTTGAAATGTACGATCACAGTCAAGCTGCAAATGAGTACTTTAGTAAACTTTTCAGGATAATGAATAGTTTTACACAACAATATTTAAAACAGGGTGAGACTTAAGAAAAAGAGTTTTCTGAATTCTAAGCTGCTATCTGGTTCCCTCCATTTCCACAATTTTCAGTGTGCTTTTATATAAGTGACAGTCAATGCACTGGATGAACTGCTAACAAAATCTTTACACACATTATTTTGTTTTCTTTTTCAGAAAAAGAATGGCAAGACATTTTCTTCTTGAAAATCTAGTGCGGACAATGAGGAATGACCTAAACCAGTTTGCCTGCAAAAGGTGAAGCTTGTTTAAGTAAAACATGGAAAGCACACATTTCAAATACATCATGGCCCAGTGTATGCTTAATGAACAGAAACATGTTAAAACAAAATTTAATGGCAGCAGAGGCAATTTTAGAACTAATAACGGAGGGATCTCTGGTCTCAGTTTTTTATTTTATCAATTATAAAACAGGTTGCAAAGAAATATGCTCCTGTAGAATGGAAATCTGAATGTATGGCCTACATCAGAGCAGCAACTCAGCATTCCAAGGTATCTACAGTACACTAATCCTCCCCTTCTACAGTACTCAGCAGAATTCCCAATTTTTAAAATAATAAGTTTCAGAATCTCACTTATGAAAGGAGAATTTGAATACGTATACAACCACAAATTTTAAACTTCATTTGTAAACAGTCCTTCAAAACTGTTCACAAATTATGCCAAAGAGTAATGCTGTAACATCCCCTACTCAATGCTGTCTCATGTAGACCACACTGTTCTCAGTCCAGTTCATGTGCCTTATTGGCAGACTACTTTCTAAGAATTTCAACTTTAAACAATAAAAATCAGGTTTAAATTTAAAGTGAATGACTTATCTTTCTAAAATAGATTCTGCTGTTTGCTACATTTTGTTATTTTGAATGCTGAGTTTTACAATGACATAGAGCATGCATTTAAGTTTGGGCTGGGTGATACTATCTTAATTCTTGACTTTGGTTTAAAGGTGCAAGATTTGTATATTCTCAGATCAGAGGAAGAAAACATTTGTGAATTATTTACCATATTTTCTCGGTTTGTACTAGTCTAATGTACTTGGTGTGCAAGCAATTACGGTTCATTATGGACTGTGTCTTAGTGCACTGAACATTAGACGCAAATTAGGCAGAAGCCCAAACCAAACATTCAATGAAACTAAGATTTATTAATTTGAAGACGTCGTTTATCTGGTTGGAAGTGTATGTATTAAATGTTACTAGCTATTTATTTTATTTCAGTAGTGGCTGGCAATGTAGCGAACTGTATGGCTGCATCATCAGAACATACACTGGGAAAATCTAAACATTGCTTGTTTTAAAAGGAGCAATTAGAAATGATGAGAGTTGGAACACAAGTTAACAAACTTCTTCACAAGCTGTAAAAATACAAAAAGGTAAGTGCGCTTTGAAATGCATAAAGTTATGGAAAAGTAAAATCTACAATCTATACTGCTGTTAGAGATTACTCAATGCATTCAGTGAAAGGATGTTCTATACAGCTGAGGTACAATATTACAGGTTCATCCTCTACATAATGAAAAATCACCCTTTTCAAAGCAGAAAATTTCAATTATAATCCTGTGAGAAAAGTTAAAACACTAAAAGTGCACATTCTTTAAAAGTTGCTAAATTTCAAAAATCAAAACATGAAATGTGTTAATTTCAAATAATGATAATAAAATAGCTTTGATGAACTCCAAAATTATACTAAACCAAAGTGGAGCTGAAAGGGTGGCAGGAAGGTAAGGCGAGGGGGGGGGGGGGGGGAGAAGGGGGGGGGCGAGAGAGAGGGGGGGGCGAGAGAGAGGGGGGGGCGAGAGAGAGGGGGGGGCGAGAGAGAGGGGGGGGGCGAGAGAGGGGGGGGGCGAGAGAGGGGGGGGGGGCGAGAGAGGGGGGGGGGCGAGAGAGGGGGGGGGGCGAGAGAGGGGGGGGGGCGAGAGAGGGGGGGGGCGAGAGAGGGGGGGGGCGAGAGAGGGGGGGGGCGAGAGAGGGGGGGGGCGAGAGAGGGGGGGGGCGAGAGAGGGGGGGGGCGAGAGAGGGGGGGGGCGAGAGAGGGGGGGGGCGAGAGAGAGGGGGGGGGCGAGAGAGAGGGGGGGGGCGAGAGAGAGGGGGGGGGCGAGAGAGAGGGGGGGGGCGAGAGAGAGGGGGGGGGCGAGAGAGAGGGGGGGGGCGAGAGAGAGGGGGGGGGCGAGAGAGAGGGGGGGGGCGAGAGAGAGGGGGGGGGCGAGAGAGAGGGGGGGGGCGAGAGAGAGGGGGGGGGGCGAGAGAGAGGGGGGGGGGCGAGAGAGAGGGGGGGGGGCGAGAGAGAGGGGGGGGGGCGAGAGAGAGGGGGGGGGGCGAGAGAGAGGGGGGGGGCGAGAGAGAGGGGGGGGGCGAGAGAGAGGGGGGGGGCGAGAGAGAGGGGGGGGGGCGAGAGAGAGGGGGGGGGGCGAGAGAGAGGGGGGGGGGCGAGAGAGAGGGGGGGGGGCGAGAGAGAGGGGGGGGGGCGAGAGAGAGGGGGGGGGGCGAGAGAGAGGGGGGGGGGCGAGAGAGAGGGGGGGGGGGCGAGAGAGAGGGGGGGGGGGCGAGAGAGAGGGGGGGGGGCGAGAGAGAGGGGGGGGGGCGAGAGAGAGGGGGGGGGCGAGAGAGAGGGGGGGGCGAGAGAGAGGGGGGGGCGAGAGAGAGGGGGGGGCGAGAGAGAGGGGGGGCGAGAGAGAGGGGGGGCGAGAGAGAGGGGGGGGCGAGAGAGAGGGGGGGGGCGAGAGAGAGGGGGGGGCGAGAGAGAGGGGGGGGCGAGAGAGAGGGGGGGGCGAGAGAGAGGGGGGGGCGAGAGAGAGGGGGGGGCGAGAGAGAGGGGGGGGGCGAGAGAGAGGGGGGGGGCGAGAGAGAGGGGGGGGCGAGAGAGAGGGGGGGGCGAGAGAGGGGGGGGGCGAGAGAGGGGGGGGGGCGAGAGAGGGGGGGGGCGAGAGAGGGGGGGGGCGAGAGAGGGGGGGGGCGAGAGAGGGGGGGGGCGAGAGAGGGGGGGGGGCGAGGGAGGGGGGGGGCGAGGGAGGGGGGGGGCGAGGGAGGGGGGGGGGCGAGGGAGAGGGGGGGGCGAGGGAGAGGGGGGGGCGAGGGAGAGGGGGGGGGCGAGGGAGAGGGGGGGGGGCGAGGGAGAGGGGGGGCGAGGGAGAGGGGGGGCGAGGGAGAGGGGGGGGCGAGGGAGAGGGGGGGGCGAGGGAGAGAGAGAGAGAGAGAGAGAGAGAGAGAGAGAGGGAGGGAGGGAGGGAGGGAGAGAGATAAAAGGATGGAGGATAGTCTTTTCCTCTAAACAATTTAGTTTCCTGTATCAAAATATCAACATCCAGGAAGTTTACGAATACAATTATTTCTCAATTTGAAATGGGATCCTAAAACGTGTCCCCACTATTAGTTTCAGAAAAAAAATTCTTAGAATTTGGGACTCTACCAGGAATTAATCCCCTTTATTCAGCCAACCATATTAATGAATGTTAATAACCTATCTACTCAGAAGCTAGTAAATGGTTTGTGTCATTCAGGGTCCTGCAGTCTTTGTTAAAAGTTAAGGTGCATGATTCGAAGATAACTACATTATCATCTCTCCCACTAAGGCCCCGTTGTGAAAACAAATCAGGCAGCAGGTTTGGATTTCATGACCACAGCAAGGAAATGATGTTTGTAAAACATCTAAGATTGGTGGTGCTGCCATTAAGCTAGCTAGCTTCTTTGTAACACCAGCCAGTGAGAGCTGCTTCTAAATGCTCCTAAGGTGCTCATATGGATAGAACCGATAGCAGTCTTGCTATGGAAGCCATTCCAGGATTTTCCACTGATTACACAAATGATCAACTACCAAGGGGGTAAGGTATACAGATTTGCGAATGCTATGCTGCTTTTGGATTAGCACAACTCACTATCACAGCAACCATTTACAAATTTCTGATTAACTATTACATTTCAAACATTCCCTTCCGTAAAAACCAAAATAGATACCACTTCCAAAATACAAGTGATGTGTGCAGAACAGACAGCAACTTCAGTGTGAAATGAAAATGCCATGTTGCATGTTTAAATTTTCAATAAATCATTTTAAACTTTGGGCAGTGGGGTGAAATCTGCCTTTACCCAAACAAACAGTGAAGGAAACAAAAATGGAGACTTAATTCCCAATTAAACCATAAATATCTCCCATAAAAAGATAGTATATTTTAGTTGTGGCAGAACAAAAAAAAATCTCTAAAAGGAAGTTTGTTAACATTGCTGTGAATCATTTTTAAGCTAATGACTGGGCTTATTGTCCTCTTAGGAGATGGAAAATATCTGGAAAAGCATTCCTGTGGAATACAAATTAGTGACAATCCCTGCCTTGCACGATGTAAAAATAAAGCTATTTTTAAATAACCAAATCATGGTCCACCACGTCTGTGAAAGGAAGTAGTTCCTGCGTCAACATTTTCAAAACGGCAACATGAGCAGCAAAACAGAACTGTTCGCCTTGGGAGCTGTTATACAGATCAGAGATATGCTGCTCCTTATTGATTGACACCTTGCCATATCATGGAATGCCCCAACTAAAGAAACATAGGTTTACTTTAAAGCAATTTCTATATAACTTCCGGTCCTGCATTATTGAGTTTGGACTGGGAAGCATCTGTGTCTCCTGTGCAGTTTTCAACTGGCTCAGCGTCATTTTCCTTGAGGATTTCATCAATGTCTTCCTCTTTCCTCTCCTTCTCTTGGGAAGAGAGGGCTTCCACTATGTGGAGTTTGGTCTGCTCTTCTTTCAGGAAGAGATCCACCAATAAAGACTTCTCTTTAGACATGTGGTCACTGATTTCCTTTGGAATGTCTGGGATCATCCAGTCCACAAAGTCACTCATAAACATAACTAGGTTCTACAAAGACACAAGACAGGGCGCAGTTAGTAAACTTGTATATTAGCTTCAGGAGCATTATATAGCTGAAGGATCTAAATTCATAAACTACATTTGTACATCAATTCCGATCAAAATCTGAAATTCTGACATCAAGTGCTTCGCAATTACTCAATAAAGTACGCTTTTGGTGTATGTGTCAAACTAAACCAGTAAAATCAGCTGTAACTTTGATAGCAATTCAAGATGCTATTAGCGGCTACATAAAGAGAGTGAGACAAAGGTGGGGGGGGGGGGGGGTGAGTGTAATTTAAAGAATACAGTGGGCAGCACGATAGCTCAGTGATTAGCACTGCTGCCTCAGTGCCAGGGATCGGATTCCATTCCACTCTTGGGCGACTGTCAATGTGGTGTTTGCACATTCTCCCCATGTCTGTGTGGTTTCCTTCAGCTGTTCTGTTTCCTCTCACAATCCAAAGATGTACAGGTTAGGTGGATTGGCCATGCTAAATTGCAATATCTAGGGATGTACAGGCTAGGTGGGTTAGCCTTGGGAAATACAAGGTTACAGGGATACGGTAGGGGAGTAGGTCTGAGGGGGATGCTTGAGGGTCAGCGTGGCTTGATGGGCCAAATGACCTGCTTCTACACTGTAGGGATCTAACAAGGTGAGAACTGAAGAGACCAAAATAACAAGGAGGCGCATCCGCGTGTAAAACAGTGGGCAATTGTTTTATTTTGATTTCAAATTTGGCTGTTTAACGAAAAACAATAAGTTGAAATTTGGATAGGGCTGTAAAATTGATAGGACATTGAAAATTAAGTAGGAACAAGAGCTAGCAAGCAGAGGTAGACTGACAAAAATCTGAATGGGAGCTGGTGAACAACGGGAAGAAAATGAGTTCAGCAGTCATAAAAGGCCTGAGTGTATGACAGGAAGCATTTGAAACAAAATCAAAGTAGATCCAGAAAGTGAGTCACTGGTGAAGATATGGGACCGAAGCAGAGATTGGAGATTTGAAAATATATATGGGTTATTGAGCCAGAAATCAGAAGGACTCTCTTATTTCACTATGATAATGTGAAAACAGTGGTGAAAGGAGCTGATGCAAGGATAAAATGCAAGAATAAACTAGAAAGTAAGTTTTATTATATCCTAACTTTGTAAGCAAGGTCCCTAACTGTAAGGGATGATCCAAAACAAATCACAGCGTCTGCTCATGGTTCTGCTTGGAACCTGAACGCAGTAATCAGTCACTAGGGGAGTACACAGACACCTACCCCTGCAGACAGGAACACCCTTCCTTCATTTCCTCCTTTTTCATTTTAAAAAAAAATTGTTCATTGCCATGAATTTGAGCTGAGATCAAAATAATATTCACTCTTTTCATCAGAAATCTTCACAATTTTGGAGAGAACTAATTTCTCCTTGGCTGCCTTTGCTTCAGAGAACATTTTGAATAGAACTTTTTAAAAATTAACTACATGGGTTTATCTGGCATCACCCTGATTAAAAAGCTTTAAAAAATTTAATGAGCTGTGGTGATTCAGCAGCTAGGCCATCATTTAATGTCCACCCCTAACCTCCTGGGAAGCCATCTCCTTTATAAGGCACTGCATTGGTCCACCATTTCAGACAGCAGTTGCAAGCTTGCAACATTGCTTTGGGCTTGGAATCATATGGAGTCACAAGAAGATCAGACCAGGTAAGAAAGGAAGATTTCTTTCCTTAAGTCAGTGAACCAGATGAGTTTTTATGACGACATCTCAGTCAATACACGATCCCATTATTGATATTAGATTTTTATTGCAAATGTAATGGAATAACTAAATTAAAAATGGATAGACTTTGAGCTTTGACTCCAGATCATTAACCCAGGATGCTGGTTTACTGTTCCAGTCGTGTGATTATTACACTATCATTCAGAAACAATGGACATTGGAAAAAAAAGTGTGTATGCTCAGCCACCTGAAACTGTAAAATTTAACCATAATCAAGTTAATATTTTGGGTGAATTCTTCATTTTGCTTCTGCTTTATGTCCCCATTTAAAAGACAAAACACTGAAATTCTTTATGGCTTTATGTATCTGGATCTGCAATTTTTTTTAAAACTTCTAGGTCTCCATAGAATAACACTTAAGGGAATAGAATAAGACATGTTACCTTCCATTTATTCCCAATAATTTACAAACTGGCATCCATCACCATTCTGGTAACCCATTTCTCAAAATAAATACAACGCACATTTTACAACAGTATCAAAGATTGGAGTGGGAGAAATGGGTTTGAATTCATGGAGTGTGAAGCTGGATGAACACAGCAGGCCAAGCAGCATCTCAGGAGCACAAAAGCTGACGTTTCAGGCCGAGAACCTTCATCAGAGGGTCTGATGAAGGGTCTAGGCCCGAAACGTCAGCTTTTGTGCTCCTGAGACGCTGCTTGGCCTGCTGTGTTCATCCAGCTTCACACTTTGTTATCTTGGATTCTCCAGCATCTGCAGTTCCCATTATCTTTGGATTCATGGAGTACTGGGTAACGAGGTACCTGTTTGGTCTGGTCCTTGCATGAATCACACAACCAGGGCTGTTAAATTGAAGTAGGGTTGGGGGCTAGGTTCAATTGCATAGGAAGTTACAAAATCAAAAGAAGGAGAAGGTAGGATTTCAGGATGGTGATGGGGTTGATTGGTATCAGAAACTAAAAAGGAACAGACAGAATGTGCAAATGTCACATTGCACCAAGAAGATAGCGTTGGCAAATTTGATAATGCAACAAACTTAAAGGCTGTGTATCCTGCATTGAGATATGCTCAGAATAAAGGCAGACAAACTGATTTTACAAATCAAGGTAAATGATTATGATCTCAGACATTTCGGAAACAGTTACAAGATGATCAAAACTGGGAACTTAGCATGTGACTTCTCAGAGACACAGGAGGGATAGAAAAAGGTGGTGGGGTAGCATGATTAATAAGGGATGAAATTAGAACAGCTGTGAGCAATGATCTAGACTCAGATAACATAGTCCAGTTGGACCAAAGTAAAAATCAGCAAGACAGCATTTGGTAGGAGAGTTTAGACCCCTAAACAATAGCTACTCTGTAGGAAAAGCTATGGCTCAACAAATAATAGAAGCATATAGAAAAGAGGAGAGCAATTTTTATGGGCGACTTTCATTATGTTGATTGGGTTCATCAAATTGGAAAGGGTAGACATGACAAATTGAGTATATTAGGGATAGTTGCATAGAGCCAACCAGGGAGCCAGCTATCTTGCCTTTGCTAATGGGGCAGGATGCTGCAGTAAAAGATCTCCCAAGGAAGTACTGATTATCCCATGATAGAATTTAATATTCCTTTTGAGTGTGAATAACTTGGGTCAGAAACGAGTGTTCAACTTCGAAAAAGGGGGATTGCAATAAAACGAAGATAGAGTTACCTAAAGTGAACTGGGCTGATAGATTTACAAGAATGACAGTGAGCAAGTCGTAGCAGACATTTAAGGAGGTAATTCATGACTCTCCACAAAAATACATCGCAGTAAGGAAGGAAGGAAGGAAAGATTCCAAGAGGGAGAAACTAATCATGGCCAGCCAATTAACTAGGAAGAATATCAAGTTCAAACAGAAAGAAAAAGCAGGAAGCAAAGTCTGTGAGAGCCCCAAATACTGGGATAAATTTAGAATCAAGAGCTTTAAAAAGATAATAAAGACAGAAAATAAATTACAAGGAATATAAAAACTGAATCAAATATTTTAAATGTGAGAGAGTGGTCAAAATGGACAGAGGCCCTTTAGAGAATAAATCTGGGAAGATGATAATGGGGAACATGGAAATGACAGAGGAGTTCACCAAATAGTTTGTATCAGTTTTATGGTGGCAGGTGCTTCAAATATTCCATTAAGTACCATCACCATCACTAAAAGTAGTAACATTAGGCAAAATAATTAGGCTAAAGGCAGGCAAGTTCCTTGGACTCAAGGCTTGTATTATAGGATCCTGAAAGAATGATAGCAGATATATTGGTCATACTTTTCCAAAAATCCTGGGATTCTTGAGAAGTAAAGAGGATTGGAAAACTACCAAAAAAGACACTCATTCATAAAAGGAAGGCAGGCATAAAGTGGGTAACTACAGGCTGATTAGCCTAACATCTATTATTGGAATCCATTATAGAGGTGGTAGTGGAACAATGTTTGGAAAATCATAATTTCATCAAGCAGAATCAGCCTGGCTTCATGAAAGGCAAATCATGTTGATCTAATTATTACAGCTTTGAGGAAGTCTCAACCAGAGTGGATAGAGGGCATCCAGTAGATGTGTTCATTTGGACTTCTAGAAGGTGTTTGATAAGGTACCTCATATAAGGTTAATTTATAAGATAAAAGGCAAATGTGTTGGAGGTGATATATTGGCACAGATAGAAGTTTTGCTAATAGGCATGAAACAGTGAGTGGGGATAAGTAATTCTTTTTTTCAGGTTGGGTGACCCAGGATTACCAGGGATCAGTGCTGGGACTGCAACTGTTTACAAATGTATATTAAATGACTTGGAGGAAGGAGTGAAATGAATGCATTGTAGCTACATTTGCAGATAACACAAAAATAGGTAGAAAAGCAGGCTGGGAGAGGGATACACTGTCTACAGGGGAAATCAGTAGGTTACATAACTGGGCAAAAAGTTGACAAACAGAATATAATGTGGGAAAATGTAAAGATGTTTATTTTGGAAAGGAGAACAAAAAGAAGAGATTATTTAGATGGAGAAAAACTGCAGAAAGCTGAAACAAAAGGGATTTGGGGGACTTGTGCATGAAACAAAGCTAGGACACAGGGACACAGTGGGTAAATCAGTAGGCAAATGGAATGTTGGCCTCTTATTTCAAAGGGATTGGAATGTAAGAGTAGGGAAGTCTTACAGCAACTACACAAGGTGCTGATGGGACCGCATTTGGAGAACAGGAAGAGTTTTGGACCCTTATTTGGGAAAAAAAAAGTCATTTTGAAGGTAGGAGTTCAGAGAAAATTCACTAGAATGATCCGGCAAATGAGCAAAGGTTAAAACAGGTTGGGACTGTATTCACTGGAGTTTAGAAGAATGAGAGATGGCCTCATTGAAATGTGGGGTTCTTAAGGAGCTTGACAGTGTAAATGCTGAGAGGATGTTTACCCTCATGGGAATGTCTCAGACCAGAGGGTGTAGTCTCAGAATAAAGGGGCACCAATTTAAGACTGAGTTGAGGAGGAACTTCTTCTGAGGGTTGAGTGTCTTTGGAACTCCTTGCTTCAGAGCTGGGGGGCAAGAGTCTTTGTGCCTATCTAAGGCTGATGTAGATTCTTGATCAATCGGGAAATCAAGGGTTACATGGAAAGGGTAGGAAAGTGGACATGAGGAATGTTGGAGCAGCCATGATGCTATTGCCCATTTAGTTAATTATTAAAATCTCTCTCAACTGTATGTATCCCCTTCTCAAACTGCCTTTCCATCTATTTATGGTCTTCCCACAATTGTCGTGGATGAGATTGGAAGTGGCTAAAGAGATCAACAAGGAGTGGGCCAATCCAGGCAGATAGTTATCACTGTTGCCCCCTTGGGAAGAAATGGGAAGCTTCAATAAAAAGCAGAACTACTCCAGCTGCTGTTAACGATAGCCTTAAGCGAGAAAAATGCTAAAGCACAATTTTCAATACAGTGCACCCTACTGTCCAAGTGAGTGAGCGCGAGCGCCTCAAAGATAGAAACTCGATCTGCCCATATTCCCTCATGACCTTTTGTAAGGGAATTACAGGCCATCAACACCAAGTACAGTAAACCAATAAGGGCAGGGCTTCAAATCACTTACCTGAAAAATGATGATAAAAGCCAGTCTGGCTGCTAGCACAGACCAGAACTCCTTTGATAGATCATATGGTTGAGAAGACCACGGAGGCTCTCTGTAATCTTTATACCTATAAAGACAAGTTTAAATGGCAAATGGTCAACGTTGGTTTTTCCTTGATGGTGATGTGTTGGGATCATTGATTATAAGACCGTATTGTTGGTTTCAGTAAAGATTCACTATAATTACTGGAAGTAACATGGGGAATTTGATTAATAAGAAACATGCTTAGATCTGGTTTACATGAGAGCAAGTCTTGCATACATTCTCCTAACTGTAATTTGTATAGAAAGAACAGAACAAAATTGAGGAGACAAAAGGATAAAAAAAGTGCTTTAAAATATTTTTAGGGCAGAGGTAGTTAGTATTTTGAATTTTGTTGGGAAGAAGGGTGGAGGATTTTGGGGATATACAGGACTGTAGACTTGAGGTTAAACTCAGATCAGCCATGATCTCATTGGTGGAGCAGGCTCAAAGGGCTGACTACCATACTCAAACATATGAACAGTGAGCAAGATTATTTTCCATATAGTTTCAGCAGGCAATTTCTCAAATTTAACTTCACTATCTGTCTATCAATTACTAACTCAGTATTCCAACAGACTGAAAACAAAAATGCCAGAAAACAGACAGCATCTATGGAGAGCACAAACAAATTTGTTCCTACATTGCATTTATTCCAATATAATTTCATAATCAGTTTTATCACAAGTTTTTTGAAAATAATTATAAGTTCTATAATCCCTTGTACATTGAATGGAAAAAAACAGATGACATGGAGGTGGTGTTGGATTGGGTTGGTCAGAATCAGAAGTGACACGACACCAGGTTATCACCCAACAGGTTTATTTGAAACCACAAGCTTTTGGAGAACTGCTCCTTAGTCAGGTGGGGCTGGCTCCGAAAGCTTGTGATTTCAAATAAAGCAGATGGACTACAACCTGGTGTTGTGGGGAAAGCAAAATGAAGCAGTGAGCCAGGTTATCAATGATTTCAATTGCATTTGATAAGACATGGCTAATAGTTAGAGCAAACACCTTTGATCAAATGTCTGGTTCACAATAAAACAAGTTGGTAATGAATATTTCTTTAATTTTGCTTTTATTACAATTAGTGTTGGAAATCTGGTGGCTCTCTTTCAGGTAGTGAATTGTAACAGGAAAAACCTGGTCTGAAGCAGCTCGAGTTGCGAGAGAAATTCTACCTGCAGATCTCAACCTTGTATCCGATTGCCATTGGATCAAGAGGCTCTGATCCTGGCTCGAAGTGGCTGACATTGAAATAGGACAATGTGTTATTGGTGAATCCATGCAGCGTGCCGTCTGGGCTGTACAAGTACATGAAGACAAGGCGTGGGATGAAGCCAGAGGTGAAGGAGATCACAAATGCCTGCACAATGGAAAATGAAGAATTGAACACTGTTGTCTTGTGATATGACCAAATAAAAAAGGTGAATGAAGACAGACTGAACAAAACAAAAACAAGCTGATGCATCTTGTAAAACTGTAAACATGACCCACAGTACTTAAACAGATTGTCAATCTAGACATCCCAGCACATGCTACACCTAAAAGTACAAACAAATAAATAGAAGTGATGCTGCAAAGATCTGTTACTCAATCTAGTCAATACTTACATTCTACAGTGAAGAAACTCTCTGAATCACTCTTTCCCACCTTAAACCTCCAACAACCAATTTAATCTGCAATGTTAGCCCAGTTCATGGATCCATCAGAACTGTTGGATCTCAGAAGCTTCTATTGTTAGCTGTAAGAGCTTGAAACAAGGTAAGTCCCCAGGCAAGAACTCTTGTAATTGATCCCTCAACTATTGGTAATGGTCTGCTTTTATTTTGAGATTAATCTGTTGCTCTGCATTGTTCTTTAGAATTATTTGAAACTTTTCCCCCAAGTTTTTTACCTTTATGTCAGACAGTATCCTTGAAAATCAGTATTATCTCCATTCTTTAGTAAGGTTACTAATTTGCAGGAAGAACAAACAGCACTGACTATATTTACCTACTCCCAGATCCTTTCAACCACTTCTTTTATACAGCTGTTCAAAAGGATCTGTCATGCTGATAGCTACCACCTCAATCCCTGGGTTGAAGGTTCACTAGACTTGATTCCTGGGTTTGTGAGGACTGTTGGCAAATACACACCAGATTTGATGACTAAATAACAGGCACATTGAGGTGGAGACAAAATGATAGTTTGGGAAAGGATACCAGAGCAGCAGCAGCAGCAAAACAATGCTGCCAGAGGGAAATAAACAAACAAGCAGCCTCAATATCACATCAAAAGCCAATTCTCCACGCTATTAATACAAATCAAAAGACAGTCTGAACAGTAAACACAATGGGAGACCAACAGAGAGAAAGTTTGAGGAGAATAGGACAAGACAGGCAAACAGGGGAAGAGGGAGAAGTATGTTAGAAATACGAAATGTGAGGTGTGGGAGTCAAAGAGCAGACAAAGAAAGCTTCATGCAAACAGATGAATGCATCAATGTTGCTATAGTCGAGAAAAATATTGATCTTGGCTTTGAAACATAATTATGGCAGATGCATATAGTTAATTTTTGTTTTAAATATCGTGTACAAATTATCCAAGTGTCAATGTGAAGCAGCCTCCTAGTCACTTCAATTGGTGAAATGTCTCTTTCCATTTATTTAAGCAGGAATGTGAGCAGAGAATCAGAAAATTGGTGTGGAAATTTCAAAAAAGGAGCCTATTGCTGCCAAATAAAATTTAGTTAAACCTCTCTGAAAACCTGCTTTTTGTTTAAACCCCTTGTTTGGCTGGGATTTCAGTTTTAAAAATCCAATCATGGGACATGGGCGCCATTGGCTGTGACAACATTTATTACCTTCTCCAGGGCAATTAGGAATAGGCAATGATGAAATGCCTTCTTATACAATCATTTGCAAGTGTCCTTTTACACGATCAAGTCTGTACCAGCAACATTACACAACTACCTAACACTAGTTACACTTTCCAACACTAGGCCAATAGCCTGGATTGTTATGTTGTGCTCATCTATCATTTACCAAGGGACATTTGACTTTTGCATACTTGTATGTTTAACATCTACAGTTGCCTTACTGAACCTCATGCCGCTCTTCCATGAGCCTCAGATTAAATCTGGTATGTCCGTCTGTGGCTGCTCCAGAGTTGGCTCTGCTCTAAAGGCCTAAGCTTCTGAGGTATCTAGCAAAGAACTGAGTCAAGGAAAGAAAGAATTAATGATGTTCCCAACTATTTGGCCAATTTCCAAAAGGAGGGAAAAAAAAGGTCAAAATTCTGTCTTTGTTCTGTTCCCAGTAGAAATCTTGATTTAGGAAGAAAAAATCTCACAGCTGTACAAAGGCAATTTCCTTGGAAACGTTTCCCTCGTGTACTGAGCACTTTGCGGTTTGGAACTCAGTCATGATAAGATTCTAAGACAGCACATTTCTAAAATCATCAGTAAACCACTGAAATTCTTTGGGAAGTCAGGTACAAACATTATTCATGGCTCTTTCCTCCACAGAAATTGAAGGCCATTGCAATGGGGCGCCACCAGACCTTCACTTTTGTCATTCCTCATGGTAGTGTTGAGGATTTAGTGTATCTGAAGTTGCCAAATACAATTCACCTCAGCTGCCCCTCAGTGGGGCATTTTGCCAGAATGAAATGATTTTATACAATGGACCATTTACCAGCTACACAACTGGTGGTGAAGTTATTTGCTCTTAATGAAATTTGGTCAGGATGAGATACTGAGCTATTTGAGATAAGTTGGCTGCAATTTCCAAATCAGTGCAATGACGTCTGTTTGGGTCTGGTGTTAAAAAGAGTGCTCCAAGGCCCTGCAGCACATCTTACATCAACATTCTCCCATTGTATGTATATAAAACCTCAAAAAATGCAGATGTCAGGAGTGGGACATTGTTTCCCCAAATTTATGCTGAGGGATTTTTAATTATTGGTTTGAAAGTTTATGGAGTGTCGGCAGAAAAATGGACCCTAAGCCAAGATGAGATCAGCTATGATCGTTTTAAATGACAGAGCAAGCTCAAGGGAATTGTTTATTCCTGTTAATAAAATGTGAGGCTGGATGAACACATTTATTCCTGTTTACTCCACGTTTATTCCTGTTCCTCATTCTGCTGTTTTAAGTATGTCACAGTAAGAAAAAAACAGTACATTGAACATTTAAAGTTCCATCATCACCTTCATGTGCTACAATATACCTACAAAAAGAAATGATCTGGATAAAGGAACTGAAGGAATTAAGTTGGCTTTCTGAAGTTAAGCTCTCTGATGAAGGGTCTAGGCCCGAAACGTCAGCTTTTGTGCTCCTGAGACGCTGCTTGGCCTGTTGTGTTCATCCAGCTTCACACTTCGTTATCTTGGATTCGCCAGCATCTGCAGTTCCCATTATCTCTGAAGGAATTAAGTCATTTGCAAACTTAGCAAAGACAGGAGGAGGGATAGGTAGTGTTGAGGAAGTGGGGAGGCTGCAGAAGGATTTGGACACACTAGAAGCCTGAGCAAGGAAGTGGCAGATGGAATACAATTGTGGGAAAGTGCGAGGTCATGCACTTGAGTAGAAAGAATAGATGTGCAGACTATTTTCAAAATGGGGAATGGCTTCAGAAATCTGAAGCATGAGGGACTTGAGAGTCCTGGTTCAGGATTCACAAGGTTACCATGCAGGTTCAGTTGGTAGTCAGGAAGACAAATGCAATGTTAGACCGCACTTGGAATATTGTGTGCAGTTTTGCACTCCGTGTTGAAGGAGGGATGTGCTTACCTTAGAGGGGGTCCAGAGGTGGTTTACAAGAATGACTGCAGGGATGAAGGACTTGTCGTATGAGGAGTGGTTGAGGACTCTGGGTCTGTACTTGATGGAATTTAGAAATGTTGAAGGGGAACCTGGTTTTAAAAAAAACTTACAGGATATTGAGGCGCCTGTACAGAGTGAACGTAGATAAGGTGTTCTCAGCAGCCATACAGACTAGGATCCGAAGGGACAGCCTCAGAGTGAAGGGACAACTTTTTAAGAACTGAGCTGGAGGAATTTCTTAGGGCAGAGGGTGGTGAATCTGTGGAACTCATTGCTGCAGACAGCAGTGGAGGCCAAGTCATCGAGTGTTTTTGACACAGAGATAGACAGGCTCTTAATTAGTAAGGGTACATGGAGAAGGCAGGAGAATGAGGTTGAGAAACATCAACCAGGATCAAATGGCAGGACAGACTTGACTTCTGCTGTTCTCTCATGGTGTTTTGGAAATCTTTGATGCAGTCCACCAAAATGGAGTGGAGAGAGTTCTGGTCACTACGCTACCAGAGGGCGTGGGGGCTTTGGAGAGGGTACAGAAATGGTTTCCCAGGATGTTGCCTGGTTGAGGGTATTAGCTATGGGGAGAGACTGGACAAATCTACTTTGTTTACACATGAATGCTGAAGGATGAGGGGTGACCTGATAGAAGTTAACAAACTTTATGACAAGCATGGATAGAATGAAGAGAGGATTCCACACACCCCCAACAGAATTTTCAGTTACTAAGGACTTGAGTTTGAAGAAGATGTGAGAAGCACATTCTCTCTACATGGAGGGTGGTAGAAGAAGCAGATCGAGTCACAACATTTAAAGAAGCATCTTGGCAGATGCAGGAATAGGCAGGGAAGAGGGGGACATGGCCCACATAAAGGCAAAAAGGTTTAAGTTTAGAAAGGCATCACATATCAATGCAATCTTAGTTGGCCAAAGGACCTATTTCCCGTGCTGTGCTGTTCTCTGTTCATATTAACACTGGACATGATTTTCAAACCCAGGACACACAACAGATGTAGGCTACAAAACGTAGAGCCCATGAAAACCCAACTTTCACAAAACATGCTGCTATTTAAGGCAGCAGTATATTTACAAACACTGATAGAAGGCAGCTTCACAATGTTGCTACATCATCACATCCAGTAAATGTCCATTCAATAAACAGACCCAAACATGGTTCATAATATTTACACAACCCTCAGATCCATTCATACACAAGGTCATGGGTTAAACCCATTCACTTCACATTTCTCATTGCACCTCTATCACCTGTGTAAACACATCTAAACATGTTGCTATTCCTTACATTATTACATTCAGCAACTCTACATGGAAGCTTGAAATAGACTTTGCTATGAGGTGATGAGGACAAGAATTAAGGATGAAGGAGCAGACAAAATATGACACGATGGTGTAGGGTGTCATTCAAATTAGGGGCGTGGAGAAGCAATGTGGCTGTGCCAGAGGTCAGTAAGCCAGGGGTACAGACCTCACTCTCTGCTGCCACGACCGAACACTCTGAAGGTTGCGCTGATGGCCCAGTGCTTGGGTTAAGGACGCCCCTCGTATGGCGAGAGATCAAGGAGGGGGGAATGCAGATGTCCAATGGTCTATGTAGAAATCAATGGCAGCAACAAAACCAGAAACGACACACTGCTGAGGGCATGAGGTGACAGGCAGCGATTCCCACAAGTTAGATATGAGGGATGGGGCAACCAAGGATTGAATAATTGAGAGAAAAATGATAGCTACAGAAATAGTAGATGCACTGTGTTTGATTTTCCAAAATTTTCTGGTATCTAAAGTAGCCCCAGATTGAACTTCAGTAAATGGAATGCTGCTCAAGAAAGGAGGTCAACAACAGATGACCTAACCAGACATTTGTTGGGAAAAATCTGGAATCCTAACAATGCATTCTTACTTTGTGCAATGATATGTAATGAGCCGAATAGATAAAGGGGAGCAAGGAATTTTGGAATTAGTTTGCTGGAATTCCAAAAAGGAAGGTGGCATATGAAAGGTACATGTCAAATGGAGTTGTAGGTAATATTGGGGGTGGGGGAGAAAGACTGGGTCACAGGAACAACAAGCTATTAAAAAAGGTGGTTAACGGTAGGTTGGCCTTCACCATGAAGGAGGTATTAGAGTACAAAAGAAAGGAAACCTTTCTACAGCTGTAGACAGCGTTGATGAGACAGTATACTCGATGTAATTTTATTCTCCACACCCAAAGAAGGATGTATTTGCACTGGAGGCGGTACATCAATGTTTCACTAAATTGAGCCCTGAAACGAGAGGACTCTCTCTGACAAGGGACTCAGTAAATTGTGCCTATATTCTCTGGAGTGTGGAAGAAGGAAAGGGATCTTATTGAAACTACAGGACTCTGAAAGAGCTTGATGGGGCAGACACTAAGGTGGTGTTGACTTGGGGAATCAAAGACAAAGGCTCAAGGTATGGGACAAAAACAGAAATTGCTGGAAAAGCTCAGCAGGTCTGGCAACATCTGTGGGAAGAAATCAGAATCAACGATTCCGGTCGAGTGATGCTTGCAAAACCTGAAATGTTAACTCTGATTTCTCTCCAAAGATGCTGCCTCACCTGCTGAGCTTTTCCAGCAATTCCTGTTTTTGACCCCGATTTACAGCATCTGCAGTTCTTTGGTTCTCGAGGTACAGGGATGATCATTTAAGACTGAGATGAGAAGCTCTGTCACTTCCTTTATTCATTCATGGCTAGGCAGCATTTATTGCCCATCCCTAATTGCCCAGAGGGCAGTTAAGAGTCAACCACATTACTGAGAGCCTGGAGTCACATGTAGGCCAGACCAGGTAAGGATGGTAGTTTCCTTCCCTAAAGCACATTAGGGAACCAGATGGGTTTTTCCGACAATCAGCAACAGCTTCATAGTCAATCAATTCGCAATTCCAGATGTTTTTATTGAAATCAAATTCCATCATCTGCCGTGGCAGGATTCAAACCGGGTGCCCAGAACATTGAGTGTCTCTGGATTAACAGTCCAGCAATACTGCAATTATACAATCACCTCGCCCTCAAAGGGCAATAAATCCTTTCATATTCTTTCCCCAAGAAGGTTGTTGAATATGCAAAAATTGGGATTAAAGGATGAAACAGTGATTGTTGTTGGGTTGCTGATGTTACAGAAACATGCTGAAACAATTTGTCCTGCAGACTATTTCCTCCCAACTGCCACCACGATCCCGTCCCCCACCAAATGTCAGTGTCCCTGCCCATCGACCACACAGGCAGACTCCAAGGCAGGACACAGGTTGACATGGTGTGACCTCATACCCCAACGTGCCAGGGTGACAGTGCCCTGTCCACAGCTAAGATTTTTCTCAAGGCGTAACAATGCGACAATAGTGTACCCACTTCCCCTAAACTCAACCGCTGAAGGAGATGCGTTTTTAGTCGACTCAGTTTTACCTTAACTGGAAACTAACATCATCACTTTCAAAACAGTCAAACTCAAAATAATGTCGGATCAGAAAGATGCATGAAGCGGCTGGCTTCAGTTCATAAATCTAATTTAAGAAAAGCACCATCAGTCTTGGTTGTGTATACAATGTGCCATTATATATACATACACAAGGTATTTCTCTGCTACATAAACTACATTTAAAACTTTAAAAAAGTTTAAAATGAAACAAAAAGTGTGTGGTAACCATTGCATTACTGTTGAAACAAATGAACTCTCACATTAACCTCTTGGCTATTGCAATGTCAGCCGTGAGCAAACCTGGGATAAGAAGCGGTCTTTATACTTCTCCGGAGTGCAGAAAGCAGACAATGAACTCTCAAATCTTAACAACCAAGGTCAGGCTAACCAGACAATAACTTCCTGTAATAAAAACCAAAAGAACTGCAGATGCTGTGAATCGGGAACAAAACCAGAAGTCGCTGGAAAAGCTCAGCAGGTCTGGCAGCATCGGTGAAGGAGAAAACGGAGTTAACGCCTTTTAACGGTCTTTTCCCCAGGGTTTGGACATCCAAAACTAGAGGACATTGGTTTAAGGTGAGATGGGAAAGATATTAAAAAGGAACCTAAGGATCAACTTTTTCACGCAGAGGGTGGCGTGTGTGGAATGAGCTGCCAGAGGAAGTGGTGGAGGCTGGTACAATTACAACATTTAAAAGGCAACTGGATGGGCCTATGAACATGAAGGGTTTAAGAGGGATATGGGCCAAATGGGACTAGATTTACATAGGAAACCTGGTTGGTACGGACAAGTTAGACTGAAGGGTCTGTTTCCATGCTGCATATTTCAATATGGACTTTAAAGAACTGGTTATTTAGCTATGGCTCCCTCAGTTCAGGTTTCATTGTGTTCACAAACAACACATTGATGACTGCACAAAACATTCTGCAGCAGCGCATTCAAATGACAGAGTCATGCAGCACAGAAACAGATCCTTCGGTCCAACTAGTCCACGATGACCACGTCCTAAAACTAAACCAGTCTCACCCGCCTGCATTTGGCCCATATCCCTCCAAATCTTTCCTATTCACATAAAAGCATTTGGATAGGAACATGCTGTAACTAAACCTGCATCCACCACTCTCTGGCAGTTCATTTCACACATGAACTATCCTGTGTGTGAAAAAGCTGCTTCAGGTCCTTTTTAAAATCCTTATCCTCTCACCTTAAACCGATGCCCCCTAGTTTGGAACTTCCCAACCTTATTCATCTTATCCATGCCCCTCACCATTTTATAAACCTCTAGACAAGTCACACCCCCACCTCCTATGCTCCAGTGAAAAACGTCCCACCCTATTTTTATAACTTAAACCCTCCATTCCAGCCAACACAAGACCTTAAGATTTGGGGAAGAAGTTAGGCCATTCAGCCCATTGAGTCTGCTCCACCATTTAATGATAGATAAGTTTCTCAATCCCATTCTTCCGCTTTCTCTCAGCAACACTTGACCCTTGGACAATCCAGGATCCATCTCCATCTTAAAAGATACTCAGTGACCTGGCCTCCACAGCCTTCTGTGGCAGTGAATTCCACAGATTCATCACACTCTGGCTGAAGAAGTTTCTCATCTTCTTTCATTATTATGAAAGTTTCAATTAGATCCCCCCCTCCGCCCATCCTTCTAAACTCCATCACATAATGACCTAGAGTCCTCAAACACTCATGTTAAGCTTTTCATTCCTAGGACCATTCTTGTGAACCTTCTCTGAACCTGCTCCATGGCCAGTATATCTTTCCTGAGATATGGGGCCCAAAACTGGGCACAATACTCCAAATGTGGCCTGACCAGAGCCTTATAGAGCCTCAGAAGTACATACCTGCTTTTATATTCAAATCCTCTCAATATAAATGACAAAGTTGCATTTGCCTTCCTGACTACTGACTCAAGCTGCAAGTTTACCTTGAGAGAATCCTGGACTAGAACTCCCAAGTCTCTTTGTACTTCAGTCTTCTGAATTTTCTCCCCAATGATCAAATAGTCCACGTTTTTATTCTTCCCATCAAAGTGCATTGCCTCTCACTTTCCCACATCATATTCCATCTGCCACCGCTTTGCCCACTCTCCTAACCTGTCCAAATCCTTCTGCGGCCTCCCCACTTCCTCAATACAATCTGTCCTTCCACCTATCTTTGTATCATCTGCAAACTTAGCCAGAATGCCTATAGTTCCTTCATCTAGATCATTAATGAACAAAATGAAAAGTTGTGATCCCAGCACTGACCCTTGTGGAACACCATTTGTCACTGGCTGCCATCCTCAGAAAGACCCTTTTATCCCCACTCTGGCTGTCTGGCAGAAAACAATCTTCTATCCATGCTAGCACGTTGCTTCTAATACCATGGGCCCTTATCTTACACAGCAGCCTCCTGTCTGGCACCTTTGTTAAAGGCCCTCTTGAAGTCCAGGTAGATAACATCCATTGGCTCTCCCTGGTTTAGCCGTGCTGACTTTGCCCCATTTTACCACGCACTTCCAAGTATTCAGAAAACTCATCCTTCACAATAGAGTCTAAAATCTTACCCACAACCGAGGTTAAGCTAATTGGCCTGGAATTTCCAGTCTTTTGCCTTTCTCCCTTTTTAAACAGGGGGTGTTACGGTAGCAATTTTCTAGTCCTCTGGTGCCCTCCCTGACTGGAGTGATTCCTGAAAGATCACCACTAACACTTCCATGATCTCTTCAGCTATCTCCTGGAGTGTAGTCCATCTGGCCCAGGTTATTTATCCACATTCAGGCCATTCAGTTTTTCTCATACCTTCTCCTGGATGATGGCCCCCAAATTCAGCTCTGCTCCCTGACTCCCTCAATTTTTTGGGATATTACTTGTGTATACCACTGTGGAGACTCACGTAAAATAATTATGCAGTTCCTCAGCCATTTCCTTAATTCCCACTACTATCTCTCCAGCATCATTTCCCAGTGGTCTAATGTCCACATTTGCCTCTCTTTGTCTTTTAGATATATAAAGAAACTCTTAAAATTCCCTTAAATTACTGGCTAGCTGACCCTCATTTAATCTTCTCCCTCCTTATTTCCTTCTTTGTTGCCCACTGTTGGCCTTTAAGCCTCCCAATGCTCTGGCTTCCCACTGCCCTTCACCACATTATATGCTTTCCCTTCTGCTTTTATGCTATCCCTGACATCCCTAGTCAGCCATAGCTGCCTCATCGTCCCTGCACCATGCTTCTTTTTCCTAGGGATGAAATTTTGCTGTGTCTCCTGAATTATTCCTAGAAATTCCTGCCATTGCTGTTACACTGTCTTGCCTGGTAGGCTCCTCTCCTAGACAATTCTGCCCAGCTCCTCCCTCATGCCTCTGTCGTTCCCTTTATTCGGCTGTAATACCATTCCCCGGGTTATATGTTCTCCCTCTCAAATTGCAGAGTTAGTTCAATCATATTACGATCACTTTCTATACCTTCAGCTCCCTTATTAAGTGAGCCTCATTGCACAACAATAAATCCACAATTGCCTGTTCCTAGTGGGCTCCACCACAAGCTGCTCCAAAAAGCCAACTTGTAGACACTCCACAAATTCCTTTTCTTGCAATCCACTACCAGCCTGATTTTCCCCATCCACCCGCATGTTGAAATCCAAGGTCACTATAACTTGGCCTTTCTTATCTCCTGGTGTATGTTGCGCGCCAGCTCCTGACTACCATTTGGGGGCCTGTACAATATTCCAACTATGGTTTTTCGCCTCTGTGGTTCCTTAACTCTACCCTCTCACATTCCACATCATCTGACCCTACTTCATTTCTTACTGTTGAAGTAATTTCACTTCATACAAAACAGGCAACCCCATCCCCTTGGTCCACCTGCCTATCTTTTTAAAATGTATATCCTTGGATAGTCAGCTCCTAAACCTGAACCTCTTGCAGCCATGTCTCGGTGATGCCAACCACATATCTGCCAATTTCAATCTGTACCACAAGCTCATTTACCTTCTTTCTCATACTGTGTGTATTCAGGCATAGCACCTTCAGTCCTGTATTAACCACTTTCTTATTGTCGTTCATTTATTCAGTGTGCTTGAAGTTTGATTCCTAGCCCTTTCCAAACACTGTCTTATTTGTATTTGTGCTGCAGACTTTAATAACCTCTCCTGCATTCTCCTTTCTGGTAGTTTTTAAAAAAAAAACTATGTTTCCACACAGGGGCATCTGCCCCTAGAGGCGTGTGCGTGCGCGTGCGCGTGGCCAGGGCGGAGGTTTGGCGTGGGATGTTTTACCCTATCCTTCCCCCCCCCCCACTTTCTAGTTTAAAGTCCTGTTGACCAGCCTATTTACCCCTTTCTGCCACAACACTGGTCAACACCTGCTGTCCTTGGCCACTGACCAAATTTGAACTACCTACTTTGACCAGGTGTGACTGCCTCCTGAAACACAGCGTGAATCAACGTCCTGGTGAATCTTCTCTGGGCCCTTTCCAATTCAATAATTTCCTTCCTATAACAGGGCCAACCAGAGCTGCACAGGACTCCAGAAGAGGCCTCACCAACATCCTGTACAACCTCAGTACGACATCTCAACTCCTATACTCAAATGATTTAAGCAAAGAAGGCAACTGTGCCAAAAGCTGTCTTAACCACTGTCTGCTTGTGACCCAAATTTCAAAGAATTATGTACCAGCACACCCAGGTCTCTGTTCCTCAAGACTACCCAGGGCCCTACTTGTAATTATACAAGGCTAGCCTTTTTATGAAAATGCAATACCTCATTTATCCAAGTTAAACTCCTTCCGCCACTCCTCAGCCCTTTGACCCAAGCGATCAAGATTTCTTTTTAATTTTAGATAACCACCTTTACTGTCCACACTAGCACCAATGTCAGGGAGTGCTGCAGAGTCACAGAAAGGACTTTGGTCACTCTCTCTATTGTGAATCTAATCTACATCATAGTCCCTTCAAGAAGGGAAGAGAGATCAGGTTGCTCTTCCACGAAGATGAAGAATTTGGAAACGTTGTCATGGACTTCACGCAGACTTCAGAAATAAGCAAGATGGGCGCAAAGGGTTTACATCAGGTCGTGTGGGCTTCATGACACAGAATTCCATCATGTAACCCTCATCATTTGTGGGCTGTGATTTGTGCGCACAGATATTAACTGCTGCAGGTGATTATATTGCCACAATCACTATAGTCCTGTTCTGTGGTACTGGTACTGAAACAGGGCTCACTGAAAGCTTAGCATTAATGCTGCAGTCTAACTTGGAAAGCTCAGCATGCATCAGTCTCTGTACATCTACAAATGCCTTGGGGTGGGGTGTGGGGTGTTGGGGAGCCTAATTCAGGTTATTTTGAGAAAGATTAGAAAGAATAATAAGGCACATTGACTTCCCATTCTCTCAATTTTACAGAAAAATCAATTAGATTTGATTTGCACAGTTAGTTCTCATTGGATCAATTCTCTTGCCCCTACTTTGTTGCTTAGTCTGTGGAGCATCCCCTCAAATGCCTCTGGCCCCCCTCTCCCCAATTAAGTGTAACTTAATTAACTGGCATTGTGTTGAGAATTAGATAATGCATACAGACTCTGGATTAGTTACCTCCAAATTATTTTAATTAAGGACATTTAAATAAATACTATTTACTTACGTTTATGATAACAGCCAACTTGCCAATTCCTCTCAGGATGTTGTACCAGATACCTAAATGCAACAGGACAGCAGTTCCATCATTTAGGATATTGTCCAGTTAGTTTCACATTCTTCCCTTTTCTGATAATAATAGCTGACATCAAACCAATTTTGGTGAAAAGAACAATTCCAATCCAAATTGAATACCCACTCGTTCAGAAATTTATTAAGTCAAGCTTAGAAATGTATAAAACCATACCCACTACTACAAAAACCATTACCATAAGACTGGCATTGAAACAGCACGACTGCTATATTGTCCACATACTTTGTAGGATTTTAACTCAGACAGACTAGGAGACACAGTAGGGCTTTACAATAATGATCTTCATCTGAATAGTTCTCATGAAAAACTGAAGATTATTCTTCGGATTTTGTTTTTAGATTAAGAGACAATGATAGACACTGGTAACACTGGATAAAAGATCCTGAGATTTCAGGTTGCTCACAGCTAGTAGCATTCCCCACTAACTCAGCCTTCAGCATTGATGGTTGACTTCACTTCAACATTTCCAGCATATGATGCTTGGGAGGTGGGGGAGAAATACAACTGATCGAACCAATGGATGGTGTGATGTCTTCTGCTTGCATTTGATGCAAACACAGCTAAAATTGGAAGTTTGTGGAAGGACTAACAGCACCCAGTGTGTCCCTAAACTCGGGAGGCTGGTCGAAGAGCAAGAGCCTCATATTGTGCAGTCTGAATCCTATTGAAGACTAATTGGCCTCTCAGGTCCGAGAAATGGATGGACAATCACAAACGGGAGGAAATTCAGGGCTGATATCGGGAAGTATGACTTCACACAAAAGAATAGTGCAAATCTGTCACCCATTTCCCTCAAGAGTTATGGCTTATTCAGTTGAAATTCTCAAAACCAAACTGCACAGTGATAGAGTCGGGACCTCTCAGTCTCCATCTCAGGCAACCAGCTTGTAACTGATGTCCATTTCAAGCCCACCGACTCCCACAGCTACCTAGAATACACCTCCTCCCACCCACCCTCCTGCAAAAATTCCATCCCCTATTCCCAATTCCTCCGCCTCCGCCGCATCTGCTCCCACGATAAGACATTCCACTCCCACACATCCCAGATGTCCAAGTTCTTTAAGGACCGCAACTTTCCCCCCAGTGATCGAGAACGCCCTTGACTGCGTCTCCCGTATTCCCCGCAACACATCCCTCACACCCTGCCCCCGCCACAACCGCCCCAAGTGGATCCCCCTCGTTCTCACACACCACCCTACCAACCTCCGGATACAACGCATCATTCTCCGACACTTCCGCCATTTACAATCCGACCCCACCACCCAAGACATTTTTCCATCCCCTCCCCTGTCTGCTTTCCGGAGAGACCACTCTCTCCGTGACTCCCTTGTTCGCTCCACACTGCCCTCCAACCCCACCACACCCGGCACCTTCCCCTGCAACCGCAGGAAACGCCACACTTGTCCCCACACCTCCTCCCTCACCCCCATCCCAGGCCCCAAGATGACATTCCACATTAAGCAGAGGTTCACCTGCACATCTGCCAATGTGGTATACTGCATCCACTGTACCTGGTGCGGCTTCCTCTACATTGGGGAAACCAAGCGGAGGCTTGGGGACCGCTTTGCAGAACACCTCCGCTCAATTCGCAACAAACAACTGCACCTCTCAGTCGCAAGCCATTTCCACTCCCCCTCCCATTCTCTAGATGACATGTCCATCATGGGCCTCCTGCACTGCCACAATGATGCCACCCGAAGGTTGCAGGAACAGCAACTCATATTCCGCCTGGGAACCCTGCAGCCATATGGTATCAATGTGGACTTCACCAGTTTCAAAATCTCCCCTTCCCCAACTGCATCCCTAAACCAGCCCAGTTCGTCCCCTCCCCCCACTGCACCACACAACCAGCCCAGCTCTTCCCCCCCCACCCACTGCATCCCAAAACCAGTCCAACCTGTCTCTGCCTCCCTAACCTGTTCTTCCTCTCACCCATCCCTTCCTCCCACCCCAAGCCGCACCCCCAGCTACCTACTAACCTCATCCCACCTCCTTGACCTGTCAGTCTTCCCTGGACCGACCTATCCCCTCCCTACCTCCCCACCTACACTCTCTCCACCTATCTTCTTTACTCTCCATCTTCGGTCCGCCTCCCCCTCTCTCCCTATTTATTCCAGTTCCCTCTCCCCATCCCCCTCTCTGATGAAGGGTCTAGGCCCGAAACATCAACTTTTGTGCTCCTGAGATGCTGCTTGGCCTGATGTGTTCATCCAGCCTCACATTTTATTATCTTGCACAGTGATAGATTTTCCTTAAGGAAATGTTATGGAATCAAGATGTGAAGATGGAGGTTAGATGCAGATCAGCTTTGATCTACCTGAATGACAAACAGGCACAAGGGACAGGATGGTCTGATCTTGTCCCCTACATGCCTTGGCCCAGCTTACAAGTCCATGATAAACTTTTATGTCAATGATGGCATTATCAGCACTGGTAACACACTCCTGCATGTTTGTTTTTAATCTTTTCATGCAATACATGTCATTTCTTTTTGTGAGCAAGGATTTTTTGTTTCACAAAATGACAGCATTTACAAACAAACTGCAATGTCACTTGCTAGTTTCAGCAAGGACACTGCAATTAATGGTGTAGTGTTAGATAAGGGTTAACATTTTGTTGACCAACCTTGCAATATCGGCTATTTCTGGAACTTCCCAACATATGGTGTGCGTATATATGAAGCCAGAAAATGCGATGGCTGATATCTCCCACAAAACAGAATCTGGGAATTAGCTTAGTGACTGGTTTCCATGGTTTGCAGATGCTACTGAAATTTAAGAAGCTACTTTCTATTTTAAGATGCATTAACTAATTGTTTACTGTGCATCCCAGTTTCAGATGATAGCATTTGCACACTACACAATCCTGAGAAAATAAAATAAAGCCATGTGCTGCCACACTCTCCCATTTAAGTGACTACTTTTATTGCATTATTCTACTTAAATGACTATTTTCCACATCTCCCACCTCCTTGAACATTATTTATTCAGTATTGAATTAAAACCCATTCAAGAACACTATCCTTAACAAACCAGAAGAACATCAGGTTGACTGTCCTTTTGACAAACCTGAACAGGCCTAGCATGAAGATCTGGTCCATTTTAACTGGGTTTGTCTTAACTACAGGATGCCTTAGTAGATTTGTTTCTTCACACTCACTTGCACTTTGAACCATGAGTCAAACTCTTCCCTTTCATCTGATACGCCAAGATATTTCACATACTTTCTCAGTCAGATTATTGATGGCCACAGATCCACTTCTTCAAAATAGAGCTCTAAATATTTGAGTGAGTCAAAGATCAGCTGCTCTCACCCTGGATTTGATTAAGTTTTGTAATTCATGGCTCTGATTTCAATTGGTTGATCAGGGATTTCATCACAAACATGCATAATATTAAATCTCTGAAGTGAAAACTATAACAAAAATACAAATCAGGAAATAAAACAGAAATGCTGAAAATAAACACGCTTTTTTTAAAAAGCGATTAAATGCTCTTCCGAGGGACCTTTTCCCCATCCTTTGATCCTTCCAGACAATGTATATACAAGCTATGGGAAGACCTGCTCCTAGGCATTTTAATTTGGTCTCAAAGCAAATTCCCCTTCCACTTTTGAGGAAAAAAAGCGATAAGACTGAAAACTGTTCTTTGTGACAGGGCTCCTAAAGTTGTATAAATACATCAACCACACACAGAGACAAGTCACTAGCATTTGTTTTTAATCTCTGCACAAATCAAAACAAAATCAGAACTCAAAAAACCCAGACACAGATACTTGATGAAAGTGGAGGAGTTGCTGAGTCCCACAGTACAAAAGATGCTGGAAGAGAAACAGACAGTAATAAAGCATACACTGTCCTCAGTACAAGGGCAGGGAGGTGATGTTGAACTTGTACAAGGTACATGTTAGACCCCAGCTGGAGTACTGTGAACAGTTGTGAGTACTGCATTATAGGCAAAATATGAATGCATTGGAAAAATGCAGAAATAATTCACAAGAACTGTTCCAGGAATAAGAAACTTCAGCTGAGGACAGCCTGAAGAAATTGGGACTGTTCTCCTGGGGGTGATTGTGGTGGAAAGAAGATTGGAAAGAGTTTTCCCAAAGTAATGAGTGGGGGCTGGACAGAGTAGATGGAAAGAAGCTGTTCCTGTTCATGAAAAGCAAGAACAAAAGGCATAGATTTAAAGTACTGTGCAAATGAAGCAAAGATGATGCAAGGAGAATCATCTTCACATAGTAAGTAATCAGGGCCTAGAATACACTGCCTGGTGGGGGCAAGTTCAAATGAGGCACTCAAGAGGGCAGTGGATGGCTATTTGGAATTAAAAAAAGGTACAAGGGTGCGGGGGTCAGGAAGCAGGATGAACAGCAACAGGTAATGACGCTCACTTGAAGAGCTGCTGCAGACACAATGGGCTGATTGGCGTCTTTGTGCTGTAACTGATTCCGAGAAACACATTACTGATATGAAGTGATTATTGCAATTGGATGTATTTATCTGCCTCATGGCAAAACATTGAAATTCTAGCTTGCAGAAGCAAACAGCCTGGGAGTAGATATCAAAAATGACCGAAATGAAAACAAAGCAAACCTGAACTAAAACATAACAAGGATACAAGCTTAATGTAGTAGGAATTCTTTGCATGTCTTGTTTTAAATAAAAAAGATATTAGACAAATAAGATGCTGGAAAACACTAAGCCAGGCAGCATCTGGGAGGAAAGGGGAAGTTAACGTTGCGGGTACCAGCCTTTTTCAGGAAAAAGTTTGGTTGAAGGATGTATACAAAGTTGTTGGGTGGTGAATATTATTTCAATTTTACAATTTACGCATCTTGCATTTCAGTAGCTCATTGCGAATGGTACAAATCAGAAAAAACCATTTATCGCGTAGTGTGTTGGTTCTTTGGAAGAGCTGAACAACTAATTCTGTTGCCATTTTGTTATTTTTGCAGCTTTCAGAGGATTTATTCAATTGCATTTTGAAAGCTACTATTAAAACTGTTTCCATTGCTCATTCACAATTTCTCATTCTCTTGTGGGACATGGGTGTCACTGGCTGAGCCAGTAATTATTACCCATACCTAGATACCCATACCTAGATACCCATACCTAGATACCCATACCTAGATACCCATACCTAGATACCCATACCTAGATACCCATACCTAGATACCCATACCTAGATACCCATACCTAGATACCCATACCTAGATACCCATACCTAGATACCCATACCTAGATACCCATACCTAGATACCCATACCTAGATGCCCCCTCGAGGTGGTGGTGGTGAGCTGCCTTTTTAAGCCACCGCAGTCCACAAGCTGTAGGTGGTCCCACAACACTGTTAGGGAGGGAATTTCAAGATGTGTGTTCTACTCAAGTCTTGTAGGAGCCGCACTCATCCATACAGTTGGAAAGTATTCCATTATACCCCTGACTTGTGCCTTGTAGAGGGTGGATTGGCTTTAGGGAGCCAGGTGGTGAATTACTCACTGCAGTATTGCTAGCCTTGGACTAACCATGTGGCAAGTCCAAATAAGCTTCTGATCAATAGTAACCCCCAGGATGTTGACAGTGGGGGATTCAGTGATCGCCATACCAGTGAATGTTAAGGGACAGAAGTAATTGGAGATGGTCATTGCCTAGCATTTCTGTGACATGCATGTTACTCATCACTTGCAAGTCCAAGTCTGGATATCATCTAGACTTTACTGCATTTGAACATGAACTGTTTCAGTAACCGAGTCATCACAAGTGGTGCTGAATATCATACTCATTGACAAAACATCCCCACTTCTGACATTCTGATGGAGGGAAGGTCATTGATGAAATAGCTGGAGATGTTTGGGCCTAGGGCACTATCCTGAGGAATGTCCCAGATCACAAACCGTAGCACCATATCTTGAAAAGTGGCTCTGAAAACAGTACAGATCATAGAATCCCTACAGTATGGAAGCAGGTTATTCAGCCAGAGACCACACTGACCCGCCAAAACATCCCACTTAAACCCTCCCTCCTACTCTATCACTGTAGCCCCACATTTCCCATTGCAACCCACCTACCTTGCACATCCCTGGACACTAGGGGCAATTTAGCTTGGCCAATCCACTTAATCCACACATCCTTGGATGTGGGGCGAAACCGGAGCACCAACAGGAGACCCATGCAGACACGGAGAACATGCATACTCCACACATTGTCATTTGAGTGAGGAATCAAACCCGGGTCCCTGGCGCTGTGAGGCAGCAGTGCTAACCACTGGGTCATCATGCTGAACTAAGGTGTGCCAAATCAGATACCAAACTGTCCTTCTTGCTCACTAAGAATATTACATTAACACAATAATCAAGAGATGGACTGACCAATATCCTTTGCTTTTGTTGCATTGGGTCTTCGGAGCTCAGTGGTGAACTTTTTAGCGTCCAGGCGGATTTCAATGACGTTGTTGAGTAGTGCAAACAGTGGAGCGAGTGGGAAGGAGGCCACAAAGAGGGTCACAAATCCAAACTGGATGACTGCGGAATGGACAGTTCACACGTTAAGACATTCAGAGCAGCAACAATGTATTTGCTTGTAGTCAACAAAACAGAATCAAGCCTGAGGCCATTCCCAATATAGGATCGCACCATAAAAATGCAGCAGTGCACAGAAATAATACATTTCTGTCAAATTTTGACCTGGATTTCATGCTCAACATTGAACCAATATCGTTCACTATCCAAGAACAGCCAATCCACTTAATCCGCACATCCTTGGACTGTTGGAGGAAGACAGAGCACCCGGAGGAAACCCATGCAGACACGGGGAGAATGCATCCACCAATTGATGGATCTTGTGACCTTTCCTAATTGGTTGGGATTCGATACCAAATCAAGGAATCTCGAGTCATCCAGCAGCAGTGATGTCAGTGGATGTTTAGCCATGATCATAATGGCTCGAAGGGCCAAATGGCCTACTCCAGCACCTATTGTTTATTGTCAAACTAAATGAGCAACTAACCATGTTGTACAGCAAGCACAGGAATGAGACACACATCTATAATAAGCTGCCACTTTCATAATACTGAGAGAGAGCGCGAGTGCACACACACAATATAAAATTGAGACAAGCAGTCTGCATTCAGACAGAAGTTGAAATATTAAAACTTAAGAGCACAAAGAATTCCAAAATTTTAATTAACTTGATGGAGAAGCTTCACACTCAGAAAATTTGCAAAGATTTTGCTGGTGGCATGTATGAACTTGATACCTAGGGAAAAAAAGTGCACTTCATCATTATAACAGTGTAGCAGATAGCCATTCTGCCCATCTATGCCAACTCTCCAAATGAGCATCACACTCAGCAACACTCCCCTGCTTTGTTGCCACTCTCTGCACATACTGCCTTTCCAAACTGCCACCTAATTCCCTTTTTCAAACTGATAACTATCCTCCACCACATTCAGAGAGCATTCTAGAACCCAACCACTGGCTATGTGAAAATCTTGGATCTCTGAAATCTTGAACGTTTTTAAAAAAGGTCTTTCATCATATCACTTTTGTTTCATTTATTAATTGCTTTATGATTGTTCGTTTTCATTCAAAATTACAGAGACTTATGAATGTAGCCCAGGCCATCATGAAAACCAGGACTTCCTTTGCATGACTGGCCACACTTCCCACTCCTCAGAAAATTGGCCAACATAATCACACAGACCCCTCCCACCCCAGTTATATCTCTTCTACCAGGGAGAACATATAAAAGTTTGAAAACATGTACGAACGGATTGAAGAACAGCTTCTTCCCTGCTGTTATCAGGCTCTTGAACAGACATCTCAAATATTAGATTTGATCCATCTCTGCATCTGTAACACTATATTCTATATTGTTCGATTACCCTGATGTACTTATGTAGGGTGGGATTTGTCTGGTTAGTGCGCAAAACAATACTTTTCACTGTATTTTGCTAAATGTGGCAGTAATAAATCAAATAAAATCCCAACACTTTCCTAAGTGGGAAAATTTTCACCTTGTTTAGTCTGTCCACTTGCCTCATGAGTCTGAGTACTTCAATCAGACCTGCACTCAGCTTTCCCTCCTGCAAAGAGAGCAGCCCCAGGTTCTCCCATCTACCACCATAACTAACATTCTTCACCTCTACAGCCACTTCTGAATCTTTTCCACACTAGGATATAAGAGTGAGATAGAATACTAAAGCAGGGAAACCATTCCAAACATGTTCAAAACCTCCATTGCAATACAGTGTACACTTTAGGAAGAGGAGAGTACATTGGAGGGATTCATAAGGTGAGACTAGATCCGGGGTGAGAATTCTCAGTTATGAGGATTAGATTGAGAAGTTGGAGGTGTTTCCCCTTGAGAGAAGATTAAGGAGGAGATCTGTTTGAAGTTTTCAAATTCATGACAGGTCTAGAAAGGGTCAAACTTTGAAAAGAATTGAGAATAAGACAACATACAATTGAAGTAACAAGGTGTAGAGCTGGATGAACACAGCAGGCCAAGCAGCAGAGGATCAGGAAAGCTGACATTTCAGGCCTCGGCTACTATCTCTGACACAACTGAAGTGATTCTCACGTTACTTTTGTGAAAGGAAAAACTGAGTAGCTGACGCTTGGAATGCAGTGGAAGCAGGTTTAATGGAGGCATTGAATGGTTACTTAAATACAAACGATATGTAGGAGCCCAAGTAAAAGGCAAGAGAAGGCATGAAAAAGCAGAAGCCCTGAACACGTACACAAGCAGGTTCAGGAATTGCTTCTTTCCAGCTGCTATCAGCCTGTTGAATGGACTCTAGCTTCAAATGATGTAAACTGTATGCCTCGAAGTCTTTTTGATCTGTACATCCTTTGTTTGCTGTGATTTGCCTGTACCACTCATAAGCAAAGCTTTTCAAAGAACAAAAAGAACAAAAAATTACAGCACAGGAACAGATCCTTCGGCCCACCAAGCCTGCACCGATCCAGATCCTCTATCTAAACCTCCGCCTATTTTCCAAGGACTTGTATCCATCTGGTCCCTGCCCATTCATGTGTCTGTCTAGTTACATCCTAAATGACACCATCCTGCCCACCTCTACCGCCTCCGCTGGCAATGTGTTCCAGGCACCCACCACCCTCTGCATAAAGAACTTTTCATGCATGTCTCCCTTAAACTTTTCCCCTCTCACCTTGAAATCATGACCCTTAGTAATTGAGTCCCCCACTCTGGGGGGAAAGCTTCTTGCTATCCACCATGTCTGTACCCCTCATGATTTGAGAGATCTGTCAGGTCACCCCCAACCTCCGTCTTTCTAATGAAAATAATCCTAATCTACTCAACCTCTCCTCGTAGTTAGCACCCTTCATACCAGGCAACATCCTGGTGAACCTCTTCTGCACCCTCTCCGAAGCATCCACATCCTTTTGGTAATGTGGCGACCAGAACTGTACACAGTACTCCAAATGTGGCTGAACCAAAGTCCTATACAACTGTAATGTGACCTGCCAACTCTTGTACTCAATACACCATGCGATGAAAGAAAGCATGCCATATATGTCTTCTTGATCACTCTATTGACCTACGTTGTCACCTTCAGGGTACAAGGGATTTGAACACCCAGATCTCTCTGTGCATCAATTTTCCCCAGGGCTTTTCCATTTACCATACAGTTCGCTCGAATTGGATCTTCCAAAATGCATCACCTCACGTTTGCCTGGATTGAACGCCATCTGCCATTTCTCCACGCAACTCTCCAGTCTCTCTATATCCTGCTGCATTCTCCAACAGTCCCCTTCACTATCTGCTGCTCCAATCTTCACGCCATCTGCAAACTTGCTAATCTGACCATCTATACCCTCCTCCAGATTATTTACGTACATCACAAACAATGGCCCCAACACGGATCCCTGTGGAACACCAGTTGTCACAGTTCTCCGTTTTGAGTAACTCCCTTCCACTACAACTATCTCCTGTTGCCCAGCTAGTTCTCTATCCATTTAGCTAGTACACTGTAGACTCCATGCGACTTCACTTTCTCCAACAAACTGCCATGGGGAACCTTATCAAACGCCTTACTGAAGTCTATGTATATGGCATCTACAGCCTTTCCATCAATCAACTTTGTCATGTCCTCAAAGAATTCTATCAAGTTGGTATGACATGACCTTCCCTGCACAAAGCCATGCTGCCTATTGCTAATAATAGCATTTTATTCCAAATGTAAATAGATCCTATCCTTCAGTATCTTCTCCAGCAGCTTCCCCACCACTGAGGTCAGGCTCACTCGTCGATAATTACCTGGATTATCCTCACTATCCCTCTTAAACAAGGGGACAACATTAGCAATTCTCCAGTCCTCCGGGACCTCACCCATACTCAAGGATGCTGCAAAGATATCTGTTAAGGCCCCAGCTATTTCCTCTCTTGCTTCCCCCAGAAACCTGGGATAGATCCAATCTGGACCTGCAGACTTGTCCACCCTAATACCTTTGAGAATACCCATAACTTGCCCCCTCCTTATGCTGACATGACCGAGAGTAATCAAAGATCTATCCCTAATCTCAACATCCACTATGTTCCTCCCCTCAGTGAATACTGACGTAAAGTACTCAAGAATTTCACTCATTTTCTCTGACTCCTCAACTTCCCTCCGTTGTCCTCGAGTGGGCAAACCCTTTCTCCAGTTACCCTCTTGCTCCTTATGTATGACTAAAAGGTTTTGGAATTTTCCTTAACCCTGTTTGCTAAAGTTATTTCATGACCCCTTTTCACCCTCTATTTCTCGTTTCAGATTGGTCCTACTTTCCCAATATTCTTCCAAAACTTTGTCTGTTTTCAGTCGCCAAGACCTTATGTATGCTTCCTTTTTCCTCTTTGCTAGTGTCACAATTTCACCCGTCATCTATGGTCCCTTAACCTTGCCCTTTCTATCCCTCATTTTCACAGGGACATGTCTGTCCTGCACTCTCACCAATCTCTCTTTAAAATCCTCCCACATATCAAGTGTGGATTTACCCTCAAACAGCTGCTCTCAATCCACATTCCCAAGCTCCTGCTGAATTTTCCTATTGTTGGCCTTCCCCCCCCCAATTCAGCACTCTTCCTTTAGGACCACTCTCGTCTTTGTCCATCAGTATTCTAAAACTCATGGAGTTGTGATCACTATTCCCAAAGTAACCCCCTACAGAAATTTCAACCACCTGGCTAGGCTCATTCCCCAAAACCAGGTTCAGAACGGCCCGTTCCCAAGTTGGACTATTCACATACTGCTCTAGAAAACCTTCCTGGATGCTTCTTACAAATTCCGCTTCATCTAAATCCTTAACACTAGGTAAAACCCAGTCAATGTTGGGAAAATTAAAATCTCCCATCGGCACCACCCTGTTGCTCCTACATCTTTCCATAATCTGTCTGTATATTTGTGCCTCAGTCTCAGCTCACTGTTGGGAGGCCTGTAGTACAGCCCCAACATTGTTACTGCACCCTTCCTGTTTCTGAGTTCTGCCCATATTGCCTCACTGCTCAAGTCCTCCATACAGCATAGCTGTGATATCCTCTTTGACCAATAATGCAATTCCTCCACCCCTTTTACCTCCCTCTCTATCCCGCCTGAAGCTTCTGTATCCTGGGGATTTTTAGTTGCCAATCTTGCCCTTCCCTCAACCAAGTCTCAGTAATAGCAATAACATCATACTCCCAGGTACTAATCCAAACCCTCAGTTCATTTGCCTTATCTACCACACTTTTCGCATTAAAACAAATGCACCTCAGACCACCTGTCCCTTTGCGTTCATCTACTCTCTACCTCTTCTTCCCCTTAGTCACACTGACTTCATGGTTTCGTTCCTCACAGGCTTTAGTTACTACCTCCTTACTGTTCACTATCCTCCTCATTTGGTTCCCATTCCCCTGCCACATTAGTTTAAGCTCTCTCCAACAGTGTTAGCAAACGTACCCCCTAGGACACTGGTTCCAGTCCTGCCCAGGTGTAGTCTGTCCAACTCTGAATAGTCCCACCTCCCCCAGAACTGGTCCCAATGTCTTAAAAATCTGAACCTTGCCCTCCTGCACCATCTCTCAAAACACTCATTTATAGTGCCTATTCTTTCATTTTTACTCTGACTAGCACATGGTAGCAATCCTAAGATTTTCACTATTTTGGTATGTGTGACAATAAATCAATTAAGTTAAAATCATCAAGGGGGGGGTCGTGAGTCATTATTGACACAATGGGGGGGTCAGTATGAACACAATGGGCCGAATGTCTGTCTTCTGCACTGTAACAATACCATTCTCTCTGGAGAGCTCATTTCCTTCTTAATGTGAGGCACCGAGAAAGGACAGTGCAACCTTCAGAAGAATGGAAGTTCTCATCAGTTCAGCAATTAGTCACTGATTGCCTGCCATTATTTACTTCGGCAGCACACCTCGTGGAAAATACAGAGTCACTGCTTGCAAGCTCTGTATTGCCAGTCCATGTTTAAAATGGCAAAGTTATTGTTAGCTTCAGTACAAACATTGACAGTGAAAACCAATCTCACCCATTGCTGCCACAAAACATTGTTTTCTAAAAGACTGGAACGACAGTGACTATTCTTAAACAGCTGCCATCCTCCGTTACTTTTTGTAATGTACAGTGAAACCAATTTACTTTAACTACTGCTGCACATTTCCCTTTTCTCACAGATGGAGTGATAGTAGTGAACGGAAAATAAAATTTCAACTCAGTAATATCTCTAACTTGAGATTCTGAAGGACTCGTGGCAATAAACCTAATTCTAATTTTTCTACTTAACTGCCCACAACACATTCATAGCTCATACCAACTCCAAATCTGAATCCTGTGATCCTGAAAGACTCAACATACATCAGCCTGAATCATCTTCCCTGGGTCCCTGGAGGGATCACTGAATTCTAGGAATGAGAAAGATCTTCAGTGTAGCATTCACTATCATTTGGTATTCAAGCCCGATTCTGTTAGATTCTTATGACGCATGTGGTTTTGGTATGACAAAACAGTAACTTAGACAGGATATAAAAAGGTGAAATAAGATGCAGCAGAACACAACACAAATTCTAACACTGGAGATAGAACACAATTCTGTTTAGTCTGTTGATTCACACTGAACTTGGGACAAAAGATCCAGAACTTTGAGAAAATGATTTCAGGAAATGAATTGAGGAATAAAAGCCAACATTTTGCATATAAAAGAAAGGTGCATCAATTATATACAAGGAACTCTTAGATCTTGCTGTAAGACAGCAACAAATGGAAAGGGTGACCTCAATTACAGCTGTGCCAAAATAAAGCCTTTCTGAAGGATGCCAATCATTGTGATTAAAATACAAAAATAATTTTCCTGATCTGATGCTTCATTTTCAAATAACAGCTGGCTAAAGGTCAGACGATGAGCATCGCTGCTGCACATCCTAAACACTGAGCAGCACTCCGGTTTGAAAGATTTTATAAATATTTGGTTGGAATTTCGTGACATAATTTGTCAGCAAGTTGGACGAGAGCAGGAAGTTTCGCCATTACTGGGAATGTTTTTGTGAACGGGCCATTAAAAACAGAAACAAACTGAAGTGTTCCAGTTTCACACGGCCATGAACCAATCACAGAAAACAGCCCACTTCAGGACTCTGGAGCATTCTGTGTAAAACAAATCAAAACATGAAAGCATATTGCATTTACTCAGCACCTTTCTTGCAGCCACTATGTGCCAAAGCACTGATGTCAATTAATCTTGGTTTTCTGATGTGCCATCACTCTTGTTTTCTAAACACAGTGGAAATTCTTTTCAAAAGCAAATCCCACAAAACAATTTAAACAAACAAGCATAATCCTTGTTGTTTGAGGGACAAATATTGTCTAGGGCAATTTCAGAAGAGACCTGTTGTTCTTCCAATTCTGGATTGAATCTTTCACGTCCATTCAAGTTGGTTTAACATTCAGGCAGAAAGTCAGCACCACACCTCCCCCACGCAACCTCCCTCTGGCTCTCCCCGCCGCTGCACGCCGCCCCGCCCCGCCCCCCCCCCCCCCCCCCCCCCGCCCCCATCAAAGTTATAATGTCACAGCACAGAAACAGAGGTCCAATTCATCCATTCCAACCATGTTCCCAAACGGAACTACAGCTGTCCTACTTTCCTGCCATTGGCCTTTCTTCAAACCTTTCTTAATTGCACACTTACCAAATGTCTTTTAAATGTTCTAACTCTATCTGTATCCACAACTTCCTTTGCCAGTTCATTTCACACACTGACCACTGTGTAAGAAGTTGCCCTCATTTCCTTTTTAAATTCTTTCTCCTCTCACCTTAAAAGTATGCCCTCTAGTTTTGAACTCCCCCACCTTAGGGAAACGGTCTTCTTATTCACCTAATCTATGCTTCTCATGATTTTATAAATCTCGAAGTTGCCCCTCAACCTCCTACACGCCAGTAAATCAAGTCCCAGCCTATCCAGCCTTTCTTATAACTCAAACCCTCCAGTCTCAGCGACATCCTGGTAAATCTTTTCAGAACCCTCTCCAGCTTAATATTATGCTTCCTACAACAGGATGACCAGAACTAGAATCAGTACTACAAGAAGAATGTCCTGCATGCAATGGTGTGCGCAATGAAGGCAAGTGTGCTTAACCAACCTGCCCACCTATGATGCACATTTCAAAAAAACTATGTATCTGAACCCCGCCAACACTGCACAGGGCCCAGCCATTAATTGTATACATCCTGGTCAACTGTTTTACCAAAATGTAATACTTTGCATTTATCCAAATTAAACTCCATCTGCCACTCCTCAGCCCAATGGCCCAATTGATCAAGGTCTCTGCAATCCTTGATAATCATCTCGACTGCCTGCTATAGCACTGATTTGGCATCATCCATCAACAATACTGACCACGCCTCCTATATTCTCATTAAAATTGTTTACGTAAATAACAATCCGAAGCGGACCCAGTACCAACCCAGAGGAACACTTCTGGTCATAGGCCTCCAGGCCAAAAAAAAATCCCTCCACCACCACCTTCTGCCTCCTACCATCAAACCAACAGCTTATCAGAGTCCTATGGCCAAGAGAAAGGCCCTTCAGCCCAGAATGGTCCATGCTAACCCCATTTCCCCACACTTGGCCCATAGCCTTCTAAACCTTTCCTATCCACGTATTTTTCCAAATGCCTTTTAAATGTTGTTAATGTACCTGCTTCAACCACTTCTGCTGGTAGCTCATTCCATTTGCATGCCACCCTCTGTGTAAACAAAAAAGTGTCACCCCTCAGGTTCCCATGCATTATTTCCCCTCTTACCTTAAACTGATCCAGTTGGCAAGCTTCTCATGTGATCTAACTTTACTAGTTAGTCTAACATATGGAAGCTTGTCAAAGGCTTTACAAACATCTATCGCTCTGTCCTCACCTTTTTGATTACATCCTCAAAAAAAACTGAATCAAGTTTACGAGACACGATTGCCCTCATACAAAACCATGCTGACTATTCATAAATCATCCCTTGCCTCTCCAAATGCATGTGAACCCCATCTTTCAGCATCACCTCCAACAACATACCCACCGCTGATGGCAGGCTCACACTGGTCTATAGTTCCCAGGCTTCTCCTCCTAGCCTTTCTTAAACAAAGATACAACATTAGTCACCCTCCTGTTCTTTGGCACCTCGCCTGTAGTTATAGACGATACAAATATTACTGTGAGGAGCTCTGCAATTTCTTCCCCAGCTTTGCACAATATCCTGGCATATACCAGATCAGGCCCCAGAGATTTATTTACCTTTATACTTTTCTTTAAAGAAAAATGATGTCCAGCACTACTACTTCTGCAATGTGGACTGTTTTCAATTTATTTCCCCAAGTTCTCTAGCCTTCACTTCTTTCTCCATGATAAAAACTGACAAAATAATCCTTTAGTATCTCTCTCACTATCCAAGATTCAACACATACAGCCTCATTATGTTGAAGGGGTCCTATTATCTATTTAGTTGCTCCTTTGCTCTTAACGTACTTGTAGAATCTCCCTGGATTTTCCTTACCCTATCTGCCAAGGTTATTTCACAGCTCCTCTTTGCCCTTACATGCTTGAAGAGATTCATTTGAACTCAATTGTCTGTATCTAAGATGATTCTTATTCTTGACAAGAACCTCAATATCTTTTTTCATCTATTGCTCCCTAATCTTGCCAGCCTTACGCTTCTCACTAACAGGAACATAATGTCTCTGAACTCATTATCTTGTTTTGAACAGTCATCCCTTTACCTGTGAACAGTCTACTGCTTCAAGAGCAGTGCCACCAGGCCCAGTCATTTTCCAACATGAGAACCGAGCAAATAGTGACACTTGCCAATATGACAAAGTGCCTATGAAATAGAGTCTCACACCAAGCGGCTAGAAGGCCTGTGGAGCTCTAGCACAATTCGAGAACACACCTGTGGGCACATGGTGAAGCAGACCTGAACCAGTGACATGAGAGGAAAGATGATTTCTGCAGCAGTGAGCAGCTACTCCATGAGCACAGACAAGATGTGGCCTCTTGACATGGTCAAGAACAAATGTTTGACAAAGGTCTCCAGGGGAAGAACCAATCATTTCTGGTATCTGGGTCAAAGCAACATCCTATGAATTTACAGACTTACATGACTTAATAGATTTGGCAGAATGCCTCCTATTTGTGTCAAGTTAATTTTCCATTCAAGTTCTTTGCTTGTCACAATCGACAATCGACAATCAACAATCAACTGGTCGCAAAGGTTAACAATTGCAACTAGTAAGATAGGTCATGACATGCAGCAAGGCAATGAGAGAAAAGCAGACACCATCTTAGACAATGCTGCTGAAGGCAACTGAATTCCACAGTGTGTCTCGTTGGACCTCAGAAATCCTGGAGAAGTTGAATAACTGTAGTGGGGGCTCAGGGAATTCTTCCCAGCTGTGAACAGCTTGAAAAGAAGCCAGTGCACAATTATTGTGCAGTGCAGCAGAGCGTGTAGGGCCTGAAAGCCCAGGTGGTAAATAATGGTCATGTCACTAGAATTGTAACACAGAATCCCAGGCTAATGTCTCCAGATATAGTTCAAATCTCACCACAGCCAATGGGAAAATTTGAATGCAACAATATAAAAAAACATCTGGTATTCAAAGAACTAGCCAACTGATGATGATGTAACCACTGTCCATCCAGCTCACTAACACTTTACCAAAGGAAATCTGGAATCCTTACCTGGTCTGGCCCTAATGTGATTCGAGACCACAGCAATGTCTAGATAGGGATGGGTATTAATTGCTGGTCTGGCATTTACAAACAATCAAACATGCTAGCTTGGTGAAACTGAAAACGTGTTTGAGGATGTGCTGAAATGCAGTTCAAGAAATCAGAGGAGCATTATTCCAGGAAAGAGGTATAAACATTGACTACCAGAGCGGGAGCAAACCTCAGGGACAGCGCATGACTAAAAGAACTTTAACGGCCAATTCATCAAAAATGAAGTATAGTAATCTCTTGTGAAATTTTAAGAAGATTTGGTGATCCACAGCGTCACTGGAAATTACTCAGAAATACATGAGATCAGTCTCATTTGCATTTTATGTACTCTGTGGGGGGTATGACCAGATTCTTATCAAATGCCATTTCTCTGCTTCACAAGTAGCCAATGGAATACTTGAAGTGGGGGAAAAAAAAATTGGAGGGGCTATAGGGAAATGGCAGGGGAGTGGATATCCCATTCAAAGACCTGCTACACAGCTGATGGATTGAATGATTTCTTTTGTGCTGTATCACTTTTGTAATGTATTCATATATTATTGCAAAGAACAATATTTTCATGTGGTCAAAAGCATTTAAGTTTATTATAAATAATTGTGAAGGTGAATCCTACTTTAAAACCAATATTTCATATTGTCTGAAGTTTGCTCAATAAGTGGGCAGGTCAAAGTGAACATTAATCTGACCAATTCTTGCATAGAACAGACTGAATTGCAGACATTACATCAGCCTGATATTATTTAGTAAAACTTCATGAAAATGGATAAGTTAAGCAGCTTTTTATATCAAGGCTTTCTAACAGCTGTGAAACTGATCTTAAATGGCTGTGATAGTAACAAGATAATGTCACAGCATTTCAATATTAGCTCAGACACTTTTTGCAACAGGCTTTTTTTTAAATAAAGAGAGCAACAGGAAATTAATAATTCCTGGGGCCATTCCACACACACTGAAAATGACAGCAGTTTGGGGAATTTGGAAAATTAGGTCAGGGAGAGTCAGAACAGTGAATCTTACATTCAGGAGGTTGGCAAAACCTTACCATATACCTGAACAATTTGATCAGTTACCCAGGGCTACAGTGTGGTTTATTGCCATGACAGTCACATCTGAAATAACACCAAATAGGATGCTTAGTTCCAAGCTTTGCTCAGGAGTACACAAACTCAAATCTTCAGACTTAACGGTAATTATACCATTTTGCAGAGTTATTCTAGGGAGAGGGGATAGGTGGGGTGGGGGGGGGGGGGGGTGAGGGGGGGGAAGAGGAGGGGTGTCAGGAGAAAGGTGGAGACTCCCCCCAGCCTTTCCCCCAGTATGGTTCTCCATGATGCTCCTTTACACAACTGATTACTTGCGATCTTCAAACTGAACCAGAAATGAAACAAGATCCTTTGGGATCCCTCATCTCGTCTGAGGTCACCCTACACTGGCTTCCAGCATGGGCCTCGGGGTAAATGCCTTGCTTTGCCCTTACTCTGTTTAAAAAAAACACAAAATTGGGAGACACCTGCTGTGACTCAAAAATAACAGATCTGGGTGTTCAGGTCCATTGTTCCCCGAAGATGGTAACGCAGGTCAATAGAGTGGTCAAGGCAGCATACGGTATGCTTTCATTCAGCAGGCGGGGTATTGAGTACAAGAGTTGGCAGGTCATGTTACAGTTGTATAAGACTTTGATTCAGCCACATTTGGAATACTGCGGACAGTTCTGGTCACCATATTACCAAAAGGATGTGGATGCTTTGGAGAGGATGCAGAGGAGGTTCACCAGGATGTTGCCTGGTACGGAAGGTGCTAGCTATGAAGAAAGGTTGAGTAGATTAGGATTATTTTCATTAGAAAAAGATGGAGATTGAGTGGGGGACTGGGCTGAGGTCTACAAAATCGTGAGGGGTATAGACAAGGTGGATAGCAAGAAGCATTCCCCCCTGCCAGAGTGGGGGGCTCAATTACTAGGGGTCATGAGTTCAAAGTGAGAGGAGGAAAGTTTAAGGGAGATATGTGTGGAAAGTTCTTTACACAGAGGGTGGTGGGTGCCTGGAGCGTATTGCCAGCGGAGGTGGTAGACGCAAACACAATAGTGTCTTTTAAGATGTATTTGGACAGGGAGCAAAGTGTTACAGGCCCTTAGAAAACAGGTTTAGACAGAGGATCTCTATCAGCACAGGCTTGGGGGGCCAAAGGGCCTGTTGCTGTGCTGCAATTTTCTTTGTTCTTTACTACTGAAACAAACTTGAATCTGAGAAAGCAGATTATGAAACTCATCTTTTAGAGTACACCTGCTCAATTCAATACAAAACATCCTTCTCATCAATATTATTCTCATCAGCACTACATTTGTTAATCTTACAAGGAAGTATTTGACACAATAAGTGGCTCCATTTTGATATTTCATCCGAAAAAAGGACAAGCCACGAGATGGTGCTTTCACAGTATTTGCTTTCCCTCGATTTCCTGCGCTGAACTAAAAAGGTACATCACACAGGAAGAGGTTGGGCAGGATAGGGCTTTATTCCTTGGAACGTAGGAGAATGAGGGGTGACCCTATTGAGGTGCACAGAATTATGAGGGCCATAGATCAGATGAATGCATAGAATCTTTTTCTCTAGGGATGGGGAATTGAAAGCTAGAAGCCATAGGCTTAAGGAGAGAGGGAAAGATTTAAAGGAGGACCTGAGGGGCAGCTTCTTCAGAGTACTGCGGATATGGAATGGGCTGCCAGAAAAAAGGTACAATAGAAACATTTCAAAAACATTTTGAATTGGTACACGGATGAGAAGGGTTTAAGAGGAATATGGACCAAATGTGTGAAATTTTAGGGAAACTCTCAGCAGGTCTGGCAGCATCTGTGGAGAGAAATCAGAATTAGCATTTCGGGCCCAATGACCCTTCCACAGAACAGGATGCATTATCCCACAATTTGATGAACAATACTCACTCATCTCCATATACTCTGGAGTCAGACCAGCAAATGGCTCCAGGTTGTAGTCGATTTCATATTGCTGGGGTGCCTTACAATTGTTCTCGGTTTCCAATTTGGCCTCTCTCTTTGCCTTGATATATCGTATCAGCTTCTTCAGCTTCCTGAAATGTAAGTAATAAGAACCAAGTTATTGAAACTGGCACACACTGACTGAAACCAGCTACAAGTTTCAATCGTGAGACATGTAGGTTTATTCAATTTTACTAACCTGTTTATGGGGTTGTAGGTTGTCACTGGCTAGGGCAGCATTTATTGCCCATCACTAATTTCCTAAAGAGCAGTTAAAAAATCAACCACATTGCTGTGGGTCTGGAGTCGCATGTAGGCCAGACCAGGTAAGGATGGCAGATTTCCTTCCCTAAAGGATATTAGTGAATGGATATTGCCGACAATAGAACATAGAACATAGAACAGTACAGCACAGAACTGGCCCTTCATCCCACAACGTTGTGCCGACCATTGATCCTCATGTATGCACCCTCAAATTTCTGTGACCATATGCATGTCCAGCAGTCTCTTAAATGACCCCAATGACCTTGCTTCCACAACTGCTGCTGGCAACGCATTCCATGCTCTCACAACTCTGTGTAAAGAACCCGCCTCTGATATCCCCTCTATACTTTCCTCCAACCAGCTTAAAACTATGATCCCTCGTATTAGCCATTTCTGCCCTGGGAAATAGTCTCTGGCTATCAACTGTATCTATGCCTCATTATCTCGTATACCTCAATTAGGTCCCCTCTCCTCCTCCTCTTCTCCAATGAGAAAAGTCCGAGCTCAGTCAACCTCTCTTCATAAGATAAGCCCTCCAGTCCAGGCAGCATCTGGTAAACCTCCTCGGAACCCTCTCCAAAGCATCCACATCTTTCTTATAATAGGGCGACCAGAACTGGACACAGTATTCCAAGTGCGGTCTAACCAAAGTTTCATAGGGCTGCAACAAGATCTCACGACTCAAACTCAATCCCCCTGTTAAATGAAAGCCAAAACACCATGCGCTTTCTTAACAACCCTGTCCACTTGGGTGGCCATTTTAAGGGATCTATGTATCTGCACACCAAGATCCCTCTGTTCCTCCACACTGCCAAGAATCCTATCCTTAATCCTGTACTCCGCTTTCAAATTCGACCTTCCAAAATGCATCACCTCGCATTTATCCAGGTTGAACTCCATCTGCCACCTCTCAGCCCATCTCTGCATCCTGTCAACATCCCGCTGCAGCCTACAACAGCCCTCTATACTGTCAATGACACCTCCAACCTTTGTGTCGTCTGCAAACTTGCTGACCCATCCTTCAATCCCCTCGTCCAAGTCATTAATAAAAATTACAAACAGTAGAGGCCCAAGGACAGAGCCCTGTGGAACCCCACTCACCACTGACTTCCAGGCAGAATATTTTCCTTCTACTACCACTCGCTGTCTTCTGTTGGCCAGCCAATTCTGTATCCAGACAGCTAAGTTCCCCTGTATTCCATTCCTCCTGACCTTCTGAATGAGCCTACCATGGGGAACCTTATCAAATGCCTTGCTGAAGTCCATATACACCACATCCACAGCTCGACCCTCATCAACTTTTCTAGTCACATCCTCAAAAGAACTCAATAAAGGTTTGAGAGGCATGACCTGCCCCTCACAAAGCCATGTTGACTGCATTTGATCAAGCCATGCTCTTCCAGACGGTCATAAATCCTATCCCTCAGAATCCTTTCTAACACCTTGCAGACGACAGACGTGAGACTTACTGGTCTGTAATTGCCGGGGATTTCCCTATTTCCTTTCTTGAAGAGAGGAATTACATTTGCCTCTCTCCAGTCCTCAGGTACGACTCCGGTGGAGAGCGAGGATGCAAAGATCCTCGCAAGTGGCGAAGCAATTGCATTTCTCGCTTCCCAAAGCAGCAGAGGACAAATCCGGTCCGGGCCTGGTGACTTGTCAATCTTAATGTTTGACAAAATTTTCAGCACATCAGCTTCCTCTATCTCTATCCATTCCAGCATGCACACTTCATGGTTCACTTCCAGCATGCACACAAAATAGCCTCATGGTTACTATTGGACTGGCTTATTATTGATTTCAAATTTCACCAAGTCCCATGATGGGGCTCAAACACATGTGCCCAGAACATTGATCCAAAGTTCAGGACTGTTAATCCTGTGACATTAACACTACACCACTGCCTCCCCAGAGATGCAAATTCTTATCCACCTATTTTCATCACAAAAATTGCAGGTTTTCCCCTCCCACTAATAACCAAATTAATTGATCAATTCACAAGTTACCACATGATTTGAACTCATAGCAACTGGTTTACTGATGTAATGTCATAACAAGCTGCTCTCCTTCACATAGCAACATACAAATTAGGAGCAGGAACAGTACACACCATCCTTCAAATCTGCTTCACCATTCATCAAGTTCTTAGCTGACCTAACAGGCCACATTCCTCCTCCTCCTCTTTCCCACTCCACAACTCTCAAAATGCAGGGTGAAAGGCCAAATATTTTTCAACCTTGGCATTAAACACACTCAGTCAGAAACTCCCAAGACATATGGCCTGCTAAGAAAATACGTTTATAGCTTGGCATGTCTGGCAAACCTGCTGAGCTTTTCCAGCAACTTTGTTTTTGTTCCTGATTTACAGCTTTCACAGTTCTTTTGGTTTCCCCCCACCCCCCCGCCACCTCTTTATCTTCGTTTAAAAAATGATGGGCTCCCTGTTTTAGGCAAACATTCCTAGTTCTAAATTCTCCTACAATAGGGAATATCCTTTCCACATTAACCTGGTCAACACTGTTCAGGGCCTTCTGTTTGTATCACACCATGTATTCTTTTAAAACCAAACAGACACAGATCTAACTTATTCAATCTTTCATTATACAACAACTTCCCATTTTGGGTGACTAATCATGGTTTAAGATCAGAGCAGTTGGAACAACACATGACACTTCAATCCTCTTGCCATTCAATATGATCTTGGCTGATCTTACATCCTCAATCCATGTTCCCACTAGCCACTGATAACTTTAGATGTTGGTCACCTACACAACAGGTAGGGGGCACTGGTCCAGAATGCAAACTGAAACGTGTCTGCAGGATGCAAGGGTCTGGGTGCAGAGTGTGGGAATGGATGGCAGCACCAACAGCAAGTTTATAACTTTCTCATTTTCCTTCAGATGATAAACAGCGTTTTTATAAAAAGTGATTAAGGAATTGGCGAAGGAATACATTGAAATGGGAAGATCTCCAATTGTTGCACCAATTGGTACATTGCATCTACTAAGATTCAATTTGTGCTAAGGTACAGTCAAAGAAAGCCAAGGTGAAGAGAGAAATCAAAGCCATAACTGTTAGTTCAGAATAAATGCTTTGGACATCAGCTGAGTGTTTAAAGGTAATTAAAAAAAGATAATACTGGATTGCGGAAATTATTGAAGTAATTCAATTTAAAATATTATCAGAATATTGACCTACCCAACCTCATCCTGGTGGTAGGGGGTGGGGTGTTTAAACAGGTCCTTGTGGAGGTCAAAATGTTTTAGAAGATTTAATTTTTCCTTTACAAAGCTTAATTAAAGGAAAATAAATCAATTTATCAAACCAACAGATTGTCTTCCAATCCCAATCCACTCTTTAGAGGCATCAGCTGAATGGGCTGAAAACAAGCTAAACTATTTATGAACTTCAGCCTCAAAAAGGTCACGAATGTTCGTGTGATTACTACAACCAAGGATTTCTGTAACCTGCATGCGTTTATCAAACTCTGTCTTCTCTTTGCTCCTGGGAGCTGCACCGAGATGGAAATACAACTTTGTTTTATGACGCTGTGATATTTTTCTTGTTTAGAGAATCTAGTTCATTTTCCACTTAATCCATATTCATCAGGCCATTGCCCAGTGGTAGTATCACTAGTCTGTTAATCCAAAGACATGGAATGTTCTCCAGACCAGAGTTCAAGCCCGACCAAGGGAGATGGTAGAATTTGAATTAGAAAACAAAATGAATTAAGTCTAATGCTGGCAATGAATGTACTGCTGATGTCAGGAAAAATCCATCCGGTTTACTAATGCCCTTCGGGGAAGGAAACTGCCACCCCTACCTGGTCTGGTCTACAAGTGACTGACTCTTAACTGCCCCTTGGGTAATTAGGGATGGGCAATAAATGCTGCCAGGTCAGCAACACCCTTATCCCACGAACGAATAAAAATTCAATTATGTAAAACATGTATAAATCCTCAACATGTCCAAACATGTCGTCATTTTTGTCTACTGCAGTTAAAACAATGCTTGAAAGCTCATTCAGATTTCAGTATTTGAAATCACAAATTTGCCTGCTTTCTTGAGTGTAACTGAAAGCCAGTCACAATTCCATTTTACTGAGTGACATTTACTGACAATGACAAATGCATTGGACCCTGAATGGTACGAAACAAAGTCACTGGCTTAAGTTACAGGCCTGACTGCAATCCTTGTTACAATTAAGGTTTAAAAACAAAAAAAGTGTTGTGCTTTGGGATGGTTTTTAATTTCGGGTATATTGATGGGTGTCATGAAACTGTTTTGGCATTTGGCTGATGATCAGTCTGCGTGAGGGGGAGCTGTGAAATTTAAGGGACAATTGGATGTATTGCTGGGAAGAGGTGCAAGTTGTTTACACTTTGAGACAGTTGCAGAAACATCCAAGTTTACAGAGGCTAGGCTGGTTGTTCCCAAAAGTGTTAAGAATTTTGGATTATGAACTGTTAGAAGTAAATGAGTAGTTTACAGTTTAAGGTAAAATTGAGTTGGAACTTTAAGGGGAGGTGGTAGCATAGCTGGCAATGTCATTGGATTTATAATCCAAAAATCAAGCCCATTGTCCTGGGAAATGGATTCAAATCCCACCATAATCAGAAAGTGGAATTTGAGTTTAATAAAAAAACAAAACAATCTGGAATTAAAAGTTAGTTTAATATGGGTGGTAGGTTGCTCGGTAGTTAGCACTGCTGCCTCAGTGCCAGGGACATGGGTTCGATACCACCCTGTGTCTGAGTTTCCGCCAGGCGCTCTGCTTTTCTCCCACAGCCCAAAGATGTGCAAGTTGGGTGGATTGGCCATGTTGAAATTATCCACATCGTGATCAGGATGTGTAGGCTGGATGCATTAGCCACAGGTTACAGGTATTGGGTGGGAGTGGGGGGTGGGGGGGGGGGGGTTGCGCGGGGTGGATGGTGGTGGAGAAATGCTTTTTGGAAAATTGGCGTGGACTTGATGGACCAAATGGTCTGTTTCCATACTGTAGGGATTCATTCTATGGATTGTGACTTAACATTGCTTCCTGGATACAACGATCACATACTATGTTTTCTTGGACACGGGCACTGAGAGGATAGAGTTTATATATGTTAGTCTGCAGGCTCTGACCTATGCATGCTGCCACAGAAGAGACACAACAACTAGAGGCTGGAAATCTTAAAAGTTCACCACATAGGAATTTAGGTGGGAGTTAGCGCTCAGTTAGAAAAGACCAAATACATAAGGACTTGAAATGACGCTGTAGGCCATGTCTAGTTTCTGTTTCAATGAAAATTACCAGGGGAATAAAATCTTACTACGAAAAACTGGCTCTAGGGTTAAATATTACCAGGCTGGGAAATAAAAGTAAAAAAGCTTGGGAGATGACAGACTTTGGGCCAGAGCCAAAAAATTGAATTGGTTTGGGAAAATCCGGTCGAATTGAGTTTTTTGGTTGCGCGTAAAGGAAACTTCTGTTCCATACTTTTAAGGTTTCTCGCAGGAGAGAAGTTTGGTCAACGTTTTTAGTTTGCTCGTTATGCAAACGTCTTAAAAATGAAATTCCATGCCATTCTTTCAACTGGAAGTTCAAAGTTTTAAGAAAGTTACTGGTCACTACAGGGATTGTCAATGAACAGGAATTGGGCATGAAGCTCATTCCAAATCAGTTGAGTTTGTGTCACTCCATGGCTTCTGACTGATTATTGATATTCTTCATTCTATAAACACAATGCACTCATTACAAAAGTAGTATCAGTTGGAAGTAAAATTAGATTACATGAATGCTATGATCATGGTAAAAATAAAAATGGAATTTAGTCCATAACCAGATGCGGGGATATGGTAAGAGTGCACAAAAGACAGTTGAGAATGGGGTCTCACTATTTCATTTGGGAATCTGTTTGGCTATTAAAATTCCAGATTTGCACAAGTTTAGTCTCAGTATGAAGTATCAGCCACTGAATACTAAAACAAAAGTGTAAAAACATTAGTCTAGGGAGACTTGGTTGAAGAGGTTGTTTGAAGAGGTTGTGCCAGCACACAGTCAAATAGCTTCACGTGATGCTCCAACGTCAATAATTGGAAACTAAACATGGAGAAATTTGCAGTGTCAAGGTCAGGTTATAGAAGGTCAACCCCTTGCCGTTTCTATATGGATGGGCATCATGTGCATTTGTAAACTTCAGAGCACTGTTCTTCCAAAAGAACTACAGTGAGTAAAGTGATGCAAGGCAAGTGTGGTCATTGAGTGGTGTACTCTCGAAGGAACTGAAATACTTGTTCAAGTATAGAACCTCTCTCAATCTCCATTGTAGTAGTATTGGGATAGCCAGTTTGTGTACAGTAGTATTCCTCAAAAGCCACTAAGTTATGGCCAGACAAACTGTTTCAGGTATAACAACAGAAATAGCTGGCAAAACTCAGTAGGTCTGGCAGCATCTGTGGACAGAAAACAGAATTACTATTGAGAGTCCAGTGATCCTGTTTCAGAGCTGGTTGAGTCACTGGACTCTAAATGTCAACTGTTTTTCTCCCTCCACAGATACTTGTGAACCTGCTGTGTTTCTCCAACAATTTGCTTTGTTTAAAATTTAGAGGATCTGCAGTTCTTTGATTTATATGAAAAAATGTTTCGGCAGTGGGCAAGGAGAAAATATTAGCTAGTACTGGGCAGAACTTCCTAGTTTTTCCAAAATAGAGCTATAGGATTAGGATGTTTAACAGTGCAGCATGCTCTTGGCATTGAGCTGAATCATCAGCTCAGATTTTGTCCTAAAGGCTCTGTAGGAGGATTTGAAACTACAGCCTTCTTTCTCAGAGGATTTCTACAGCAAGATACAGTAGACACTTGTCACAAAGAGCAGGGAATTGTGGGTAGACAGAATTTGTATACTGACGTGTGCTAAGAGAAAGGAAAACTCGAGGTAAATCTCAGGTTATTTAATGTGCAGCTGAGTTTTGCCAGATGTACCGATGTAATGGGATTGTGTTTGACAGTGTAGAACTTGAGGAACAACAAACTATTCATCATCTTCATCTGGCAAACTATACAGACAAAAGGCTTTTCAAAATACACACATCACTCCAAATGAACTGTATGTCAATTTTGCTAGTTTGTACTTTAGCCTGAGATTTCATTTTGAGACTGAGGGAGCTGGGACTTTCCTCCTTAGAGCAGAGAAGGTTAGAGAGAGAATTTTAATAGACATGTTTAGAATGATGTAGGAATTTGATGGAATGTGTATAAGGAGAATACATTTCTCCTGGCAGGAGGGTCAAAAGACATTGATTTCAGAAAAATCAGCTAAGGAATCAGAGAGGAGTGTTATAGTCTGGGCATATTGCCTGATTTTTATTCCCCAGCGGGGAGGTGGGAGTTATAGCAAATTCAATAGAAGCTTTGGAGAGGGAACTGCATACATTTTTTTGGCCAAGTATTTATTCAAAGTTTATGGAGAGACTCTCAAATGGATCACCCTTTCAATAGGTTGGCATGGGTAAAATAGTTAGAAACAGGTCTTGCTTTGCCAGTAAGACTCCTTCAGGGACATGGTAATGTAATAACACTGTATTCAGAGATCCTAGTTAGTGATCTGGGGAGACAGGTTTAAATCCCAACAAGGTAAATGGCTAGAGAGTTTAACAGCAAGGAATCAAAACAATATCTGGAATTGAAAGCTAGTCTCAGTTTTGTGACCACCATCGCTATCAAAAATCCATCTAATGTCCTTTAGCGAAGGAGATCTGCCATCCTCACCTGGTCTGGCCTACTTGGGACTCCAGACCCACACCAACATGGTTGATTCTTAACTTCTCTCCAAAGTGCCTAAGCAAGCCACTCAGCTTAAGGGCAACTAAGGATGGGCAACAAATGCTGGCCTTGCCAGTGACACCCACGTCTTGTGAAAGATTTAATTAAACAAATTCTACAATGTGGCTAAATCACAAGAAGAGTCAGCTTCAACATTTTCTTGTTTCTGATAAGATCAGATATAGTGCAATGAAGCATCATGAATCTATTTGGTGAGATGATATCTTGTGGGTATTTTTTCTGTTTCTCAATGGTATATGGAGGAATAAAGAGGTGAAGAATAAAGCAAATTATTTAAGTTCAGTATTTTTCAAAATATACTGATTTCACTACAAATACCGATGATATCTTAGCGGCTGTTCACTGAACAGATCACTGCATTAGGCAACAATGAGAGTTGAAACAACAAGTACAAGAGACAAGATTCCTCAGATGATCTGTGCAGATATTAATCAACTCCTTTTTACAGTAATGTACTACATAACCAGATTACCAGTAAAATACAGGATATGAGCAATATCCCAGAAATAGCTGTTAAATCAGGAAATGGAAGGGAGAGAAGGAGTAACTCTAGAAAATTATAAATTACCAGGGAAGTGGTACGGACAACATTGTTGGAACTGAGGGTTTGTCCAGGCCTCAGGGGCTTAATGATTTCATCCAAGAACCTTAAAAAGAAGCAGTGAGCGAGATAACAGATGCATCGGTTTTAAGGTTTCCCAAATTCCCTACATTTGAGCAACGCTTCATTTGATTAGAAGTTAGCAAATTAACTCATTTATTCAAAAAAATTTAGGTAGACAGGAAGCAGGAAACTACAGATGGTTTAATATCTGGCATTGAGGAAATGTTAAAGCTATCATGAAAGAAGTTATAACAGGACACAGTTATGCTCAACGTAACCAGACAGTCAACATGGTTTTGTGAAAGAACTATGTAGGGATGGGATAGGATAGGATAGGGAGTGGGGTACTCTTCAGGAGGGTCAGTGTGGACTCAATGGGCTGAATGGCCTGCTTCCACACTGTAGGGATTCTATGGAGATGGTTATTTTTCTGAGGGTTATGAGTCTATGGAACTCCCCACCTCTTTAAAAAAGACAGTGGAGGCAGAATTGTTCAATATTTTTCAGGCACAGGTAATTAGATTCTTGATAAGCAGAGGGGATAGTTGGAAACGTGGAGTAATCAGATCAGCCATAAGTTTACTGAATGGAGCACTACACTGGAGGGGCCAAGTGGCCTATTCCTACTTTATATGGTCACATGATAATAAAATGTGAGGCTGGATGAACACAGCAGGCCAAGCAGCATCTCAGGAGCACAAAAGCTGACGTTTCGGGCCTAGACCCTTCATCAGAGAGCTCTGATGAAGGGTCTAGGCCCGAAACGTCAGCTTTTGTGCTCCTGAGATGCTGCTTGGCCTGCTGTGTTCATCCAGCCTCACATTTTATTATCTTGGAATCTCCAGTTCCCATTATCTCTGACATTATATGGTCACATGTTCACTTTCGAAACAAAAACATTGACCAGTTCAACACAGCCCAGAAGATACAGATCAAATGAAACTAATAAAAGAAAATGAAAAGCTGTTTAGAAGAAAAAATCTGACTTTCCAGCTCAAATAGTCTAAAGGGACAGTACAGGCTTCACTCAATGCCAGCATAAATTCCAGAGACATCATCATTTAGAGTCAAGGCTGAGGCCCATGTATTGTGATGTGGCCTAATTCAAGGCACCTTACTGCTTCGAGTCCAAGAGCCAAACGAGGTGAAACAAAAAGCAATATCTTTCCCTACTCCTTTTCAATGAGAGATGGTGGATTACTTAGAAACTGTAATTAATCCTTCACATGTCTGTTGCTATTGACTTTTGGATGAAAAGTCCTGAAAGTTTACAGCCACAACCAGACCAAAAGGCTCCTCTCATACGTGTGACAGTCAAGGAGACAACGTCTCTTCTTCCTCAGGTGGCTCAGGAAACTTGGCATGTTATTAGGGCACCTCATCAGATTCTACAAAGGCACCATTGAAAGCATACTATCCGGGTGCATAACAGTGGGTATGGCAACTGCTCTGCCCAGGATCATAAGAACTACAGAATGTGGTGTGCATAGTCCAGACCACTCCCATCTATGGATTCCATTTACCTCTCATTGCTGTGGAAAGGCTATCAAAGACCTCACTCACCCCAGTAATGCTCTCTTACGACCTCTTCAATCAGGCAGAAGATACAGAAGCTTGTGCGAACAGGTTCAAGAACGACTTCTTCTCTGCTGTTATTAGGCTGATGAATGGGCTCTCTAACTTCAAATAATGTTGCTTTGTGCACCTCTTGTGCAGTGAAGCCTGTAAGCCTTGCTCTGTCTAAGCACCCTATGATCTGTACTCCCTTGCTTGCTGTGATCTGCCTGTACTGCTGGCAAGAACAGCCTTCCACAGTAGTTAGGTACACATCACTACAATAAAAGTCAAATCTCACCTGATGTAGGTCCCACTGATTTATTTCAGGAATGCCTTCAGGCAGTTCTGGAGGTATCCATGGATTTGAAGCACCCATTAGCCACACTTTCCAACACCAACCCTGCACACATCACCCTTTGCCATAATTTTCCTACCTTTTACCTAGGAATATCTCCTTGACCTTCCAGAAGCTTTAATACAAATTAAGGAGTTATCATGAAAGGCTTACAGCTCAATAATTCTGATTTGATAAATGGGTTTTAGTGAGCTCTACAAATCAATTACATCATGTGACAATAATAAAAATTCCCACAAGGCCTGGATCAAATGTTCTATTTTGAATATTCTGACCAAATGTGCAAATCATAAAAAAAGTTTACACATGGCAACTTTGATTTTAATTATGGTCTTGATTTGACAGTATGAATTTGATAAACATATCATCAACCCTCTTCCCACACAACAGTCCAAACCTTGTTAATATCTCAAAATACCAAAAAACATAATTTACTATTTAGATGTTACATCATATAAAACACCTGAAAGACAGATGTACATAGGACTATTGGCATATCGGAGGAGGAGCACAGCTTGGGTGATTGTTCAAAATGGATGGGGCTGCAACTTTTATTATCTACACCTGGAAACACAATTGCATATCAGATCGCTTTCACCAGAATCCAATACCAGGCAGAGATTACAACAGGCCAATGCAATAACAGCTGTTAGCTGTCACCCAGAACATCTCACCACCTCATCAGCTTTTGGAATGTATTAGGATAGTGTTTGCGTGACTGTCTGTTCCATTGGTGAGCTCTTGATCACAGCCTTCCCGATGAGGACAGGCTGCAAACAGAAGTCACAAAATCAGAGACACTGCTTACCATTGGTGTTGTACACCTTCTGGTAGCTTTTATCCAGCGACTCTGGGAAAGGCTGGAGTACAGGTTAGACTCCTCCTCCCAAGGATATAGGCCTCAAGCCAGATGCTCAAAAGACACAGGAAGCTTGAATAATTGATGAAAGCAATACGAAGAAAGAAAAACAAGAAAAATAAAGCACAAGTTCACAAGTAATCGAACTAGTCTCATGTCCTTCACCAGTCTGTAGAGGATAAAGGTAAATACTTACGGAATGCCGATTTCAAACAGATTGTTCTGAATCAGCTGTTTGCCCAGCATGATGATGCTCAGTTGAATGCAGAGTTCCATCAGGCAGCCTCCAGGAGCACACTTAACAATAAATTGAACAAAAGTCAGTCTTTTCTCTCACTGCAAAGTTTGCTATATGATTCCAAGATAGTAGGAACTGCAGATGCTGGAGAATCTGAGACAACAAGGTGTAGAGCTGGTTGAACACAGCAGGCCAAGCAGCAGAGGAGCAGGAAAGCTGATGTTTCAGGAAGGTTCTAGGCCCGAAAACGTCAGCTTTCCTGCTCGGCCTGCTGTGTTCATCCAGTTCCACACCTTGTATCTCATATGATTCCAGACTAATTTTCAATTATTTAAAATAAAACCAACTTGCCTCTTCCATTCTCATGTGACGAAAAATATATGTATATTTTCCAGGACGGCCTGCGAACCTAGAAGCAAACAATACTTGGTAAGAGATAGTAGGAACTGCCGATGCTGGAGAATGCGATAACAAGGTGTGGAGAAAGGATGAACACAGCAGACCAAGCAGCATCAGAGGAGCAGGAAGGCTGACGTTTTGGGTCTGGACCCGTCTTCAAAAAGGAGAAACATCAGCTTTTCTGCACCTCTGATGCTGTTTGGTCTGCTGCGTTCATCCAGCTCCACACCTTGTTATCTGATATTTGATAAAAATCATATTCCCAATAAAGTGGCACATTGTGTTATGTCACACTTTGGTTGAACAGAGTCAAAATCACAAGGAGGCTCCATCAGAAAGAGTTTTTCATCCCCACCAGCAATTAGCCAAACCAACTGCGGAACTGTTTTCTTAAAAGGAGTGTCACAGACAATTTCAGCAAATGCTTCCATCGAGCAGGGAATGGTGAGCTGCTTTCACAAACCAAACGCTCCATGTGAGGCTATGCCCCACATGGAGCAAGTTCCACAATTTTAACTCAATGGGAATATATAGTTCTTGGTCAGGAATGTGAAGGAACTTAAAGACAAACTCGCAGCTGATGGAGTTTTCCTGCACCTGTGGCCCTTGCCCTTTGAGGGTGCAGTTTGGGAAGTTGAAGTACCATCCTGCAGATGATGCACATGGATACCTCATGATCAAGTTGAAAAAGCCAAATTCCATCCTGGCTTGTGTCTCACAAATGTTACTCACTACTTTAATCAACGAAAACTTGAATAGTGTCCAGTCCTTGCTGCGTTGTCTCCGCTAATTGAGACTAGGACTGCATATTGCAATCAACAGCAAGCATTCCCTGTTCTGTACTTGAGACAGAAGAAAGTAGTTTAACTTGGTTAAGACTAGGACACTGCCTTGGGGCAGATGTTTAAGACTGCACATTACTTCAACAAGAACACAACCTGTTTTGGCCATAGCGCGATTTCATTGTATCAGAGTCCTTGCTAGGTTGGCACGTGAAGGGGAACATTTTGTTCTAAAATCACTCACCTGCCTTTGAAAAATGCAACGTAAAAGATTGAAGTGTAGGCATTTACAAACTTCAGCAGAAAAGCCTTAAAGATTAGCTTTTCTTCAAAACTTTTATCTGTTTTGGGAATCTCTGTAGAAGGGGTAAAATAAAATAGGATCACTAAATAAAGCTAAAACAGCATGCAGCAGCATTGGACAAATAATGGCAGAAACAGCACAATTTCTCTTGGTCAGCACCTCTCCTCCCAACCCACACCACCTTCCAAATGATCTGTACTTTCACTAATTCTCATAGAACTAAGAACCAGTGAAAGTCTGCAAGATATTAAATAGAATGTTTTCATCTGATAAAAGGCGGCCTCACCCCTGACCTTCTCTAATCTCCTCTGCCCTGAGCTCTCTACACTTCTCATCCCTTCATTACAGCTTCGCTCTAAAGATGGCCAAACAGAGCTGAATTCAATGGGTGAGGAGAGAGTGGCTGCCCTTGACATCATTCAACTAAGCGTGGCATCAAGGAGCCCAGCAAGTTGTGAGGAAGGGTTACCCTACCCGAAACGTTAACTCTGATTTCTGCCGGACCCGACAATTTTTCCAGTAATCCCAATTTTTGTTTTAGTCCTAACAAAACTGCAGTCAATGTAAACTGGGGTGACTGGGAAGGCGGGGGGTCCCTCTGCTGGATGGAGTCATACCCTGGCACAATAGGAGAAAGGCTGTTCTTGTTGGGGGTCAGTTTTAAACCAGTACCCTCTTAATCTGTGATAATGGGAACTGCAGATGCTGGAGAATCCCAAGATAACAAAATGTGAGGCTGGATGAACACAGCAGGCCAAGCAGCATCTTTTGTGCTTTTGTGCTCCTGAGATGCAGCTTGGCCTGCTGTGTTCATCCAGCCTCACATTTTGTTACCCTCTTAATCTGTAGCTTGTTTCCCCCCAGTTCAAGACTCCCCCAGTCTGGAACCATCTAGTCAACATTCACCTTCTCAAGCTCCCGTATAATCGTATAAGCTCAAAAAATATTCCCCCTTCATTCCTCTAAATTCGAATGACTAAAAAAACCCAACTATTTAGCCATTCTTACGAAGGCAATCCCTTCATGCCAGCAGTCAGCTAAGGGAATCGCACTTGAACTGCCAATGTCAGTTTCTTCTCTTTTTTAAACTTCTTCTGACCTCCCTCCAATAACCATTACCATTACAGACTGCTTGTTTATTCTCAAAGGTTTTAAGAGCATCTATCATACTTCAAAATGTCAAGTGTACAAAGTCTATGATCTGGAATCTAAGGTTTACTAGTAATGGGCAATGTGTAAACTTCTCAAACAGCTGTGAAATTCAATGAACTTCAGGGTCCAATTGAGCCACTTCTCAGCTGAAGCAGAGCTGAAGCTTTTATGGGAAAAACAGCTAAGTGGTGGCATTATGGTAACGTCAGAAAGCCAGGCTAATTCTCTGGGTGCAAATACTACTACATCTTCATCTCGGGTGAGGTCAATTCACAAACCTCAAGTTGGAAGCTAATTCAAAACAAAAAAACCATTACCTACGCTTATAAAAACCCATCTGGTTCACTACTATCCTTTAGGGAAGGAAGTGTACCATCCTTTACCTGGTCCAGCCTACACACCATTCCCGACCCACAGCTATGTGGTTAACTCTCAATGCCCTTAATGGTAGTATATCAAGGCACTCCGTGTTGGGCCAGTTAGGGGTAGGCAGAAAATGCTGGCTCAGTCAACGATACCCACATCCCATGGAATTAAAAAAATGTTGAGTTACAGACCAACCTGCAAGCAATATAATGATGAAAAGCAGAAAATATTTAGAATAAGTAGTGGATAAGGTGGTAGGATAAATAGTCTTTGCTCTCAGTTTGGTTAAACAAAAAAAAGCAGCAAGATTTACGGCAGGTTTTTTCATAGAATCTGTACAGTGCAGAAAAAGGCCATTCACACCAACTCTCTGAAAAGCACCTCACCTAGACCCATTCCTCCACCTATCCCTGTAACCTTGTATTTCCCATGGCTAATCCACCTGGCCTGCACACTATGGGCAATTTAGCATGGCCAGTCCAGCTAACCTGTATATCTTCGGACGGGGAGGAAACCCATGCAGACATGGGGCAAGTGTGCAAACTCCACATTGACAGTTGTCTAATGGGTGGATTGAACATGGGTCCCTGGTGCTGTGAGGCAGCAGTGCTATCCACTGAGCCACCGTACCACCTCAAATAAAGGCTATTTACAAATAGCTAATATTAGTATTGGGGCAAGCGGAATCTAATTGATTTGATTAGCCAACAAATTGTACAAATGCAAACAGAATGGTCTTCTACTCTGTAAACCCATTTGCTTCCAAACAGAGTTTAGAAATTGCTCACCATTTGAATGCAATGTGTGCATTAAAAAACAAACAAACAAACATTCTGGTGACACGACATCAAGCGAGTGAAATTAACTAAGAAATGAAAAGGTGATGTCTAGAACTTGTCCTTACCAATTACTGTCAGCCATCTGGCTATGGAGCCATATACTTCATCCAAAATGAGAATGACCACCAAATTGATGATAACCGCAGTAGCTGTGACAATGGCCCTAACATTGCTTCTCGCATAAGGGTCGGGGCTCACAGCCATAGCTGCTGCAATGGAGATTCTGTACATGATCACTCCAAATACTATTGCGAAGGTCAGACCAATCTGGAGAAGGCAGACAATTTTAGTTAACAATCCAGAGCTTTGGTGCCTCAAAACAAAATTAAAAAGCTTTTTAAAAAAAGTTGTGATACAAGCACACGGTTATAGTTTTTATTTAGAATAATTTCATTTTAATCATCGAATCAGAGTGGTAATTGCTGTATTTATTGTTGGCAAAGTCAGCAGCTGAACAACCTGTATTTACATAGAGCCCAAAGATACCTCTGGGAATCTTATAGGATATTGGATAATCAGAACTAGAGCTGATCACAGCAATCTGATCAGTCAAGGTGATATTGGAGTTTTAAAGTGGAAATAAGAGCTTTAATGATGATCCCGAGTTGGAAATCTAAGTTTGGCAGGAATAAGGAGGATGTAGCCAGGTGCAGATACACCCAATAGAGTTGATGACCGGCTAGTGAAATGGTAGAGAACAGAACCTGAGGGAGGAGGGTGATGAACGGGAGAAGTAGAAGTGCATCCCATGGAAGGGGCGAATGTGAAAATAAGCCGGACAATAGCGCAGAGGTGAAGGAAATTGATTACAACAATAAAACCAGATGTCAGTGAGGATTCTGTGCTCAGCAGATGCACAAGTAGATGGAAATGACCTGCAAGCCATAAAGTGAGAGGCATTTGTATTTAAAGGGATTAAGGAGAATTAATTCATTTCCTTGATCTTGGAGACTTTTCCTTTGGACTATTGACTGGAGTGTCCTAGTTATTCGGTTGGTTCCATTTGGACTGTTTAAATTGTAAGCTACAAACTGTGCAATGGTTATAACAAAAATAGCATTAAGAGAACACATGGACCATATACCATGTAAGAAAGTATTTGATTAATGCAGTCTCAGCCCTACAATAACCTAACTTGCTTTTTACCAAATCCTGTTCCATTCTGGATGTTCATAATCATTTTTGGCTCCGTTACCAAGCAGATTCTTTCATTTAATCACTCATTTATTCTTCATATCTGTTTTTAATTTTGCTTAAACTGATTTCCTAAAGTTCTATTCTATAGCCTCACTCTCCAGTTCTGATCTCAAATATTATTAACAGATGACAGCATAAAAAAGGTTCTCAATGAGGTATTTCCAAGTCATTCCAAATTGTTGTGGTTTTCTAACATTTTCTTGATGCTCATTCTTATTAGCCCGGGAATCAGTTTTGATTCCCATCTTTGTACTCGTGTGCGCTTTTAACAGCAGAATTAGAATGAAGAAATGTCCAACTTAAGTATCGCAATGCTACACTAAGGTTTTAAAAAGTATTTAGTGCTGCAGCTGTGAGTTGTAGCTTAAGCCATTTAAATTAAAATGGAGGGCTCAGGTCGTGTGACCAAGAGAGCATTCTCACTGGTGAAAGAGCCAGTTACTGAAGGATACAGCTTTAAGATATTTGTCAACATGATCATTTTTGGAAGCTAAAGGAGCTGAATGTTTGAGCAGTGAGCCATGCTGATCTGGAGGAATAGCAGTGAAGGCAGATTCAAGAGCAACTTTCTAAAGGAAACTGAACAATATTTGAAAGGGAAAGAATGCCCAGCAACTGGGAAAGAACAAGGGAACAGGATTAATTGGATAGTTCTGAAAAGAGAGCCAAATTAAAAAGTACAATAGACCAAATGGCCTCCAGTTGTGCTGTTTAACATTTTTTAAACCAACTCAGTTCATAGCTAAGTTTGTAAATGTGCATAATGTTATAAGGTCTCATAATAAATCAATGTTATCTAAAATAATGTTATCTAAAATACAGAAGAACAAGGCTCATAAAATATCTACTGGCATTCATACCATAAATAGAACAGCGACGAAATTGGTGATGTAAGCAGGGGTACGGTCCCTCCAAGTCAGTTTCTCCTTTTCAGTCTAAATTGAAAGCAGAGCCAGTAAAAAAACAGTTAATTCCTCAAGCCTGTCTTTCGACTCAAAAAAATGCTGGGAGCTTTAGTTCAAAAATTAGTCCTGATTGGAATTGTGAAGTCTAACAGATTTCACCTCAATATTATTGAATTAATGCAGAATGTCAATACATTTGACTCCTGGATCAAAAGTCAATAGTCATTCTGCTCAATTGTTTGATCTACGCTTGAATGTATTCTCCTACTCACTGACAATGCCAATTGGCAAACCCATACTCCTGTGTTTTAATAACACTTTCTTTTAACTGTAATATTCCGAACTGCTTCTTAAAATGTCAAGGATCCAACAGGTCACATAGAATCTGCAGCACAGAGACAAGTTAGCTAGTCTGTGCTGGATTTCACGTTTTGCAGGAGTCTTCTCTCTCCTGCTTCATCCCACCCCCTACCTGCTTATCTTTCTATCCAAAAATTTCATTTCATCATGATCTGTGTTTTAGTTTGCTGCACCACTATTACAGGAGTCTGATGCTCAATACTCTGAAATGAAAGCTGACATATTAGCTATCATGAAGCCTTGCTTAAAAAAACTTCACTTCTACACCAACATATTCTTTCAATGCTAACAGAAATCTTTCAAAGTCCTATCTGCACCACGAAAGAACACTGTCAGATGTCAGAGATCTTCAGTACAATGAAAGTCTGTAATATTTCTGGTGGAATGGTTGCAAAAAGCAATTACTACTTAGATTTATGTCAGCTAAGTATTGTTTTTGCCAAGAGATTTTTAAAAAAAATGTTCTTGCGCAATGGATAAGAAAACATCTGAAAACCTTCACCTTCATCAGGGTGAAGCTACATTGACACTCAATCAGCGAGGCACCAGGTATGCAACACATCCACCAGGCCTCTAGCAGTGGTTTCTCTCTCTTCTGTAAATTCATTGCCCGAACACCTGGAGAGATTTACTTGCCCCTCCCAACTACTGGCAAAAAACATCTAACAGGTGGGGATAAACTTCTACATGAACTTTGGAGTTCCCTCTTCTTTCTCCTTTCTCATCCTTCCAACCTGGAACTGCCTGAGCGATCAAACTGCTTGTAAAGCAAGAGAAATTGCTAGAAAACCTCAACAGGTCTGCTAGCATCTATGAAGAGAAATCAGAGTTAACGTTTTGGGTCCAGCGACATGAAACGCTAACCGATTTGTCTCCACAGATGCTGCTCAACCTGCTGAGCTTTTCCAGCTTTTTCATTTGTTTCCGATTTACAGCATCTGCAGTCCTTTTGGTTTCTGCTTGTAGTGCATCCAGCCTTGGATGCACTATGTTCCTTCAGCTGAATGTTACCTTCCAGTTGTGGATGATTAACTTTGGGCTCAGCCATTCCTGTCCAAATCTGACTGCCAGCAAACGCATTACCCTGCTGGTCTTTCTGCCCAGAACGTAATACCAGCTGCAGGACAAGTCAACCAGCTCCTGTACGCTTCATTTTTACAAAATTAAGAACCAAAAGAACTGTGGATGCTGTAAATCAGGAACAAAAACAAAGTTTCTGGAAAAGCACAGCAGGTCTGGCAGCATCTGTGGAAGAGGAAAAAAAAACTTAGAGTTCTGTGGAAGGGTCACCGGACCCAAAGCGTTAACTCTTTTTCTCCTCCACAGATACCGCCAGGCCTGCTGAGCCTTTCCAGCAACTGTGTTTATAAAATGATATTAGATTACTATCGAAAATGCAAATGCATTGCGCTTCTTACAAGGCCTGTATTTGCCCCAAAAATACAAGCACAGAATTCAAAATTAGATGCAGACTTCTCTTCCAACAATTTAAGTTCCAAAGTTCTTTTGCAAATCTTTATTTTGGAATATACAAACGATGAAATTAATTTAGAAAAAAAGGACTGTTACAAGGGTAAAATTTGAACCATCAACCGATAATCACATGAACTAATGGCCATCTATTCTTGGTACATTTGAGAAGTTGAGAGCAGTTTGGAAAGATGGAGAACGGGATGTTATGAATTGTTTTATGCCATTCACACTGAAAACTAAAATAATGGCAGGAATAGCTGCCTGTCTATACAGTGTAGCTTTTCTTTGTCTCGTTGATTCAAAAAGATAGCCTTAAATTGCAGAAGTTGAGTCAGTGAATGGTAGCTCAGATAAAGAAATTGAGAATAGAAGGTTGTATTATATTAATTTTTTTTGTGTTTAATTCACTGAGAGCGAGTGTTGCTGGTTGGGTGAACACATTCTCCAAACTTAATTACCTTGCAGAAGGTAGTAATGAGCTTCTTTGAAGAAATTCTGTAGTTCTTTAGGTACTGTGGCAGCCATTGCTGCTAGGATCCAATACTCCAACATTCCAACATTCCAACCTCAGCGACAACGAAGAAACTTGTGATAGTTGTGTACCAAGATGGTGAGTTGTTTGGCCAGAAACCTACAGGTGGTGAAATCTGATGGGATGTGTCTGAAATGCACAAGACCTGATGTAACTAGATGGTGGGCATTGGTTATAGGTCAGCTAAGGAATATGTGGATGAGAACAGAATTGGGTGGATATTTGTCACCCATTTACAAGTTACATAGTGGAAGGGTTCTTGCTGTGTATTAACAGTGTCCCTGCCTGAGTCAGGAGGCTGGGCTCAAGTTCCACCTGCTCCAGAGGTGTATCACAACATCTGAACTTTTTGATTGGAAAATATCTATAACTAGGTGTTGCTGATTATTAAACTTTGTCCAAATATTTTAACACCAGGTGTTTAACAGTCAAAGCCTTGCGCTTTGAGGTAGTAGAGGTCACTGGTTTGGATGATGAGGTCAAAAGTGAATTTCTGCAATGCGTCTTGTAGATTGTATGCACTGAGATACGGCTGAGCATCAATGGTAGAGGGAATGGATGTTTGTCAATGTGGTGGCTGCTTTTTCCTGGCTTCTTTAATATTGTTGGAGCTGCATCCATCCAGGTGTGTGGAGTGTGTTCCATCACACTCCTGATTTGTGCCTGAAATTTGCTTTAGCCATTTTTTTTTGCTTTTAAAAACATGCAACACGCTTCATATTCTCACCATTCTGTAAAGACATTTCTCCTGAATACCCTACTCAATTTAGTTAGTTTGCTCAAAATTCTTCCACCTCAGGCAAGCCAAAGTTAATCAATGTCAACTGAAAAAAAAATCCTACAAACATTTGATTGCTCATTAGTGCTAACTTTTCGAGCAAGCCACTCCAGACTGTTTGATCCTGATACAATGCAATGTCCAAGTTTCAGAATTCCTCTGTAATCTCTTTAGAACATTCTCCAGTGCCCACATACAACTGTTTAGAATATTGAGACCATAGGATTTTACAACTGTCCAAGTATGCTATGGTCAAGATTCCACACGAGTCTAACATAACTTCCCTATTGTCCTTCCTGAATGAATTCCAGCATTGTCAGTCTTTATGGTCTTATTGAACAGTCCCGTTTGAGATTCGTACATCTGTACGAAACACTAGTGCGGCCTCGTTTGGAATATTGCATGCAGTTCTGGTCGCCCCATTACAGGAAGGATGTGGAAGCATTGGAAAAGCTGCAGAGGAGATTTACCAGGATGTTGCCTGGTCTGGAGCGCAGGCCCTATGAAGAAAGGCTGAGGGACTTGGGTCTGTTCTCATTGGAGAGAAGGAGGCGGCTAAGAGGGGATTTAATAGAGACATACAAGATGATCAGAGGATTAGATAGGATGGACAGTGAGAGTCTTTTTCCGAGGTTGATGACTTCAGCTTGTACATGGGGGCATAGCTACAAATTGAGGGGTGATAGATTTAAGACAGATGTCAGAGGCAGGTTCTTTACTCAGAGAGTGGTAAGAGCATGGAACGCCCTGCCTGCCAATGTAGTTAACACCGCCGCTTTAGGGGCATTTAAACAGTCCTTGGATAAGCATATGGATGATGACGGGATGGTGTAGGGGGAGGGGCTTAGATTAGTTCACAGTTTGTTGCAACATCGAGGCCCGAAGGGCCCGTTCTGCGCTGTATTGTTCGACGTTCTATGTAATCTCATTCACCATGCCTTGCTTAGATTCTTATCTAGACAGTATTTAGCTACTTCATTCTTCAGTCCAAAATATCCTGTACATCCTTTCACTTTTCCTGATATGAATTTAAAAAGGTCAATTGTCAATTTACATAAGTGCTGGCAGAAAGAGATATAAAGATGGTGTCAGTGCTTCGTACTAATGTCCAAAGACAAGTTACCCCTCTTTCTGATGAGTCTGAAGTATGAATATCAAGTTACAATAGCAAATTACATGATCAAGTGAAGCCACTTTGCAAGTCTGGTACTTTAGGATTTCAGAAAAAAAAAAGAGCGATTGCTATTACATCATTTGTTTTAATTTATGGGGCACCCATGTTGTCGCACTTTCCATTAGACACAGTACTCGCAGGGCATCAGTATTACTTAGTGGTCTTACCAAGTAGGTGCAAATTCAAACTTTTTGATATGACCAATGCATGATATTTATCAACTGCAAAGATCAAAATGAGGAGTTTAGAAATGGTAAACCCCCTACAATACATGAAGCTACTACTAGTCAAGCATCACAAAACACATCACATGGTGCACAAAGGTCACTAATAACATGCACAGTGGCAACCAAACCAAGGTGACTGGGAACAAAATCAAATTTTAAAAAAAGGTGTCCACATAATTACTCACATGCACAGCCACTCTAAATACACTGTATTACCAACTATCAGATACATTAGATACAATGTGAAAAAGCTTTGGGAAAGTATAGCTTGTTGAGAAAGACTGGCACTTCAAATAGGATCATACACCTTCAAAATTTAGATTGTTTTTGGTTTAAATGTGTCACTAGCTTATTTATGGTGCAGTCATTTCATCTTAATTAATGAAGTTGATTATGAATGGGACCTTCACGGTGGGCCAGAGAGATAAGCCAAACCAATGACCAATGGTGGATGTTGATAATCCTAAAAGGCAGCACTTTAAAACCGTGCACCTAAACAAGGAAAACTAATTTCTAGTCTATTTCCTGACAGTGAACCAAACCTGCAATAGTTATTTGCTGTAATTGTATTGTGGTATGGGGTTGTAATAGCAACTGACATTAGACATATACTTTGTTTTGAAGTAAATAAGCTTGGCCCCATGTCTTTCTGAACAAACTTAGGGAAGAAAAAAAGAATAAGCAGTTTTATTTTTCAACTTGTACCAATTTCACCCCGGCCATGGCAGACCAAACTCTGTTTTTCCATTTGTTTGGCTGTTCTTCCACTGGTTCCGATGACTTCTGAGGTCAGGCAGAGAAAAGGACCACATAGGAAGTGTTAAATTCAATCATACAGCATTATCACAGACTACAATGGGATCCACTACAAAGTTATTTAACTCAAGGATTCTCTTTGAGGAGAATGAAAAGGGATAAACTTTCCTTGTGGGCTCAATGTGGTGAAATCTATTTTAAAAATGGAGTTTTAGCATCAAACCCTTTCAGGGCTTGTTAATAATGTGCCAGATTAACAGTGAAACTCCATCCACTTTCATCTGACAACATACCATTATCCTAGACTCAGAAAGGCCCCCTAATCTAATAAGAATAGATGTTTCTCCTTTATTTAACCAGTCTTTGACAAGACAAGACAAGACATCTCCCAGTAAGGACAATAGGTAGCCTCCATCTCCTATTGGGTTGTGCTTCCAACTGTGCGACAAGACGGCTCAATACACTGGATGGAATTCATATTCTAACCTTAGACGTAAACAGGCAACGTTATATTGAATTATATTAAACAACTCTGGAATATCAAGCTTTTTAATAAAGGCACTTAATGATTAAATATACAGTAATTTTACTTGGAAAAGTATGCAAATCAATTGAAGTTGCATACACAAAAACTTTGACATTTTCCAAGCAGACCTTCATAGAACCATTTTACCCAGTCTAAAGTCAAAATGCAAGGCTCATTCATTAAGAAGTTCATACCTCTTCCTTCTTTTGGAGTTCCTGCTTAAGAACCTTACTCAGAACCCTGGCCTCATATTCAGGTCGTGGATGATCCTGTGTGTTTCCAAAGAGACAGAAATAAAGATCTTGGCATTTATAAATTAAAAGAGAAAGCAATTGAAAATATAGCTATTTGTCTTCCTGCACTCTTTCCAGCCACTGAATCATTTCTAGAACAACTCCTTATTTTATCAGGAACAAAAACAGAAGTTGCCGGAGAGGAAAGGTCACGAGACCCAGAATGTTAACTCCGTTTTCTCTCCACAAATGCAGCCAGACCTGCTGAGCTTTTCCAGCAACTTTTGTTTCTAATTTCCAGCATCCACAATTCTTGTGTTTTATTTTATTGCATGATCTACTACAATCATTGGAGACCCAAATCATTTTGGGATGATCTAGCAAAAAATTGCTTCTTTTATTAAATTTCAACTTAAAAAGTGTCTTTATTGACCATGTCAAGGAACAAGGGATGATTCATGGTTTACATAAACGGAAGCTGCAACATTTTCTGAAAGCTCCCCAAAAGGTGGATAACATCCATTGTTCTCGGATAGAGTCTGAGCCACTCCTTTTGGTTTGATAATGTATAAAGCATTTGCCTCTATTCTACTGTCAATCAACACTTACTGAAAGTTCCAGTCCAGTTTTTTTTTTGCCTTTTCCTAACTGAAAAAAAAACTGAAGCGTCTCTTTGCTTGCAGTAATTTCTTTGATCTGAGGCTATTAACACGCTATTGAGGGACGAGTAAATCAAACTCTAGTCATGGGCCAGATGCCAAGTTCATAATTAGGATTGTGATATTACTAGAAGAGAAAGGGAGACAATCCTTGCTCAGGTTCTGGGGAAAAGCTCACTTTGCGGGAGGTTTTATTCCACTATTGCTGACCTGTTATCGTCAGGGCAGGCACCCAACTGGACATTGCAGGGGATGACACACAGGAAATGAAAGCTCCCCAAATTCCCATCCCACTGGTTACTGCTTCACCCTAAATACTCACCTCATCATTTCAGTTATTTTCAACCAGCGAGGTTACGTTATTTCCCACCCACGGGGCAGGCAGGTCTTAAAACCAGACCTCCAGGCCGAGAGGCAGAGTCAGTACCACTACACCTGACCTTTTAAGCACTTTCTCTCCACTGCAGAGTGGGATGTCTAAATGCTGCTACTTTCATGCTTGGTTAAAAATGAAGCAAAGGGCAAATCATAAACCATTATCACCAGAGTCCTAGCTTCTAAAGTAACCTAACGTTGCTGCACTACAGTTTGTCGTCATCATTGAAATCCCAAGTTACCCAAGTGAAATAACTGAGTGGGCAACATGAAAAATCCTTCAGTCTGGAAGGCAAAAGATCCCAACATTAAAATAATTCTTATCGACTACCAAAATTACCACTTCTTTCCTACAACACAACCCGTAGGAAGAGCAGCAAAAGCACTAAAGATTCAAAACACATTAGATTCCTCCCCAGCCCAAACAAGAACTACTTAGAAGCATAACTAGGCAAAGCTTGTAAAAGGCATACAGTATTTAATTTTAAAAAGTTCCAACCTTTAATCGTTCCTTCAAGCCGTCAGCAACAGAAGAAGAAACAAGTGTTATTAAACTGTAAAAAACAGTGATAAAAAGATAGTTTATTTAATATGAGTTTAAAAATCTTTAGAAAACAAATTTTTAAGGCTAACCTCATCTTCTTCAAACCCAGAGAGATCCCATTTGGAGATGAGCCTCATTTGGCATCTTTTCCAGTGTTCCATAAACATGGCAGCTGGAAGCAAAAGTGTCCTCTATTAAAATACCGCTTCTCTCATAAGTTAAAAACAATAGATTGTTTAATAAATTGAAAAAGGTTTTTTGCTCATAAAAATTTAAAATAAATTCAGTTCTCTCTAAACCTGTTTTACTGCAGGTTTTTCCAGTGACAAGCTAGAAAAACTGAAGAGTTTCTCAGACCAGTTTAATGGCATTCAAATCATTTTTGGATAAAGGAATTAAACATGTTAGAAGCATAACTGAATATATTCAGATGAAGTCAGAAGCTGCTGCTTATGGTCCTCTTTGAAACTCAGTTCCCAGCCACCATCCCCTATAGCTGCTCTACAAAAACATCTGATGCTGAACCAGACTTGGCACCAGTTTTGAAACAAGATGAGCTTCAGACCCCACACCTTCATTACCACAGATTGCAGGATTTCAGGATATGGAAGTAGAAAATCTCTGCACCAGCCACAGCACCGCCAAGAATGTAAAATTATTTCCATCATTCCAAAAATTACATGCAATTGGAAATATCTTGATCAGGATGTCAAGATATCGCAAGTTTCTACTCTTCATGTTTTCAGGTTTTTTGCAAAGATACCAGTCATCCAGCTGTTTTCTCTTAGGACTTCAACACTTGCCAGTACATCAGAACAAAGGTCTGAAATGCGAGAGTGTCCCCAAACTCAACCAGAGATGCCGAGTGGATGATTCATCTCAGCCTCCTCTGAAAGCACCAGAGGCCAGTCTTTAGCCAATTTGATTCACACCACACACTAAGAAATGGCTGAAGGAATTAGATACTGCAAAGGCTTTGATCGTGACCACATTCTAGCAACGATATTGAAGGCTCGTGCTCCAGAGCCTACACCTTCCCCAGCCAAGCTGTTCCAGTACAGCTACAAACACCAGTATCTGACTATGTGGAAAAATATCCAGGTATGTAACCATTTCCCCTTGTCATTCAGTAGCATTACCTCTGAATTGCCCCATTAACATCCTGGAAATTCCTACCGACTAGAAACTGAATTGTGTTACCACATACACATTGTGACTACAGGAACAGATCAGAGGCTGAGAATCCAGTGGTGAGTAACTCACCTCTTGACTCTCTAAAGCCTGTCCACCATCTACAATGTAGAAGTTAAGTGCGATGGAATATTCCCCATTTGCCTAGATGAATGTAGCTCCAGCAATATGAAGGGGTATGTTGCCTTCAGGGAAACAGGTGACTTTGGACTGTAGTTCCTAAAAAGTCTCTGCTACAGATGGGTATCCCCAAGCTTGTCTGGATCTGTCATATGCTAATTCATGGAGAATGATTTTGTGATTAGTCAACAATACGACCATTGTTATATTATGCAATGACCAGGATGGTTGAAGACGAAAGATACATACTTCAGACTCAATTTTTCTTTAGGAATTCCTATATCCCTACACTTCAAATGATAAGTCCTGCAGCTATAAACAACAACTGGTCAAAACGTCTCTGTATAAAAAAGTGCACTCTTAATGTTTACATTCTTCATAAATAGTAGAGGCTCAACTTTTATAATGTTTAGCAATTGTTACATTATGCCAGTCAAGACTTTGACTAAGATCATCCATTAGAACTTTTTGTTTTGCTAACAGTCAATTACCTTATGTAAGCTAGACTTAACTTCTCTGTAACATGTAGACGAACCTCTTAGAGAAAAGCATTTGGAATACCTGAGGTGACATTCTATTTTTGACTACGCGACTGTAACAGAACCAAAGTAATATTATTGCCCTGGCTCCTACATAAAAAGCTATTCAACTATTGAGCAAACTATCTTTCCATTGAACATTTTGCAGTTCAGTCTTCAGTATTAACTTTTAATTTTTCTTTCCTTATTTATTTCAGGAGAACAAGGTGTTACTAGGAAGGGCAGTATTTGCTGCCCATCCCTAACTGCCCTTGAGCTGAATGGATTATTAAGCCATTTCAGAGGGCAGTTAAGAGTAAATAACATTGTTTTGCTTACAGAGTCTGGCCTGAGAGAGAGACTCCAGATTTTCACATTTCCTCTGTAAAAAGGACGAGTGAACCAGATGGATTTTCACAACAATCAATGTTATTGGTAGCCATGACAACAAGACTAGTTTCTAATTTCAGTTTTATGACACCCCATTCCGCTGCAGGTCTTGAATCGTGGATAAATGCACCCACACTTGCAGGCTGAATGGGGACAGCAAAGCGGTGATGGGTGGATGGCCACAGTGGGAGACTTGCCAGTGGAGGAGCATGCTGACTACTCGTCATATTCTGCAGTTTTTCCTCCTGATTCCATAAAGTCTGCGGTCCACCATTTATAAAAACACAAGAGGGCTCCAACTGCATTCTGGGAGGTTGGCATCATTCGGGATGGAGCAGCCCACTTAAATTAAAACTCAATCTACCAAATTAAACCAGCGCATCCTTATTGTCTGGGCTGGAGAGTGTGTCAATGAAGTAGGGACTGGTCACACTGGAGTTGCTTTTCCTTTTAAAAGGAGAGAAGATTGAAAGGACACATGATTGAGATGTATCAAATTATGGAGGGGCACTATAGGACAGACAGGAAGAAACCTTGCCCCTTGGTAGCTGGACCAATGACCAGGAGACACAGATTGAGGGTGAAGGGCAGTAGGTTTAGAGGGGGGGGGGCAAGGGGAAGAATTCTCACCCCAAGAGGCTGATGGGAATCTTGAATTCATTGCCTGTAAAAAGGATGGCAGAAGCAGAAACCCTCATTCATGTATTTAGACATATGCATTGACATCGCAACTGCACAAGGCTATGGGCCAAATGCTGGAAAGTGAGATTAGTATAATTAGATAGTTATTTTTGACCAGCACAGATGTGAGGGGCTGAAGGGTCTTTTCTGTGCTGCAGATCTGAATTTTTCCTTGGTAACTCACCAAGGTGTCTTCAACAGCACTTTGTAAACCCATGAGGTCTTGTACTTATCTAGCCAGTAGATATATTTGGACATGAAATGCGGACATCCCAAATTGCCCAGAGGGTAGTTAAGGATCAACCATGTCACTGTGGGTCTGGAGTCACATGTCACAAAGTTTCCTTCCCTAAAGAGCAATCCGGTACAAGTGACAACGGTTTCATGCTCATCTTAGTCTTTGAATACCAGTGTTTTATAAATTAAATCCAAGTTCCACCCATCTGCTGCGGTGGGATTCAAACCCTAAGCAATACCTGGTCTCCGAATTCCTAATTTAGTAATACTACCACTAGGCCATTGCATCCACTGGTATTGGAGTTACAGTTTCTGCAGCTACACCCACTCACTGTCTGATACCTATTCCCTTTCAACAGACATACATTTGAACAAACAAAGAAAACCGGGTAGGAGCCTTCCCAAATTTGCAATCTTGGCTGTGTAGAACAAATGTGAGCAGACACATTGGAACAGCTCAACCCACAAGTCACACACCACTGAGACCTGGCACGATTGTCATCCCTTGGTGTCACAGAACATAGAACAGTACAGGCCCTTTGGCCCACAATGTTGTGCTGACCTATTATCCTAAGATCAAACTACCCTGCATACCAGATCTAACCAGAGTTTTATAGAGTTGCAGCAAAACCTCATGGCTCTTAAACTCAATTTATCCTGCTAATGAAAGCCAACATACCATATGCCTTCTTTACAACCCTATCAACTTGGGTAGCAACTTAGAGATCTATGGATGTGGACCCCAAGATCTCTGTTCCTGCCATTAACCCTGCATTCTTCATTTCATTCAAATTCAACCTTCCAAAATGAATCACTTCACACTTTTCTGGGTTGAATTCCATCTGCCATTTCTTTGCCCAGCCTTGCATCCTGTCAATGCCTGTTGCAATTTACAACAGCCCTCCATGCTGTCCACAACTCCACCAACCTTTGTGTCATCGGCAAACTTACTAACCCACCCTTCCACTTCCTCATACAAGTCATTTATAAATGATCACAAAGAGCAGAGGTCCCAGAACAGATCCCTGAGCTCCAGGCTGAATACTTTCCATCAACTGCTACCCTCTGTCTTCTCTTGGACAGCCAGCTAATTTTGTAACTAGACAGCCAAATTTCCCTGAATCCCATACCTCCATATTTTCTGAATGAACTTACCATGGGGAACCTTATGAAGTGCCTTACTAAAATCCACATACACCACATCCACTGCTCTACCTTCATCAATGGGTCTAAAATCCTGGAGCTCCCTCCAAACAGCATTGTGGGTGAACATACACCAGATGGGCCACAGCAGACCAACACAGCTCACCACCAGCTTTTCAAAAAGATATTAGGATGGACAATAAACTTTGGCCCTGCCAAAGCTCAACATGCAAGAAAAAAAAATTAAAAGTTTGTTCCCACAGAATCTTAGACCAGCAACATTGATTTCTGTTTTCTTACTGATCTCTACTGATTCAGAACGGGGTCTGTTTTCAGGGTTGTAGGAAATTGTCTCATCTCTTTTCTCCACGTGCCACTCAATGCTACTGTGGTCAGTATTACAATGTCACTGACTTGGCAAATATAAAGCACACATACATAATTCATGTTTTTAGTTTTGACACAGCTGGATTAAGAGGATTTATATATCTACAGGTGTTGAGAAGATCTGTATTCAATGCTGATTCGAAAGAGATGCAGCTTCTTTACTTTCGGTCAAATTGAAAGTCATCCTAGTCATCAGTAGTCATCCTAAACTATTCTTGGTTTACTTTCTAAAAATAATCCAGATTAAATATATCTTGATAGAATGAATAAGCTCTCCCCAGCAGTCTATTCTGATGGATCTTCCCAGATAATTTGCTCCCAGTCCCAGAACCTCACTGATTTATCAAATGTGGAGAGTCACACTGGGTTCGGAGATTAAATTAGCATTACCGTTGGGGCTACAGGCTCTCAACAAGTTCATTTAATTTATTTGTTTATTTCAACTGTTAGCATATACTGTCCAACTTTACCTTTTAATCTCAACTCAAGCAGTTGGAAAGTTAAAGTTGCCACAGTCCTATCAGACCATATGGCTGCTCTTTGATTAGAGTTTGGCGGTTTAACCCGATGGTCACCATGCCCCAGGCAAGGGGAGAGGTCAAGGAGGAGACACTTTCATGGTGACCTCAACCACTGTGGCAATTGAAGCCATATTGTTAGCATCACACACTAACCACTCAGCCAACTTTGGATTGTCTTCTACCCTACTTCCCAAAGGGATTCTACAAATACATCAAGATCAAAATAGGCTAACTAGGGAGCGGGTGCGCGAGCGAGAGAGAGAGAAGGGCCCCTTAAAGATCAGCAAGGCTACCTGAGTGTGGAATTGGAGATGGGGAAGACACTAAACAAGCATCCTGCGTGTTTGCTGTGGAGAAGGATCTGGAACATGGAGAATTCAGGGAAATAAAGTAACAACCTCTTAAAATGTCTACATCACAGGTGGTACTGCTGAATATCCTAAAACACAAAGGTGGATAAATCCCCAGGACCTGATCAGGCATACCCTAGACCTCTGTGGGAAACTTGGGAAGAGATCACTGGCCCTCTTGCTAAGATATTTGTAACATCAATAGCCACAGGTGAGGTGTCAGAAGGCTAAAGCTTGACTAATGTGGTGCCACTATTTAAGAAAGGTGGTAAGGTAAAGCTAGGGAACAACAGACCGACGAGCCTGAAATTGGTAGTGGGCAAGTTGTTGGAGGGACAGGATTTACATGTATTTGGAAAGGCAATGACTGATTAGTCAAAGTCAATATGGCTAAGTGTGTGGGAAATCAAGTCTAAATTGATTGTGTTTTTTGAAGTTGTAACAAGGAGGCTTGATGAAGGCAGCGCAGTGGGTGTGATCTATATGGACTTGAGTAAGGCATTAGACAAGGTTCCTCACGGTAGACTGGCTAGCAAGGTTAAATCACACGGCTAGTAGGAAGAACCAGCCATTTGGATACGAAACTGGCTCAAAAGATAGAAGACAGAGGGTGGTGGTGGACGGTTGCTTCTCAGACTGGAGGCCTGTGACTGGTGGTGTGCCACAAGGGTCAGTGTTAGATCCACTGATTTTTGTCATTTATCCTAATCAGTTTTATATGTGAACATGGGAGGTAATGGTTAGTAACTTTACAGACACCAAAATTGGAGGTGTATTGGACAGTGAAGACTACCTCAGAGTACAACAAGACCATGATCGTGTTGGGCGAATTGGCAGAGTGGCAGATGGAGTTCAACTCATAAATGTGAAGTGCTACATTTCGGAAAGGCAAATCAGGGCAGGATTTACACACTTAAATGGTAAGGTCCTGGGGAGTGTTGCTGAATGAAGAGACCTCAAAGTGCAGGTTCATAGTTCCTTGAAAGTGGAGTCACAAGTCAACAGGATAGTGAAGTCCACATTTGGTGCGCTTGCTTTTACTGGTCAGTGTTCCAAACACACATCACCCTCTGCGTGAACAAGTTACCCCTCAAGTCCATTTTAAAATCTTTCCCTTTTCACCTTAAATCTACGTCCTCCAGTTTTGGACTCCCCCACACCAGGGAAAAAAGAACTTGTCTATTTACCCTATCCATGCCCCTCAATTTTATAAGCTTCTATAAAAGGTTACCCCTCAGCCTCTGAAGCTCTAGGGAAAACAGTCTTAGCCTATTCAGCCTCTCCCAAACCTCAAAGCATCCAATCCCAGCAACATCCTTGTTAATCTTTTCTGCACCTTTCAAGCTTAACAACTTCCTTTCTATAGGTGCGTGACCAGAATTATATGCGGTGTTCTAAACGTGGCCTCACCAATGTCTCTTACAGCCACAACATAACACCTCAACTCCGACTCTCAAATGTAGTGACCAATGAAGTCAAGTGTGCCAAACACCACCTCTATTACCCTCTCTACCTGCGACTCCACTTTCAAGCAACTATGAACTTATAACCAAAGGTCTCCGTTTGGCAACTCTCCCCAGGGGTCCACCATTAACTGTACAAGTCCTGCCCTGGTTTGCCTTGCCAAAAAGCAATACCTCACATTTATTTAAATTAAACTCCATCTATAACTCTTCAATCTATTGGCCCATCCTGTTATAATCCCATTGTATGGAGATAATCATCTTCACTCTCCACTCCATCTACTTTGGTCTAGTGCTACAGACTACACTTGTGATGATGGAAATACTTCTCTGAAATAAGAAAAATATGTTAATAGATCAGGGTGATATTGGTTATATTATGGACAAGGAATCCAGAGAAATAAATTTTTGATCCAGAAAATATGATTGAATGCCATCTTTGTAATTTACAAATTTGAAATACCAGTTTAAAACCAAAAGGAATTCAAAAAAGATTGTATCAATGAAGCTGAGGTAGTAGGAACTACAGATGAAGAATCTGAGATAACATGGTTTAGAGTTGGATGAACACAGCAGGCCAAGCAGCAGAGGAACAGGAGGGCTGACATTTTGGGCCTAGACCCCTAAGCCTGAAACATCAGTTTTCCTGCTCCTCTGATGCTGCGTGCCCTGTTATGTTCACCTAGCTCCGCACCTTGCTATCAACGAAGCTACTGGACTAGTCCACAATTGTAGCAGCCAGGTCAAAAGGCAGCTGGCCATTCCTGCTTGTTTCTGGTACACCTGTCAGGTCAACATGGCTGACTTTCAACTACCAAATTACTCTATTATATCAAACATCATTTCACAGTAAAGGCTCACCACCACATCCCACCTTCCCAAAAAGATGGGAGAAAAAGACCATGAACATGCCCCATGAAATAAGACAGATTTGGATAAATGTTCCTTGAAAGCAATCTGTCTTAAATTGGAGGCAGAGAGGGGCAAGAGTTCTCTCGCTGCTATCAACTCCACTGTACTGGGTGGAAGGAGAAAACAACATCCAGCATAAAAGGCCTCAAAATGTGGGAGCAGAAGGCCGCTCAGCCCATCAAGTCTGAGATTCAGGGCTGACCTGGCCATTTGTAGCCATGTTCTTCAGACACGTAAAGAAGAAAACAAGACCATTCTGTCCACACAGATCAACAAAGATCCGACTTCACTGATCCTATGTTCCAGCTCCTGGCCCACAGTCCTGGAGGCTATGGAAAAACAAAAGACTATCTAAATACTGCTGAAATGGTACCAGAATTTCTGACTCAAAATACTGTTTTCTTACCTCCTGGAGAGAAAACTGTCCTGATATTGCAAGAGATTATACACATGCCAAGATTGCTAACGTCCAATGTTCAAAATTTGGGACCAATGGTGAGATGACTACCAGCCAGAATGCTGGCTGCACTGAGCACAAGAACCTTAGATAATAAAATGAGAGGCTGGATGAACACAGCAGGCCCAGCAGCATCTCAGGAGCACAAAAGCTGACGTTTCGGGCCTAGACCCATCATCAGAGAGGGGGATGGGGTGAGGGTTCTGGAATAAATAGGGAGAAAGGGGGAGGCGGACTGAAGATGGAGCGAAAAGAAGATAGGTGGAGAGGAGAGTATAGGTGGGGAGGTAGGGAGGAGATAGGTCAGTCCAGGGAAGATGCGCAGGTCAAGGAGGTGGGATAAGGTTAGTAGGTAGGAGATGGAGGTGAGGCTTGGGGAGGGAGGAAGGGATGGGTGAGAGGAAGAACAGGTTAGGGAAGCAGAGACAGGTTGGACTGGTTTTGGGATGCAATGGGTGGAGGGGAAGAGCTGGGCTGGTTGTGTGGTGCAGTGGGGGGAGGGGATGAACTGGGCTGGTTTTGGGATGCAGTGGGGTAAGGGGAGATTTTGAAGCTGGTGAAGTCCACATTGATACCATTGGGCTGCAGGGTTCCCAAGCGGAATGTGAGTTGCTGTTCCTGCAACCTTCGGGTGGCATCATTGTGGCACTGCAGGAGGCCCATGATGGACATGCCACCCGAAGGTTGCAGGAACAGCAACTCATATTCCGCTTGGGAACCGTGCAGCCCAATGGTATCAATGTAGACTTCACCAGCTTCAAAATCTCCCCTTACCCCACCGCATCCTAAAACCAGCCCAGTTCGTCCCCTCCCCCTACCGCATCACACAACCAGCCCAGCTCTTCCCCTCCACCCACTGCATCCCAAAACCAGTCCAACCTGTCTCTGCCTCCCTAACCTGTTCTTCCTCTCACCCATCCCTTCCTCCCACCCCAAGCCGCACCTCCATCTCCTACCTACTAACCTCATCCCACCTCCTTGACCTGTCCATCTTCCCTGGACTGACCTATCCCCTCCCTACCTCCCCACCTATCTTCTTTTCTCTCCATCTTCGGTCTGCCTCCCCCTCTCTCCCTATTTATTCCAGAACCCTCACCCCATCCCCCTCTCTGATGAAGGGTCCAGGCCCGAAACGTCAGCTTTTGTGCTCCCGAGATGCTGCTGGGCCTGCTGTGTTCATCCAGCCTCACATTTTATTATCTTGGATTCTCCAGCATCTGCAGTTCCCATTATCACTCACAAGAACCTTAGCTGTGGGTCTTGGAGCCTTGTTGATATTGATGGCAGTACAATTGGTTTAAAAAGATCAGAAGCAGCTTTGTAAAAACAAAATGGGGAATACAAAAATTATATTTGGCAAATAAACAAATGTCACTTTGGAATCTCCAGAATGCAAAGACTCAATCTGTAGTTCCAAGATAAGTTTAGATAAATCCACAGCCAGAGAGGGAGGTCAGATAACTTGTTGCTGAAGAAAATTAATTATATTTCACATCCTTCAGTGGAGACAGAGAACCACTCCTAAGCATCTGATCTGCCAGAGAGATTTAAACTCATGTGCACCGACCTACACAGGAAACAGCTCTGAGAGGGCGAAGGAGTGGAAAAGGAAACATGAACTGTGGAACATAAAGATGCGAAGAGTAAAGGAGATCATTTCTGACAAGTGTTTTATTTAATTTCACTATCGCACCAACTAATTGTTTTAAGAAACATCCTTCTCATTGAAGTTGATGGTTCCTGTCAGGAGTTATATAGCTGCTCTATGTAAAAGCAGCTATTATTTCTGCTCTATGTAAAAGCAGCTAACACACACACACACACATATATATATATATATATACACACACACACACACAATGGCTTCCCCCAATGAATGATGTTCCTTTAGATACACTAAAGGGACAGTTACTTTTTTTAAGCAAAATGGGAATCCCACAACAAACTGTACTGCAACCAGGTACCAGGTGCACTCCACTGAGAGAAGGAGCATGATACATCATTCAACAATGTTTGGACACAGATGTTCTTCTACATATGCCAAATAGCTGGGCAAGTGCACAGGGGAGCAGGAAGAGAAATCCATAGAGTAAGAACGAGGCTAGCCTAGACAAGCAAAACTAGCACAACAAGAATGTCTGCACAAAATATTTTTCTTCCACAGCATCTGGTCAATTATACAACAGCTTTAGATTTTTCTTCCCTTCTGTTAATTTATTTTAAACAGAAATGACACTGGCTCATTCACGATCAATAGGGCTCACGTTTACCAGAATCTCATCTGTCCAAAATGACTCAATAATACACATTTAGATTTCATATATACCTCAAAAACTCAGATGTTTTCATTGCCTTGTGTACGTGATTGGTATAACCTTATAGGGCAAAGTCAATGGAATGTTCCCTGACTAAAGAGAAAGGAAGTCAATTCAGTTCAATGGTCTGGAAATTACTTTTCATTTTTACACATCAAGTCAGATGACATGGAGGATTTTTAAAAACAAAAATCAAAAATGAAATGATCTAGATTGCACTGTCTTTCCAAGGTAATGGATGCAGATTCAGGAGCATTCTTCACCAGAAACATAGCTAAGTCCTGAACTGTAAACCATTTACAAACCAATAGGAGAGTGCAATGTGGCACTGACTGTTATATTAGGACCCAGGAAGTGACCAGTGCAATCTTGTAGATATAGGTCTTTAGCAAATGCTAAACAGATTGGGACTCTACTCGAGTTCTGAAGGAGGTGATCTCATTGAAACACATCAGATTCTTAAATAGTTTAACAAGGTAAATGTTGAGATGATGTTTCCCCTCATGGGAGAGTCTAGAACCACAGAGAGTATAGTCTCAGAATAATGGGGACCAATTTAAGACCAGCATGAGGAGGAATCTCTGAGGGTCGAGCGTCTTTAGAACCTCTTGTCTCGGAGCTGTGGGGGCACAGCTCTTGTGTATATTTAAGACTAAGAAAGGTTCTTGCTCAGTTGGAGAACCAGGAATTAGGGGAAAAAAGTGCAGGAACGTGGATGTGAGGAATGTCAAGTTAGCCACGATCCTATTGAATGGCAGAGCAGGCTTGAAAGGGCTGAATGGCCTAGTCCTGCTCCTATTTCTGACACTTTTAAAAGTGTATTCACTGTACAACCTACATGTGGGGCAAACATTTTTAATGTAAATACCTTCCACCAGTTGAAAAGCAGCCAAAATGACAGTTGGTCTAAATCAATCTTTTTTTAAAAAGGTAAACTGCACGACCTCAACTGCTTTATTCCTCTAAGAGTTACATTAGCTTTGAGGATTGGGCATCAGTAAAATAATTTCTTGCCAATGGAGTAATACCTGAGACTACCATTTGCTGATACTAGAACAGCATCGTACAATACAAACACTGGGGTTGAACCATGAGTGGATATGGTGACAAAAACCATTCTATTGTAGTTTCTCCAGCTAATGAATAAACACATTTTCTTGGTACATTTACTGATGTTACCAGTAAACAAAGCTGTCAACACAATGAAAAACTTATTCCATTTCTCACTTTACCATTTTATCAACATTAAAGTCCATATATTTCAGAAAAGATTTGCAGGGATGTTGCCAAGTTAGAGGGTTTGAGCTACATGGAGAGGCTGGATAGGCAGGGGCTATTTTTCCTGGAGGGCCTGAGTGCAAGGGGTGACCTTACAGAGCTTTATAAATTCAGGAGTGGCATGGATAGGGTAAATAGACAAGGACTTCTCCCCAGGATAACAAAGTGGGGAGCTGAATGAACACAGCAGGCCAAGCAGCATCTCAGGAGCACAAAAGCTGACGTTTCGGGCCTAGACCCTTCATCAGGCTCTAGGCCCAAAACATCAGCTTTTGTGCTCCTGAGATGCTGCTGGGCCTGCTGTGTTCATTCAGCTTCACACTTTGTTATCTTGGATTCTCCAGCATCTGCAGTTCCCATTATTTCTGACTTCCCCCCAAGATGTGGCTTTGGGGGAAATGTGGGGCGGGGGGGAAGAGCGCGAGAGCGAGCGCGAGAGCGCCCAAAACTGGAGGCCGCAGGTTTAAGTTGGGGTGGGGGAAGATGTAAAGTGACCTAAGAGACAATGTTTTCAGAAGGTGGTGTGTATGGAATGAGCTGCCAGAGGCTGGTAAAGTTACAACAACATTTAAAAAGGGTACAAGAAGAGGAAGAATTTACAGGGATATGGGCCAAATGCTGGTGAATGGAACTAGATTAATTTAGAATATCTGGTTGGCCAGGACAAGTTGGACTGATCGTTCTGTTTCCATGCTGTATGTCTCTATGATCCTATATGCACAGAGTGAAAAACATTTAACAGCACATGCGTAATACTGTCTGGCTAACATTATAGTTACTAACCTAAAATAATTAGCTTCTTCATTTGTTCACCTAGATAACCACACAAACAACAGCATATGCACCACCTAACACTTCCTTAGATTAGAGGGCTTTCATCCACACGGATTTCAAATGGACTCAAGTCCTAGCGTCATGAAACCATGATTATTCAAAATAATGCAGGTGCTGGGGAGCTGTAATAAAATGTGAAAACACTGGAGAAATTCAGGTCTGGCAGTATCAGTGGCGTGCGAAACTGAGTCAAAGTTTCATTTCAATATGACTTCTTCATAGCAGACTAAATATTAACTCATTCTCTCTCCATAGATGCTGCTAGACCTGCTGAGTTTCTCCAGCAGTTTGATTTTATTTCATGAAGCAAGTATCGATTGTTGCAAAAAGTCCAGATGGTGCAAACATCCTTTTGGCAAAGGAACTTGCTGTCATTAGATGGTCTGGCCTCCACGTAACTACAGCCCAGATGTTTTGGTGTCCTTTGAAAGGAGGGGTTCACTGAGTTAAAAGGGTGGTTAAAGTGTGAAATATCACCAGCAAGCTGAGCATGCCAAATATTGAATAATTGATGGTGAAAATAAAAAAAAATTTAAATCTCAAACGCACATCTTTAATTTTTGCACTAAATGTTTACACTGGAGGGGGTGCAGAAGAAATTCATCAGGATGTTGCCTATGATGCATTTCTGCCATGGAGAGTGGCTGCATAAGCTTGGAGCACAGGAGATTAAGGGGGGACTCAAGCAAGGTGTACAAGATTATGAAAGGCATGGGAAGGGAGGATAGAAAGCAGCTGTTTCCCCCTTAGTTGAAAGCTCAAAAACAGGGGGACATTAATTTAAGGTGAAAGGCAGGAGGGTTGGAGGGCAGGATTTGAAAATAAATATTTTCATCCAGGTGGTAAGAATTTGGAATGCACAGGCTAAAAGACTAATCAAGCAGGGAAACCTCACCTTTTAAAAGCACTTGGTGTCATAACAGTTAAGACTATGGGCTATGCGCAGGAAATTGACACCAATGTAGATTTAAGAGGTTTTGTTGCACAGATTTGACAGACTGAAGGGCTCTTCTGTTCGTTATGGTTTTATGATTCTAAGCATGCTGTAAAAACATTAGATTGCAGCTCAACTACAGGACACCACCATGCCCTTTTTTAGCCTTTAAAAAGTAATTAGCTTTTGTTTCCTTCTGTCATTAGTACCAACACTTAAGAGGAGTACTTTGTGACTGTAAAGACATGGTGTTGGCCCAAGAGAAGGCAAAGACAGGATACAAAGTTATATTGATTTTCTGGAGATTCACTTTCTAAACAAAATGATCCAATTCTTTTGGCTACATAGTTATACACAACAAAAACAAGAGGGATTTCAATTCAGAGATAATGGGAACTGCAGATGCTGGAGATTCCAAGATAATAAAATGTGAGGCTGGATGAACACAGCAGGCCAAGCAGCATCCTCTCTGATGAAGGGTCTAGGCCCGAAACGTCAGCTTTTGTGCTCCTGAGATGCTGCTTGGCCTGCTGTGTTCATCCAGCCTCACATTTTATTATCTAGGGATTTCAATTCAAACAAGTTCAACATTACATGGCCTCAGGCTCCTTTTTCTGAGGGTGCTGGCGAGCTGATCAAGATTGCCCACAAACACAGTAACACTACTTTTATTTCATCCTTTTCCATTGAGGTCCAACACAGAAAATGACACATTTTATGAAACTCTGTGGAACATGGTCTTGGTGCTTACACCGACATCTGGAAAGGAAGATTTGATCACTACTCCTAGGGCAAAGCACACATCAGTTAAAATATCATCATACAATACGCTCTCCTCAACAGGCAGATAGTACAGCAGATACAATTGTGTCTGAACAGTTCAGGCCACGTCTTTTGCTTGGGTGTAGGGGTCAGCTATGGAAATAAGAGATGATGGGCAGTCGGCCAAGACACGATACTGGTGATGTGGGGGATGGCGAAATATCTTGGAAATGTTTTTGATTACCTTTGGGAATCAGGGAATATTTACATGAAATTAATTTCTCCCAGGAGAGTCAATAGGTGGTTCAAGTCCCTGACAGGTTTGATTGTTTCCACAGGCCACGCACAGTGTGTTTTATTTTATCTTCTTTACCATGATGCTGAAAGAATTCCACGTACCAACAGATATATTGTTGCTATTGAATTCAAATACTGCTCTGAGCACGAATAGTGAAACTTTTCATAGATTCCCCAGTGTAGAAACAGGCCCTTCGGCCTAACAAGTCCACACTGACCCTTGTAGCATCCCACCCAGACCCATTCCCCTATAACCCACACACCCCTGAACACTACAGGCAATTTAGCATAGGCAATCCACCTAGCCTGCACATCTTTGGACTGTGGGAGGAAACCGGAGCACCCGGAGGAAACCCACGCAGACATGGGGAGAATGTGCAAACTCCGCACAGACAGTCACCTGAGGCTGGAATCGAACCTGGGTCCCTTGTGCTGTGAGGCTGCAGTGCTAACCACTGAGCCACCGTGCCGCCCCAGTGGGTACTGGATAGAGACTATGGCCAGTCAATGAAGAGAAAGTTTTGGTCACATATCCTCCTGTGTGCAAAATTGCTTAACACAACCAGATAAAACTAATTTTGTAAATTTCTGATTTCCCTTGGAGACAATAATTCACTGTTGAAGAACTACACTGCATTGCAATTCGGATTAAACAATAAATGTACATGATTGGAGCACATTTTCCAACAGGGAGTAATTCACCTCCTGACTCCCCAAAAGCCTGTCCACCATCTACAAGGCACAAGTCAGGAATGTGATGGAATACTCCCCGCTTGCCTGGATGGGTGTAGCCCCAACAACACAATCAGCTTGACACCATTCAGGACAAAGCAACCTCTGCTTGATTGGCCACATCCACAAACATTGGCTCCCTGCACCACTGAAACTTGATAGCAGCAGTGTGCACCATCTACAAGATGCACTACAGAAATTTACCAAGACTTCTTAGCCCAACACCTTTCAAACCCACAGCCACTTTCAGCTGGAAGGACACAGGGAGCAGATACTTGGAAACACCACCGTATGCAAGTTCCTTTCCAAGTCACTCACTGTCCTGACTTGGAGATGGATCACTCACCCAGTAACAGCAAAGGACTAAACGCCTTCTCTACCAGTTCTGCAATCCCCCTGCGCTACAATCATTGCAGTGTTTGGGGAAACAGCTCACCTTGGAGCGCAGGCCATATGAAGAAAGGCTGAGGGACATGGGTCTGTTCTCATTGGAGAGGAGGCGGCTAAGGGGATTTAATAGAGACATACAAGATGATCAGAGGATTAGATAGGATGGACAATGAGTCTTTTTCTGAGGATGATGACATCAGCTTGTACAAGGGGGCATAGCTACAAATTGAGGGGTGATAGATTTAAGACAGATGTCAGAGGCAGGTTCTTTACTCAGAGTGGTAAGGACGTGGAATGCCCTGCCTGCCAATGTAGTTAACTCAGCCACATTCGGGGCATTTAAACAGTCCTTGGATAAGCATATGGATAATGATGGGATAGTGTCAGGGGAGGGGCTTAGATTAGTTCACAGGTCAGTGCAACATCGAGGGCCGAAGGGCCTGTTCTGCGCTGTATTGTTCTATGTTCTGTGTTCAACTTCAAGCAATTTAGGATGGGAAGCAAACACTGGCCCAGCCTAAGATGCCCGCTCCTTCAAAGCAAATGCGAGCCCTGCAGAAGATTAACTTGCAATGTATCTTTCTCTTTTGTCAGTTTGTTTGCAGGTTTCTACATTAATAAATAACAGTGGGTGTTGTCAATACATTATTACTTTTCTAGCAAGCTCTTGCTCATTACAACTGTGGGCACAACAAATGAACAGAGTGGATTAGAATTTACAAACGTACGTCATGAAAACAAACATGAAACAAGTAACTTTTTGGTAATCAAAAAGCCAAGAAAATGCAGCTTAAAAAATTTTTTCCTGAAAATAGAATCCCTATAGCGTGGAAACAGGCTATTCAGCCCAATGAGTCCACACCAGGGTGTTGCTGGCTAGGGAGCCTTCATTTCACATCTTAATTGCCCACAGAGTGGTTAAGAGTCAAACATAGTGCTGTGCGTCTGGAGCCATATGTAGGCCAGACCAGGCAAGGATGGCAGGTTCCTTCCCAAAAGGACATTGATGAACTAGATGGGTTTTTCTAACAATCAACAATGGATTCATAGTCATCACCTGATTCTCAATTCCAGATATTTATTGAATTCAAACTCCACCACCTGCTATGGCAGGATTCAAGCTCAGATCCCCAAAAAATTATCTGGGTCTCTGGGTTAACAGTTCAGCAATAATACCACTAGGCCATCGCCGACCATCCAAAGAGCTTCCCTGCATTTCCCACAGCTAGTGCACCTCACCTACACATCCCTGGGAATTTAGCATGTCCAACTGACCTAACCTATACAACTCTGGGCTGGGGGAGGAAACTGGAGCACCCAAAGGAAACCCACACAGACACGGGGAGAATGTGCAAACCCCACACAGATAAACAGTTGCCTGAGGCAAAATTGAACCAGGCCCCCAGCACTAAGAGGCAGCGGTGCTAGCCACATGCTGCCCAGATACTCATGTTTAAGAAAAAAAATCATCCAACAGACAAGTTTTCCTGTTTGAGCATATAATCCTCTCTCAAAAATCAAAAAGGATCCAAAATGGATCAGTAAGCAAATTAAAAATGAGGTAAACAAACTTCTTATAGAAACTTCTACACTCAAAGGTTGTGAATCTGTGGAATTCCCTTCCCAGTGAGGTAGTTGAGGCTTCCTCATGGAATGCTTTCAAAAAGCTAAGATGGCTAAGTGTTTGAACAGCAAAGGAATTAATGGTCATGGCGAGAGAGCGGGTAAGTGCAGCCGAGTCCGCAAAAAGATCAGCCATGATCATATTGAATGGCAAAGCAGACTTAACAGGGCAGGCAGCCTACTCCTGCTCCTGGTCCCTGCAGGGAGAAAGGAGAGGTTTATCAGAATGAATACAAGGGCCTGCAGAAGCAAGATATACCACAAGACAAAACAGAAGCAAATTCAGACCTGGACCAAGTCGAGCTGCTAAGATTGACAGAAGTTCTGCATCCTGTAAACAACAAAAAATGCTGGAGATTTGAAACAAAAATAAGTGCTAGAGGATGCCAGCCTGGCAGTGTCTGTGCAGACAGAAACAGCGAATGCTTTGAGTCTGAGATTCTTCTTCGGAACTGAAGTAGCGGAAAAGAGATGGATGTTGAAATGTTGATTGGGTTACAAAAAGGGAATACACACTAGGACAATACTAAGAGCCTAGGGAATGAGAGATGAAAGCGAGTGGTCACAGTTGTATAGAAGGGACAAAGTGTTGGTCCAAAGACAAGGTCAATAGCTGAAATTCAACTGGATTCACCATATAAACAATGACAAGCTGCAGGATTCCTAGCCTCTGATCTGATCGAGTAACTCACCTCCTGATTCCCCGAAGTCTGTCCACCATCTACAAGGTACAAGCCAGGATTATGATGGAATACTCCTCACTTGCCTGAATGAGTGCAGCCCCAACACAAAAAGCTCAACACCTTCCAGGACAAAGCAACCCACTTGACTGGCACCACATCCACAAACATTCATTTCCTCCCCCTTCGATACACGAATGCTGTGTGTGCCATTCTACAATATGCGCTGTAGAAATTCACACAAGATCCTCAGGCAGCACCTTCCAAACCCATGCTGGCTTCCAAGTAGAAGGACCAGGGCTGCGGGTACATTGGAACACTACCCACTGCAGGTTCCCTTCCAAGCCACTGACCATCTGGAATTGGAAATATAGTGCCGTATCTTCAGTGTTGCTGGGTCGAAATCCTGGAAGTCCCTAATTAAGGGCATTGTGTGGCTACCTACAACACGTGGAACTACAATACATGGGCTGCTGCTGCAGTTCAAGGCAGATCGCTACCACCTCCTGGTGGGCAAGTCCAGAACTAGGGAATGTTGTTTTAAAATTATAAGTCATCCTTTTAAGAGAATTTTTTTTCCCCCCTCTGGGTGTCTGTGCTGTGATTGATTGGGAAAGATGGGATCGTGGAATCTGAAACAAGGAGATCAACCACAATCTTATTGAATATGGATCTGGTTAGAAGGGTCAGAATGTCTACTTTCCACTCCAATTTTGCATTTTTGGGTCAATAATTCATTAGAAAACTGTATTAGAGGGTAGATAGGTCCTATATATTGTATTGTTAACTACTTGTCTACTTATTTTTTGAAAGCAGGTTATAAGGAATCTGGTGTGATTAGAGTTTGAGTGTTACATTTCAGTACCTACTTGTACATTGCTGAGCACTTGCTTAGCGCAGATCTAAAGCTATAACAATAATCAACATTTAAGATCGTTAGCCAACAACATATTGAGGAGGAATAACAAGAATGGTCCATTGACCCGAATAGTCATCTTAATTCTAGTTGGAAAATTAAAAAAAAATCAACGGTCAATATATTTTGCAAAAATGTCTGCCTTTCTCGAGTAGGCCTAGGAAGAGCTGACAGAGGGAGTAGGCAAGGGATGATAATTTTGATAGATTGGAGCTCAGGGTGAAGGAAAGATTGGCTGTAAGTAATAGAATCAATGCAGGCACTGTTAGGGCGACACAGTGGCTCAGTGGTGAGCACTGCTGCCTCTCAGCACCAGGGACCCTGTTCGATTCCAGCCTCGGGTATCTGTCTGTGTGGAGTTTGCATATTCTCCCCATGTCTGCGTGGGTTTCCTCCCACAGTCCAAACATGTGCAGGCTAGATGGATTAGCCATGCTAAATTGCCCATATTGTTCAGGGTTGTGGGGGTTAGAGGGGGATGCGTCTGGGTGGGATGAACTGAGGTTCGGTGTGGACTTGTTGAGCTGAAGGGCGTGTTTCCACACTGTAGGGATTCTGATTCGAATTCATGATGGACTGAATGGCTTCTTCCTGCACAGCAATATTTGGGTGATTCCATCTAATGTATTTGATGCAGATCCCAAATTCTAAAAGGCTGTTAGTAAGCTGGCACATAACGAGCTAAAGAGAAAAAGCCACGCAGAATTGGGAGCAGGTAGCAGAAAGGACAGTCTGTCTGGTTTGGAAGTCAGGAAGCAATGGTAGGTATTCAGAAGGACAGAAAGCAGCCTTTGCTGTTCCCCAACAAAATCCAACTGGCCCGAAACGTCAGCTTTTATGCTCCCGAGGTGTTGCTTGGCCTGCTCTGTTCATCCAGCTCCACAGTTTATTATCCAACTGGCTACTCCAGTTTTGCCAATGGGTAAGGATGCCAGGGCTCGTGACAGCTGGGTACACAGTTAATCATGGTGTTGAAGTGAAGAGATTAAGTGATAACACAAAGGTTTTATTTAACAATTGAAAGTTGAGATTGGGCCTTCTGGCCCCAAACTGGATGCCTGAGACTGTGGGAAAAGAAGGCAGCCAACTCCCAGGTGCCTCCCCCCACCACCCCCCTGGAGGGGGAAAAGATTCCAACCTTGGGGCTGCCATCTATGTGGAAGATTGCAGTAAATCACAAGAAAGATTTTCCCAAACTGCAGAATGAGTGGGCAGATGGGCACCAGACATTGCAGTTAGACATGGAAAGGATCACAGATCATTTATAAAATCAGACATTATATGGTGGGGGAGGGAAAAAGAGAACTGAATCAAATAACAAATGGAATGTTTATAAGCATTATACCGGAACTGCAACTTAACATCTTTTATTGGGGTGGGTAGGGGGCATGATCGAGGATGACCATGCTTGGGCTCCTTTCTTCCAAGGGATAAAAGCTAGGGATGACATAATTGTTGCCTTAAAAAAGGGAAAAACCTCAAAACGCAGAATTATTGCAGAGCAGGAGGCCAGTCAATCCACCATATCTGCACTGGCTCAGGAGTATTTTAAAGTATCTCTCTTTTCCCCATAACCTCGCATGTTGCTTCTAGTCAAGTAATCATCTTGAAATATATGTTACTGAACAAAATTTACAAGTGATTCTGTTTGAACAAACATAGGAACATTTTAGGTGAAGAGAAACTAATTCAAGTGACATCATCAATAGCAGATGAACGTCACAAATACATTCAATAGGGAATATTAGCTGAAACCTCTTCAACTGAGTGCGAGTCAGCAAGGAGAACGTGGTATGCAGTACCACACCAAGTGGTCAAGGAAAATAATTCATTTCAGAGGGCAGTTGGATAATTAAAACGGAGAACAGTGCCAAGGGACATGTGAATGACATTAAAACAAATGCAAGAAGCTCAAGCTGGTACAGTTTGGATGGGCAGAATGGCCTATTTCTAGGCTTTAACTGTTCTATAATTCCATATTTGATGTGCTTCTAAATAAGAATAATGATTTTCTCCAGACTAAATATTTTTACAGTTTTACACTACAGATAAATACAAACTTAATCCAGATTTATTTCCAGCTCACTACCCCTGTTTTACATTGTACATAATTCCTGATCCAAACATATGATCCACACCCAGTTTTAAATTCTACTTAGGGTTTATCAGCAAGTTGTTTTCAGGACAGAATGACACTTCAACAACAACTGAACAAAAAAAAAATCCCTTAACACTTTCACACAAGCCTCCCTTTAAAAACTTGTTTTTTCTGGCTATCTTTTGTAATTTTTGATTTGAATTTAACAGCTACAATGATAAACTGTGCAACTGGAGAATCTCTGATTTACTAAAAAAGTTATTTCCTGGTATTCTGTATTACTTTTGAATGCAAAACTGGAAAGCATCAGATAAAAGTTCCTTACCCCATAATGCCATGAAAATTGAATAGAAAACAGTTGCGGGATTATCAAACAGATGACTTGCTCTGGCCGTGGCACAAGTAGAGCTCAGCTTCCAGTAATTGCATGTTTTATCACACAGAGGGCACATTGTGATGTTGGCACTTTCATCACACATCTCCATGCTGCAGGAGACAGAAGGATAATGCATAAGTTGAGGTTCACCAAGAAATAAAATGGACACACAACTATCATGAAAAGGTCCAGTGGATGTGATCTAGGTAAAGATTGCTGGATCTACTCATGGTAACAATCCAGGGAGATGGATTTGATAAACCAGAGCCCAACACTGGGTGATTGGCTGGTACAAGGTACCAGAGAGAGACGACCAACAGATCTCAGAATTGGATTCAGTTGAAATTTGTCACAAGTACTGCGAACTCCTCAGATGCAGCCTATTGGTCCCAGTGGCTCTAGTATTAGTCAGGACAATAAAGGTGACATTGTTGTGGGTGGGGTGTGCGTGCCTGTGTACAGCAGTTACAGTCTGCAGAGGAAAAGTAACTGCAACTGTTTAGGCCAGGTCTGTAGGGCTGGGGAAAGCACGCCAACCCTGCACCGAGAAAGGGCGTTAAAATAAGCCAAAATAAAAACAAAAAACAGCAGTTACTGAAGGCCTGAAACAAGAACTGGAGAAACTTGGCAGGTCTGGCAGCATCTGTGGAGAGAGAAACAGTTAATGTATCGAATTTAGTGGCCCTTCTACAGGGAAGAGCTCTCTGTTCTTTCGTTGCTGTAAGAGAGGATCCTGCATGATGCTCACTTGAACCAAATTGGTCCCCGAAATTGTTTTTATGCATTCACAGGATTAGGGCTTCACTGGCCAGGCAGCAATTACTGCCCACCCCTAATTGCCCAGAGGGCAATTAAGAGACAACCACATTGCTGTGGGCCTGGAGTCACACGTAGGCCAGACCAGGTAACAGTGTTGTCATTGACCCAGAAACTCAACTCGACTCGACTCACCGCATAAACAGAGGCTACAAGAACAGGCCAGAAGCTAAGAATACTCACCTTCTGACCCCTCAAAGCCTGTCCACCATCTACAAGGCACAAGTCAGGAGTGCAGTGGAGCACTCCCCACTTGCCTGGATGAGTGCAGTTCCAACAACAAAAGAAGCTGTTTGATTGGCACCACATCCACAAACATCCACTACCTCCACTCAGTAGCAGCAAGTGTGTACTATCTGCGAGATGCACTGCAGAAATTCACCCAAGATCCTCAGGCAGCACCTTCCAAACCCACAACCACCTCCATCTAGAAGGACAAGGGCAGCAGATACAAGGGTACACCATCTCCTCCAAGCCACTCACCATCCTGACTTGGAAATAGATCACTGTGCCTTCACTGTTGCTGGGTTCAAATCCTGGCATTCCCTCCCTAGGGGTATTGTGGGTCCACCCCCAGCAGGAGGGCTGCAGCGGGTCAAGAAGGCAGCTCACCACCACCTTCTCAAGGGCAATTTGGGATGGACAAGAAATAGTGACCCAGCCAGTAATACCCACATCCCACAAATGAACAGGAAGTAGTTTCCTTCCCTAAAAAGGTGGGGCGATAGTGACCCAGGTGGGTTTTCTGACACTTGACAATAATTCAGTGATAATTAGACTCAATTCCAGGCATTTATTCAATTCAAATTCTGCCATTTGCTGTGGTGGGATTCAAACCCAGGTCCCCAGAGTATTATCCGGGTCTTTGGGTTAACAGCCCAGTGATAATATCACTAGGCCATCGCTTCTCCTACTATCAGGGTACAATTTTTGGATGCCATATCTCATTTTAAAGTGACCTGACTGTGAGGTCTGCATAGTGGTTGGTCCTGGGCTTCACTGTAGGCAGAGTGCCACTCGTTGTGTGGCTGCTATCAACACTCAGTAACTTTAAAGAACTACCATCACACTCCTGCTGGGCAGCCACTTCAGTACCAGCTGGAGTTTTAAAATTTTTTTATTTTTCTAATTTATTCCGATGGGCTGATAATGCTGGACGATTTAGTTCTTCACTGTCCTTTTTTTTCGTTTCCTAAGAAATTGATCTTAAGTATCTGCACCTAGCATGGTGCTGTAGTATGGCTACTCTTAAAAACTTGTTTCACCGTACTCATTAAAGCTAATTCAATTCATTTTTCAGCTATAACATCATCATTAGTATTTCCAGTTAGAAGATTCCTTGTAAGGAAGAATAAAGATTTACATAAAACAATCTAACACTGAACAGCTCTATGCAATCGACTTTCTTCCCCTCCATCATTAGGGATTAGTAGAACGCAGCTTAAAAGAAAATGTCAAATTATTTCAAGCAAATGAGAACCAGCTTGGGGCATTTCAATGTTAGTGGCACTCAATTTTGCATGTTATTGATCTTTTACAGTTTGTACCCACATGGAATTAAAATGTTACACAGTTTAAAAACATCCTTGCATGAGGAGGTAATCATATGTGGTGTTACTGAGTGAGGCACTGAAGGAGAATACTGACACATGGTAACATGTTGAAACAATGAATGTACAATGGATAAAGAATCAGACAAGCAGAAATCTTAACACATCTAGAAAGTGAAATTAATTAATAAAGTGGACAAATATTCCCAAGTTATAGATGAAAAGCGTGTACATTCTAGATAGAACATAGAACATAGAACAGTACAGCACAGAACAGGCCCTTCAGCCCACAATGTTGTGCCGACCATTGATCCTCATGGATGCACCCTCAAATTTCTGTGACCATATGCATGTCCAGCAGTCTCTTAAATGACCCCAATGACCTTGCTTCCACAACTGCTGCTGGCAACGCATTCCATGCTCTCACAACTCTCTGTGTAAAGAACCCGCCTCTGACATCCCCTCTATACTTTCCACCAACCAGCTTAAAACTATGACCCCTCGTGCTAGCCATTTCTGCCCTGGGAAATAGTCTCTGGCTATCGACTCTATCTATGCCTCTCATTATCTTGTATACCTCAATTAGATCCCCTCTCCTCCTCCTTTTCTCCAATGAAAAGAGACCGAGCTCAGTCAACCTCTCTTCATAAGATAAGCCCTCCAGTCCAGGCAGCATCCTGGTAAACCTCCTCTGAACCCTCTCCAAAGCATCCACATCTTTCCTATAACAGGGCGCCCAGAACTGATACTAAAAAATAGTAGATACTAAAAAACTATTCAAAATGAAACTAAGCCAAACTTTTTTTCCCCCAAAATCAATTATGGAGTCTTTGGTGAATCCTTGCTCTAGGTTCATGAAAACAATACCAGTGAATAAAACATTTTTAAAAAAAAATGCACCTTCAAGGATCTCAGGTCACGCTCCACATTGTGGGTTTGAACTTCCTATACTGCTTTTCAAACAGTTAATCAACCTGACTTTTAAAAGTGTTCCCGCAGTTTGTCTGAAACAACTTGGTCATTTATGGTTACTTCTGCCACCTAGGGAATTGTTTTCTGCTGTAAATCTGTGCTGTGCAGAAACTGGGTTTAAAAAACGCTCTGCTTTTTGCAAACATGAAGCTGATAGTCAACAGGAAACTTTTCAATGCCCAGGCCTGGCAAAGACTCACCCTGCCTCCGCATTAATTAACCATCACATCTCAACTCCACAAAAGAAATTCACATTTTAAAAAGAATGCACTGAAAAGAATTTGTTTAAAGCTGGTTTCAAACTTACCATGGACTTCAGAAAAACAATACCTGACTAAACCACTATCCTACTCCTGCTTTTTATCCCCCAAGAAATACCCTCATTTTAAAATCTGTTCTAGGATTTAAAGGTGGTATTGTATGAAATCGAAACAAACAGGACAAAAATACAATTACACCATTCAGTTCAGGCGGCTGGTTTGCCATGCAGTGTGATGCCAATAGAACATAGAACATTACAGCACAGTACAGGCCCTTCGGCCCTCGATGTTGTGCCGACCTGTCATACCGATCTCAAGCCCATCTAACCTACACTATTCCATGTACGTCCATATGCTTGTCCAACGAAGGCTTAAATGTACCTAAAGTTGGCGAATCTACTACCGTTGCAGGCAAAGCGTTCCATTCCCTTACTACTCTGAGTAAAGAAACTACCTCTGACATCTGTCCTATATCTTTCACCCCTCAATTTAAAGCTCTGCCCCCTCGTGCTCGCTGTCACCATCCTAGGAAAAAGGCTCTCCCTATCCACCCTATCTAACCCTCTGATTATTTTATATGTTTCAATTAAGTCACCTCTCAACCTTCTTCTCTCTAACAAAAACAGCCTCAAGTCCCTCAGCCTTTCCTCATAAGACCTTCCCTCCATACCAGGCAGCATCCTAGTAAATCTCCTCTGCACCCTTTCCAAAGCTTCCACATCCTTCTTATAATGCAGTGACCAGAACTGTACACAATACTCCAAGTGCGGCCGCACCAGAGTTTTGTACAGCTGCAGCTATACCTCTTGGTTCCGGAACTCGATCCCTCTATTAATAAAAGCTAATACACTGTATGCCTTCTTAACAGCCCTGTCAACCTGGGAGGCAACTTTCAAGGATCTGTGTACATGGACACCAAGATCTCTCTGCTCATCTACACTAAGAATCTTAGCCCTGTACTTTGCCTTCCGGTTACTCCTACCAAAGTGCATCACCTCACACTTGTCTGCATTAAATTCCATTTGCCACCTCTCAGCCCAGCTCTGCAGCTTATCTATGTCTCTCTGCAATCTGTAGCATCCTTCGTCACTATCCACAACTACACCGACCTTAGTGTCGTCTGCAAATTTACTAACCCATCCTTCTACACCCTCATCCAGGTCATTTATAAAAATGACAAACAGCAGTGGACCCAACACCGACCCTTGTGGTACACCACTAGTAACTGGTCTTCAGGATGACCATTTCCCATCAACTACCACCCTCTGTCTTCTTTCAGCAAGCCAATTTCCAATCCAAACTGCTACATCTCCCACAATTCATTCCTCCGCATTTTGCACAATAGTCTACTGTGGGGAACCTTATCGAACGCCTTGCTGAAATCCACATACACAACCAGTTTACTCATCTACCTGTTTGGTCACCTTCTCAAAGAACTCAATAAGGTTTGTGAGACACGACCTTCCCTTCACAAAACCATGCTGACTATCCCCAATCAATTTATTCTTTTCTAGATGATTATAAATCCTATCCCTCATAACCTTTTCCAACACTTTACCAACAACTGAGGTAAGGCTCACAGGTCTATAATTACCAGGGTTGTCTCTACTCCCCTTCTTGAACAGGGGAGCCACATTTGCTATCCTCCAGTCATCTGGCACTATTCCTGTAGACAATGACAAGTTAAAGATCAACGCCAAAGGCTCGGCAATCTCCTCCCTGGCTTCCCAGAGGATCCTAGGATAAATCCCATCCGGCCCAGGGGACTTATCTATCTTCACCCTCTGAAGGATTGAGTACCGCTTCCTTGTGAACCTCAATCCCACCTAGTCTAGTAGCCTGTATCTCAGTATTCACCTCGACAACATTGTCGTTTTCTAGAGTGAATACTGTTGAAAAATATTCATTTAGCGCTTCCCCTATCTCATCTGACTCCACACAACTTACCACTACTATCCTTGATTGGGCCTAATCTTACTTTCGTCATTCTTTTATTCCTTAAATACCTATAGAAAGCCTTAGGGTTTATCCTGATCCTATCCGCCAACAACTTCTCATGTCTCCTCCTGGTTCTTCTGAGCTCTCTCTTTAGGTCTTTCTTGGCTACCTCATAGTCCTCAAGTGCCCTAACTGAGCCTTCGCATCTCATCCTAACATAAACCTTCTTCCTCTTGACCAGAGATTCCACCTCCTTCGTAAACCACGGCTCCCGCACTCTACAGCTTCGTCCCTGCCTGACAGGTACATACTTATCTAGGACACACAGGAGCTTTTCCTTGAATAAGCTCCACATTTCTCATGTGCCCATCCCCTGCAGTTTCCTTCCCCATCCTATGCTCCCTAAATCTTGCCTAATCCCATCGTAATTGCCTTTCCCCCAGCTATAACTCTTGCCCAGTGGTATACACCTGTCCCTTTCCATCACTAAAGTAAACATAACAGGATTGTGATCGCTATCACCAAAGTGCTCACCTATTTCTAAATCTAACACCTGGCCAGGCTCATTACCCAGTACCAAATCTAATGTGGCTTTGCCCCTTGTTGGCCTATCTACATACTGTGTCAGGAAGCCCTCCTGTACACATGGGACAAAAACTGACCTATCTATAGTACTCGAACTATAGTGTTCCCAGTCAATATTTGGAAAGTTGAAGTCCCCCATGACAACTACCCTGTATCTCTCACTCCTATCGAGAATCATCTTTGCTATCCTTTCCTCTACATATCTGGAACTATTCACAGGCCTATAGAAAACTCCCAACAGGGTGGCCTCTCCTTTCCTGTTTCTAACCTCAACCCATACTACCTCAGTCGACGAGTCACCGAACATCCTTTCTGCAACTGTAATACTGTCCTTGACTAACAATGCCACACCTCTGCCCCTTTTACCATCTTCTCTGCTCTTACTGAAACATCTAAATCCCGGAACCTGCAACAAACATTCCTGTCCCTGCTCTATCCATGTCTCCAAAATGGCCACAACATCGAAGTCCCAGGTACTAACCTATGCTGCAAGTTCACCCACCTTATTCTGGACGCTCCTGGCATTCAAGTAGACACACTTCAAACCAACTTCTTGCTTGCCAGTGCCATCTTGCGTCCCTGAAACTTTATCTCGGACCTCCCTACTCTCAACCTTTTCTATAGTTGAACTACAATTTTGGTGCCCCTCCCACTGCTGAATTAGTTTAAACCCACCTGAATAGCCTTCGCAAATTTCTCCCCCAGGATATCGGTACCCCTCTTGTTCAGGTGAAGACCATCCTGCTTGGGTTCAATTCCCTCACTGGCTGAGGTTAACATGAAGGACTGTCCTTTTCACCCTCTCCTCTCACCTGAGGCATGGTGATCCATCTGGATTAAACCACCACCAGTTATCTTTTCCTAAAGGGAGAGCAGCCCTATGGTCATCTGGGGCCACGTTACCCTCAGTCACCGAGCTCAAACTGGTTTCTGGGCAAGAACCAAGTGTTGTTTCAGAGAGCCAGAAGAAAACTGGAAATGAATCTTTTACTTTTACCAATTTTTATTTACACAGTCACACATTACTGACATGCCCAAAAAGAGCCAGATCCAGAGACTTGCTAACACATGGAATGGGCTCAGTGTGTTTGACGGCACAAGGAAGGGTCAGGATATAGTTTGCTTGTTTTGTTATGACAACTCTTCAGGAAGAAGTTTAACAGGGTGCTTTCAAACAAAAATAAATTGAAGTTTGGAGTCAAGTACCCAGTTTAAAAAGTAATAAACCAGTCATATAGAGTAATAAATAAATTGCTGTAACTTTACCTGGGAATGTTGTCATCAACAGTTGCGCAGCCGTACAGGAATACGATGACCCCAACTGTGGATGCTGGAATCAGTAATTGTGTGTAAACTCCGAGCCAGGCAAAATAGAAGGCAATTTTCTCACCAAAGTACTTCCTGAAAAAGATAATCGCCCATTTTGAAAATTTTAGTTGTTTCCAAATGAACATTAATGTAAACAAAATCAAGATTGCATCCTCAAATGCAAGCTGTGTTTCTTTTTAAAATGCCTATTGAACAACACACTCCTCTCTCCATTCGTTGCATTGGAATTTCCTTGCTATAGTCTTTCGAAAGCTCAGCGCGAAAAAGTTTGAGGCTCTCAACATCCGTGACTCACCAATTAAGCTTCTTCACACCATCTGACCACAGAGAGACTCCATCCAAGGATCTATTACTAAGAGACATCTTCTCATCGGAACCAATTGAGAAATAATGACATAGCCATCCAAAAGGCAAGACAATCTGTGACTCCCAACTGGAACGATTGCCCAAGACAATTGCAGAAATGAGAGAGGACTAACCAGTGTATTCTTGTGACTGAAGATAGCCATCTTCAGAATTTAGACATTTAATAGGAATATGCAGGTTAGCAAAGATGAGCTTCAAAAAGTCCTTCAAAGAAAATTCACTTGAGGGGAACAAGTTTAAACTTTGGCACAATTCAAATATTGCTGATCAATCCTTTTGAGATTTTACAGTAAGCTCTGGAAGATCAGAACTTAAACATATAGATACAGCAAATAATTAACGAAATAAATTAGCATATTAGGTTTATTGCACAATAGATAACAGTTTATCCACCTTGGGCTCAATGAAGATACATCTGATTACTTCTTGGAGTGAGTATGAGCTAGGGAACTGTGGTTGAATGGGAGAATTAGAGCTTTAAACACAAAAATTAATTCAAAAAAGTGGGCAGTGAAATGATAATTTTAAATATTGCTGGATTTCTGAAAATCAAAGTCAGAGGACATGATGTTACAATTGTAAGAAGTTCGTGGTTGAAACCTGTCTGGGAGTTACTGTAACCACGTTCAGGCACCAAATCTCAGCAAGAAATCATTACCCTAGGACACGGAGGTGCAGAGTGACGCTGGGGTTAAATGACAAGGGCAGGTTGAATAAATTTGGAATGAACATAGCGATTACAGAGAATCTAATCGAGGACTTTGAAGATGATCAAAGGAATGGATGACGACAGAAGTGTTCTCTTGTTCTGACTTCTTCCAGTGACCTCATTTAAAGATAATGCCAAGTTGCCGGAGGTCAGCAAGATCTTCTGACTTGAGCTGTGAGGCTAGATTAATTAATTATTGTCTGACCAAATTTAGGGTCACAGAACCAAGGTAGGCCAAGGAGATACATATCCACCATTATTCAAGTGAGTGGTGAAACAGGTTTGAAGGGCTGATTGGCCTCATCTTGTTCCTGTCGAGATGATTCGAATGTTGAAATTCGAACAGCTTTATCTTCAAGTAGTTGTGAAACTGGGTTAATTTTACTTTAACTATTTACATTTAAAACAGACTTTAGCTGCTGTAATAGCTTAAAAACACAAGTTTCTCTGGTGGTCCAGAAAGACTCACCCTGGTGACTTCTCGCATGTCATTTTCACTTTCCCATACTCGAGATTCAAACGCCAAATCTGAACTCAACCTTCAGCATACAGGCTCATTAAATTGATTCCAGCACTTCATACAGCGCTGAGGAAACCACACAGAGTGCAGTTTACTTTCACAACAGATATCAGAAGGCCAAGGGCAGAGCACAGTCTCAAATTATGGAGTTCACTGCCTCTTCATAGCTCCTTGGGGTGGGAGGGAAGGGGCCAATGAGAATAGGGGTGGCAGGCTAACGTAGGCATTAGTAATTTAATAGCAGCTGACAAGCTACTTGTGGAGAAGCAGTAACAATTATGAAATAAGGAAGGGGAGACAAAAATCAGGAATGTTAGCCTATCCTACTGTCTCCTTTAACCATTAGTTTTGACCATCAGGCATGAGGGGGTTGGGGGGTAGCAAGGATATGAGAGAGTCAGGATTGGGGTTGGGTAGGGGGAGTGAAGGGGCAATTGTACATTGGTGATTAGCATTCGTACACCTGAATCCTCAGCTGAACATTACTGCTCCTAAATGTAATTTAGAAATGAATGAATTATAACACTTTCTAATGACTTTTTATAAGCTCATCTCCCTACACTTGGAGGGTTCCTTTACAGGTGGCACCCTATTGAAATTGAACACTTACCAAAAAAAGGCAGGAAGAGAAAAAAAAAGTATTTTCCATAATGGACTGATCTCAAAAGTGTGCTTTACGAAAATTTTTAAAACCATGTACCAATTGACCAAGCAATAAAAACGGTCAAGTTTTACAACAAAAATCAAACTCATTTCAACTTGAATGCTTGTGAAAGACAAAATTTGCACAAATAAGTCTTGACTGGAAAGCTCTCACTTCTGCATGGCATCATTATAAAATGCATTATTTATACTCACGCATTAGGATTGTTTCAGGAGAAGGTTTTCGCAATAAAATGAAAAATCATTTTTGCAAGTTAGTCAATGAATTAACCACATGTTCCTTACCTAATGAGATCAAGTGGCTGGAATTTGTAAAATATTCCATAACTAGCCCATTCTTTATAGAGGAGCTGAAGGAGAAGGTACAGATTTTGGTTAATTATACAATTATTTCCTGAAATCTATCCATCTACACAATCAAAGAAGCTGACGTATATTTCTATGATTTGAATCAAACTTTAAGAGCTCAAATGCCACGCCTAGTGACAACATTTATAGAATCACACAGACCTACAGCATAGAACAAGTAGCTAACTATTCTAGTCCCACTTTCCAGAACATGGCACAATCCACATCTATTTGTGTACATAAAGCAAGAATCACAACTGCAACAGCTGTGACATTGCTCAGAGGTACTGTACTGCAAACTACTGTCCATTCGGGCTCATGAAAACACAAGGCCCTACAACTTGGGGAAGTGAATACTTGAATATCTCTACAACAAACCCAATTATAAATACACATTAGCTCAATGATTAAAATGACTACAAAATAACATTTATCTATAGCCTTAGTAGAGAACATCCCAAGGCACTGCACAAATAAAACAAGACACATGAGGGAGTTACAAGCATCAATTACACCCATCACATCAAAAAGAAAGGCAAAGGGGTTTGGACAAGAGGCTTCTAGAGAACAGGGCCAAGGTTGTTGGGAGAAATGCCACTGTAATTTACTGGCTGGTTTGCCATTGTCATGTGATCTGTTTCACCCTGAAGCCCAAAAGGGAAGAGTGATAATAAAACATTAACCCTTGGAAATAAAAGGACTCAGAATATAGAATCCTTACAGTGTGGAAACAGAGCCTTCGACCCAACAATTCCACACTGATCGTCAGCACACCCCACCAGACCCATCCCTCAGTAACCCACCTAAACTACATATCCCTGGACACTATGGGCAATTTAGCCCAGCCAATCCACCAAGCCTGCACTTCTTTGGACCATGGGAGGAAACCCATGCAGACACAGGGAGTATGTGCAAACTCCATACAGAGTTGCCCGAGGGTGGAATTGAACCCACCCAGGTGACATAAGGCAGCAGGGCTAACCGCCGAGCCACTGTGTCTTCCCTAAATGAGCAGGAGCTCCATGTGGAGGTACGCAAGAGAGTCAAATCAATGTGCCATTTGTAAGTTTTACTGTTTTTTCCCTTTCTGGGAGGCTGTGGCACATATCATTTCAAATGTGGCATCAGGGACAGTGTTCCTGCTGATTACTTTCCTTCCGTGCGGATCTCTGAAGTATGGGCACAGCAGCAACATCTAGAATCAGGCACAATGCTGCGAAGGGTAATAGCACACTGACCTCTCAGACACTCAGACGCTGTGTGTGCACACAGCTTTGAGAGAACATTGTACAGCCAAAAACATGCACATCTTCAGCTGCGAGAGCCAGCTACTGTAAGAAACAGTAAGGGGGTGTTTTTAAAAAGTTGATGTCAAAATGATAATGCATTCTCACTCCCTGCTGATGTGAACTGGAATTAATCTCTCCTCTCACCACCTCAGTGGCAGAACGATGAAATAGCTACAATTGCATTAAAGAGAAATTTAGAGCACTGTAGACTCAGGTGTTACACTACAGTAGCTAGAGAAAGTAGTACGAGCTGTAGTGCAGCCCCAACCTCACTGAGCAGCAGAAAGTCCAGACTGCAGAGATTTTGAGGGCTTTGAAGAAATATTCTGAACCATATATTGATGCTGCTCGTTCGCTCAGAAGCATTCCAGGGAAAGGGGGCCCATTATCAGTACGTGACACCACTGACCCATCAAACTGAACCGGGGGGGGGGAAGAGAGCGAGGGAGGGCGAGCGAGGGAGGGCGAGCGAGGGAGGGCGAGCGAGGGAGGGCGAGCGAGGGAGGGCGAGCGAGGGAGGGCGAGCGAGGGAGGGCGAGCGAGGGAGGGCGAGCGAGGGAGGGCGAGCGAGGGAGGGCGAGCGAGGGAGGGCGAGCGAGGGAGGGCGAGCGAGGGAGGGCGAGCGAGGGAGGGCGAGCGAGGGAGGGCGAGCGAGGGAGGGCGAGCGAGGGAGGGCGAGCGAGGGAGGGCGAGCGAGGGAGGGCGAGCGAGGGAGGGCGAGCGAGGGAGGGCGAGCGAGGGAGGGCGAGCGAGGGAGGGCGAGCGAGGGAGGGCGAGCGAGGGAGGGCGAGCGAGGGAGGGCGAGCGAGGGAGGGCGAGCGAGGGAGGGCGAGCGAGGGAGATCAGGCAATTAAAATACGACCTGAGAGATCGACTTAAATTCCAAGACGATCATGTTGATAGATACTAATCAGCTGGAAGAGGAGAAAAATATTTACGACAGACATGAGCATCAGCATAAGGTCCTAGATAGTCACTCAATCTGCAACTGGAGCATTAGATGAGGAGAAATGATGAGGCTTTGCATTATGTAAGGATACATTAGAGTGATTTAGAATAATGTATTAGGGTGGGGAAATATTTAAGGGGAGAACAAGGTATTCACGGCATAGTGGTAACATCATTGGGCTAGTAATGCAGAATCTAGTCAGTAATGCAGGGACATAAGATTTGAATATACACCAGGCAGTGAAATTTCACAGGGGTGGCACAGTAGATCAGTGGTTAGCGCTGCTATCTCTCAGCAGCGGGGACCCAAATTTGATTCCAGCCTCAGGTGACTGTGACAAGTGTGCACATTCTTTCTGTACTGCAACCCCTCCCCTCCTCTCCACTCCCCCACTGTCTGCATGGGTTTCCTTCAGGTGCTCTGGTTTCCTCCCACCGTCCACAGATAGATGTTAGGCAGATTAGCCATGGGAAATGTAGGGTTACAGGGATAGAATAGGGGGATGGTCTGGGAGGGAGGTTCTGCAGATGGTTGGTGTGGACTAGATGGGCCACACAGTAGGGATTTTAAGAAGAGTCAGCAGAAAGAGCAAGGTCAGAGGGTGGGATTTAAATATTGTGGAGGGGCTCATACCCAGTGTGGGAGAAGTGTTCTAACTGTATGGTACCCTGCCTTTGCACAGAATGGTTTAGCTAACAGCAAAGCAAGCCAATAAAAATGGCTGCTGGAGAGCTGTCGGACAGTAAATCATCCTGCACCATACAATAGGATGGCATCTCAAAGTCTAAAAGATGGAGAACTGGATGGTGACTGACAGTGATGACAGCAGAAGCACGGCCTTTGAGAAAATGTGAAGGGTCAGATAGACACTGATGCTTCATGCAACATCAAGGTTCACAGACCCAAGAGAAATTACTCTAGATGGAGCCCACAAAAGGTAAGCTTGAGGTGGTAATGGAATAACCCTCATCCCAAGTAGATAGATAAAGCTAAGAAGCCCTGCAATGGGAAGATGATGGAATTCCAGATGGCAGCCAAAAAAGAATCTGCTCATCTCAATCAAATAAAGTCTAAATCTTAAATTAGTAGCTTCTGAAGAGGTATGCAGAATTTGGCAATTACTAATTGTTGAACAGTTCCTTATAAACGTTTTCATGTGGCTTGGATCTCTTCTTGGTAGCTGCCATTTCAAAAAGTGACATGTGCGTGAACTCAAATCTGCTGAACATTGTGTCTTAGACACAATGTCAGAACTGAAAAAGGGAATCATTAAAAAGTGACAACTCCTACAGACTGAATTAGTAGCTTGTTGAAAGGGAAAGATCTGAAGAAGAGTGAACATACATTCAAAAGGATTTCAATAAATCTTTAATGAGCTCTCAGTACACATGCAGACACCATTGAAGAAACTTTGCTACAACTTGCCAAGCCACCTGTTATTCACCAAGCTGGTAAAACGGATGGTCACTGGCGAACAAAGCTGGATGAAAGCAGCTGCATTTTAACCACATTCTGGATGCCAGTTAAATAGGAATTAGGAGCAGAGTACATTACTAAATCCTTTGAGCTCACTCCACCATTTAACACCATTACAGCTGATCTTATCCTGGTATCAACTCCACTTCTTCCCAATAACCACATCCCATTTTCAGATGTGAAACACAGATGGGTGCATACATCCCACTGACATTTCCACTGTTCCAGTAGAGTAACAACATCTGTTAGACCTCAACTACAGTACAGTGTACAGTTATGGGCAATTATAGGAAAGATGCAAACACATTGGAGAAAAGTGCAGAAACAGTTCCCAGAAATGGTTCCAGGAACAAAAAGCTTCAGTTACGAGGTTGATTGAAGAAGTTGGGGCTATTCCCCTCGGGCATAAGATGGAGGAGATTGGATAGGTGTTTTCAAAGTCAAAGTAGTGAAGCGAGTGATAGAGTAGATAGGGACAAACTATTCCCACTCAAAAGGGATAACAAGAGGGCACAGATTTCTGATGAAGGGTCTAGGCCCGAAACGTCAGCTTTTGTGCTCCTGAGATGCTGCTTGGCCTGCTGTGTTCATCCAGCCTCACATTTTGTTATCTTGGCACAGATTTATAGATAGTAGGAACTGCTATTTAAAGTTTTATGCAAAAGTAGCAAGCGTGAAGTGAGGGAAAGGGTTTTCCAAACTGAATATATATTGTGTGGCATGCACTGCTTGGAAAACAGTGGTAACAGGTTGAATGGAGGAATTTGTAAGCGCATTGAATGCTTATCTGGATGTAAATAGAATACAAGGGAAATGACAAAACAGGGAATCAGCACAAGGTAGTGACACGAATGTGAAGAGCAGGTGCAGTCACAATGGGTCAAGTGGACTCTGAGCGTAACAAATCTGATTGCTTATCTTATGCTGACTGCCATATTCTCAATGATCATTCTAAAGTGGGAGTTGTTGTGGCTGACATTGATCTATGAATATTGATCAGATGTACTGGATCCTGAGATAACAAGGTGTAGTGCTGGATGAACACAGCAGACCAAGCAGCAGAGGAGCAGGAAGGCTGACATTTCGGGCCTAGACCCTTCTTCAGAAGCCTGAAACATCAGCCTTCCTGCTCCTCTGATGCTGCTTGACCTGCTGTGTTCATCCAGCTCCACACCTTATTATCTCAGATTCTCCAGCAGCTGCAGTTCCTACTATCTCATGTACTGGATCCTGATTGCTTCCATCCTAATTGCTAGAAAGCTTGTTGGATTAGCTTGATACTGAAGTAAACAAAGCAATTGAAGATGACCAAAGTCAAGTACCAGAATTAGAGGACTTCACATAGTCACTGCATCCCTGTTGGTGGTGGAGGAGGAGGCGGCGGAGGAGGCGGAGGCTCACCCTGTCAGGAACCAAGTCAGTACAAGATCAAGGCCTGCACATTTTTAGATTATGTAATAGAAAAGGTACAGCACAGGCCCTTCTGCCCACGTTGTTGTGCCGTGGAATAATCCTAATCCAAACATAAAATAACCTAACTTACATTCCCCTCAATTCACTGCTGTCCATGTGCATGTCCAGCAGTCGCTTAAATGTCACTAATGACTCTGCTTCCACGACTACCACTGGCAAACTATTCCATGCGCTCACAACTCTCTGGGTGAAGAACCTCCCTCTGACGTCTCCTCTATACCTTCCTCCTAACACCTTAAAACCATGACCCCTCGTGGCAGTCAATCCTGCCCTGGGGAAAAGTCTCTGGCTGTGGGTGCAAAGGCTGACGGAATGAAGCAGACTAAAAAGTTCACAGCTCTGTTAATGAGTGATGGTTTTTATGGTTGATTTTGCACACAGGGTAATTTATAATTAGAAATAACAATGTACATTTTTAAATTTAAAAAGGATATTTCAGGAATTCAGTGGCACTGTGTACACTGGCTGGTGACCCCTAACTCAGCAGAGAGGGACTTTGTACACAACTCTCTGGCAGCCATTACACACATTCCATTTAAATCCAAGATGCCACCAGAGGTGAAGCAATGAACTGGGACTTGGTCACATGTGGTTTGTGTCTGGAGCATGGGGTTGGAGTCTTTAAATGCCAAGACAGTCTGTTCCCTTAAGGCCATTTTTTCAGATTGTCACTTTGGGCAAATGAATGATAAAGGTTAGAGGTCACTATTTAAAAAATGAGAGACTAAGTTCCAAAGCACCAGCTAACAGCGAGCTTTCTGCGCAGGAGATCAGTCATGATCTCACTGAATGATGGAGCAGGGTTTGAACAATCTATTCCTTTGGAATTATGGTCTTCAGGAAAAATTGCAAATATTACTCAAAAATCATTTATGTGCTTAACTATAAAATGTAGGTAGTAATCAATTTCTTAATGTGCACAAATGCAGATTTAGTTCACTAAAATCCATTGTTAGGTTACCAGAGTATTAATATGCAATTATTCACCTCAGATCTGAAAATTTGCTTAGGGTCTAGTTTGTGCAAAATCAAATTCTGACAGATAATGTGTACAAGCAGTGACATGAGCACACCAAATTGTCAAATGTTGTTTACAAACATTATTGCAAGAAACACCATCGTCTCTCCCTTCTCCCACACTTACCATGCCAAGGTGACCCTTACAACACACACACACAGAATCATCACAACAGATGTTTTCTGAACAGGAGTTCAGCAAAGCTTTTGAGGACGTCAACCAGTCGGGCGTCATTAGTCTCTTGCACTTGAAGATCAGAAGATTTACATGACCTTTGGCCTTCATTTATTTTGTGGGAAGATATTTTGAACTGAGAACAGGATGAACTTATGACTGTTCTATACAAAGAATCATCTCAAAAAAAAAATCATAATGAACCCTTCCCTGAGAATATTTACATATCTGTGACCTTTGGAGAGTATCTGCATTCAATACAATAGAGCTTAGGGCCATTCATGAAATAATAAAACTTCAGCTCAAGTGGTTAAAACATTTTACTATGCCTTAAATAAGGGTTGCAACAAATCCCATAGGAAACCTCAGTATAATAACCAATGAACACATTAAAAATATAAATTGCAATGAGACATGCAGATTGCCGCAAGAGCTTGGATGTCATTATAACAAATCATCAACTTCCTGCAGACTATTTCAGTCACTTGAGAAAACCAGCTGCAGTGATGAAGAAAATGAAAAATAAACAGATTTTCTGTAGCTAACTAACCAGAAAGAATGGGAATATTGGGGCAGGGAGACAGCATGGACGAAGGGGTGACAAAATAAAAACACTACAGACGAAACAGTGTGTAACAATTAGAATGTTGTTAAAATAAAGTATTGGACCGACCACGTGATCTGGAAATTATAGCTCTGAGTGACCAAAGATTCCACCACAGAATATTCAGACAGGCTGAATTACATGAAAGAATAAAAAAAATGATATTTATTTAACTGCTCAAAACTTTTATTCCTGGAAAATATCAAACTAACTGCAAGTGTTTCTATTTAAACAATAGTAAAAACACTTTATTTGCAAGTGTCCAGTTCAAACATTTTGGCATTTTTCCCCTCAAATCAGGTTGTAGACTCAAGTCCCAGATCAGGATTCAAGCTCCAAGACGAGCCTGACATTCACTGAACTGAAAATACGAGGTGTGCTGTTGGACATACTGTTTGTTTAATGGGCCATTTTCCTCATTTCAAATGGATAGTGTAAGATCCCAGGAATCCATCAAAAAAAATGCATGGAAATTATGAGAGATAATGGGAACTGCAGATGCTGGAGAATTTGAGATAACAAAGTGTGGAGCTGGATGAACACAGCAGGCCAAGCAGCATCACGCTGCTTGGCCTGCTGTGTTCATCCAGCTCCACACTTTAATCATGAAAAATATGGTGTCTTTTTCTTTAAAAATTCTTGGGATGGTAGAATCCTGACATTTAACACCTAATCCTTGATGAAATGGTGGTGACTAGTTCTTGTACTGCTGTATATCGTGTGATAAAATGCAGTTAAGAAAGCAAGCTCCCGTGATTTTCACCCAACAACTTGGGGCAAGGGGATGGGAAAATTCCCAAAAGACAAAATCCAAAGAACTGCACATGCCCGGAAGGTCAGAACCAAAAACAAAAGATTGCTGGAGAAACTCAGCAGATTTGGCAGCATGTGTACAGAGAAAGAAGTTAACATTTCGGGTCTCAAACCTTTCTTCAGAACTAGATTTCCAAGTAAGGATGGTATATGGCCTATAGGTGTTGCTGTGTCGACGTTGCCAAGAATTTCTTAGTTGGCAATATGTCTGTGGGGATTTAGGAGATTCACTGAGCCTTACATATCTTCAACCAACATCACAGAAGAACAAGCAGCTTACTCAGTCTGGTGCACAGGTACAGGCTCACCCGGCACTCACTATAATGTATTGAGCTCCTGCTCATGACCATTGCTGCTGCTACTGTTTACTTGCAGGAAGCCAGGGGACTTAAACTGGTCTAGTGTGACAGAGGGAAGCTAAGTTCTAGTCTAACTAGAAAACCCTCTCGTACTCAACAGTATAGTAGATTGCATGATTGCAACTAGTTCCATGTCTACCTAGACATGTCTAGTTAGATGTGAGTTCTGAGGAAGGGTCACCAGACCGGAAATGTTAACTGTTTTCTCCTTCACAGATGCTGACAGACCTGCTAAGCTTCTCCAGCAACTTTGCTTTTGTACATGTCTACCATCTTGATGCAACATATAGAAAATTTGTAGCTCAGGTTGAGGTTCTGGATGTGAGTTTGCTCGCTGAGCTGGAAGGTTCGTTTTCAGACGTTTCATCACCATTCTAGGTAACATCAGTAGTGAGCCTCCGACGAAGCGCTGGTGTTATGTCCCGCTTTCTATTTATCTGGTTAGGTTTCCTTGGGTGAGGTTGGGTTATCCTAACCAGATAAATAGAAAGCGGGACATAACACCAGCGCTTCGTCGGAGGCTCACTGATGATGTTACCTAGAATGGCGATGAAATGTCTGAAAACTAACCTTCCAGCTCAGCGAGCAAACTCACATCCAGAAAATTTGGAAAAGGACCAGATGCTGGGTCTCACTGTCTAAAGCTGCTTTCCCTTCAGGTCTATAATGACATTACAGTGGACGGTACTGCTATCTTTCCTCAGAATTACCCTTCTCAGACCCAAATAACATGTTCTTTCATGATTTGTGGGACATTGTGACAACAGTCAACTTGTACACTCGCTCATAAAACATTTGCTGCACAACAGAAGGTGAGAGAGATAAATACTTTGTTACACATTTGAAAAATGTATGCAAAGCACTGAAAAGACACTGTCTGCAGTAAATTTAGCCTTTGGTCACAAATGTGAAATATTCTTCAAAATTAATTGATGAGCTCAAATGATCAGTATTGGAACCACATCTTGAGTTTATATCTTATCAGCTCATTTTGCTCTGAAGTCAAAATCCTTTACTGGGTGTTAGCATGTAATGAACATTGTTCAGACTCTATGTAAAGATGTCAATCTTTATAACATTCATCTGCCATTTTTCCCCTGATTTGTCCCTTGCTGGGCTGCAATTATTTCTGACAATAATGTTACTTTCCATTGAACTCAATGGCAAGTACAAATGCCCTGATACTGTTGCTTCTGAGCAGGTGGTTTGGGTTAAAATTACCTCTCACGCAGGATCCAGTTTCAGTGCAGCCGCTTCAAGTCATTCGTTTTCAATAACAACTACAGCGTGACACTAAATCTGCTGTAATCTACTTCACCCACTTTGCATTAGAAAAGCTAGCTTGTTTACAGTAAGGTTAAAGTTTAAAAAACCAAGAAATTTTAGCGGAACAGACAGTGCGAGCATGCTAGAATTTTCTGATTTACATATGCTGTTGGGCTAGGACTGTGATCAAAATGAACTATAATCAACAAAAGGGCTAAAGATGTAAGGCAACATGTCAAAATTTGGGGCTAATGCAACATTACCTCTTTCCAAGGAGATAGCAAGAATTGTTGTTGCTGGAGTCAGAGAGAACACTGTGGAGCTGGAGGTACACAGCAGGCCGCGCAGCATCAGAAGAGCAGGAAAGTTGGCATTGCGGGTCAGGACACTTCTTTAGGAAATGATTTCTGAAGAAGAGTCCCGGCCTGAAACGTCAACTTTCCTGCTCCTCTGAAGCTGTCTGGCCTGCTGTGTTCCTCCAGCTCCACACTGTGTTACCCCTTTCCAAACTATTACTTCATATCACTGTGTAATTTGGTATTTCTTTCTCATTCTAATGTAGGTCGACTCCATCTGGCATTCATGCATATCACTTCTCTCCCTGCATAAACCATTGCATTAAATGCAGTGCCATTAATACATCACTTAAGATAATCTGGGGGGTGAATTTAGGCCATACCAATAGTGTGAAATGGTACTGTAGCAAAACCGACAGCTAGTTTTTCCCCATCATGTCTTGATTCTGCTGCCAACATTCACAAAGACAGTCCTTGGAGACTCATTTTAAATTGCATTGCCACTATTATTTGGTTTGAAATTAAATCTCTTAAAATATTGCTAAATCAATAGAAGACAAGAATGATCAAATCAGAGATAATGGGAACTGCAGATGCTGGAGATTCCAAGATAATAAAATGTGAGGCTGGATGAACACAGCAGGCCAAGCAGCATCTCAGGAGCACAAAAGCTGACGTTTTGGGCCTAGACCCTTCATCAGAGAGGGGGTTGGGGGGAGGGAACTGGATCCCCCCATCCCCCTCTCTGATGAAGGGTCTAGGCCCGAAACGTCAGCTTTTGTGCTCCTGAGATGCTGCTTGGCCTGCTGTGTTCATCCAGCCTCACATTTTATTATCAATGATCAAATCAGCTGGTTTTCTGCTGTGCCAAGCAAATAAAACATGCGCTGCTGATCCAGACCAATCTGACCCTCACTATTATTTCCAAATTGTGTGTCAAACAATTTTCAAATGAGAAAAACCCTTTAGCACCCAGCAATTGCTACAAAATCCTATCTTTATTCCAGTAAAAATAAGGGCTGTTAAAACTGGGCATTCCAAGGTGTCAGACCAAATTCATGTTGAAAGAATTAATACTGGCTGTGCCTATTACCTCGTGGTTGGCTGATGATGGGGATGTAAAAACTTTGCAGTTGCTTGGGTTTTAAGCAAGTAGTCACGTGGAACCAGATGATGCAGTTGGCTTTGCATCATTCAAAATGTATTCTCTTGATAACTTTACACTTTAGTCGGATACTGAAGCAGTTAGACTAGGCGTCTGAAAATGCTGGCTTAAAGCAAAGACTGGTGTTTGGGATCAAGATACGTTGCACTAATTCTGCAAGGCATTGTTATAAAGAGGGAAAAACAGTGCTGGAGAAACTCAGCAGGTCAGGTAGAATCTGTGGAGAGAGAGAAACAGTGAACCACTGTTTAGTTCAGATCCCCAGCATTTCCCTTTTATATTACTGCCATACTGAGACCTGGCTTGGCTGACAACATGGAGGTTACAACTGCCAATATTTGCATAGTGCCCTTTGTAACATAGGAAAAATAATCCCAAGGTGCCTTAGAGATTTTCCATAGCAGGAGTAAGATCTGAATGCAATTATCTGAAGAGCTCATGGGAGACAGTGGGCACCAGACTTTGCAAACTCAAAACCCTTGTTACCCAAAAACCAGCAGACCATTAGGCTTTTTCAAAGGGATAATAGTGGCCCCAAATCATGAACATCTTTTATTTTATCTAACTTCAGGATTTGTCATCTATTAGTTGTGCTGGGGCCTGTTTCTTGGGCTGTCTGTCATTCCTCACACTCCCTTCCATTTCCAGGTGCTATGGCAAGGCAGCGTGATCTGTCTCTCCGCAGATGTTTAAATGAAGTGCTCATTCCTGGAATAAGAGTTTTTACAAGATGGTGTAGAGAAAGTTGAGAAGATTGGCCAACATTTAAATTACTTAAAATCGATAATGTAATTGGATATCTCATTTTCAAAAAATTCTCTATAAATTCACAAACGCAAGCTCAAACTTAGTTTAATGAGTCTGGCATAAAGATATACTTTTTTTCAAAAAAACCTTGGGGATTAAAAACAGTAAAAGAGCTTAAAAGATAGATTATGGGAGGGTGACAGAAGTCAAAGCACTACATTCAAATTGCTAGTGATATCATGCACTTTGAAATAAGGTATTGATGACTCCCAGTAGCTTCTCCCTGAGATGGGGGTTAAATATCACATCCCTTTATCCTAAAATCAGGCGGCTACCTAAAGGACTAACTCCCAAAGCGGAAACGTCATACATGTATCACTAACATTTAACTGCTAGCTTCAGCAAGTTAGGCCTTCAGATCCTTTTTAAAATCATTCCTCTCTCATCTTAAACCATGTCCTTTAGTTTTGGGCTCCTCTGCTCTGAGAAAAAGACCTTGGATACTCACCCTGACTGTGCCCTGTATGACTTTACAAACCTCTACAAGTTCACCCCTCAGACTCCAAAGCTCCAGGGAAAGAGCCCCAGCTTATTCAGCCTCTTGCTATAGCTCCAACCCTGGCAACATCCTTGAAAATCTTTTCTGCACCATCTCAAATTTAGCATCTTTCCCGTAGAAGGGTGACCAGAATCATACGCCGTATTCTAAACGTGGCGTTACCAACGTCTTGTACAACTGCAACAGGACAAATGCAATTCCTAAACTCAATGCACTGACCAATGAAAGCAAGCACGCCAAACACTCTTCGCAACCCTGTCCAACCGCAACTCTACTTTTAAAGGAACTATAAACCAGCACCCCAGGTCCCTTTGTTTCGCAACACTCCCAAGACCTTATCAAGCATACAAGTCCTGTCCTGATTTGCCTTTCCAAATTGCAACATCAAGTTATCTAAATTAAACCCCATCTGCCACTCCTCAGCCCAACGGTCCACCCGATCAAGATCCTGTTGTACCAGAGATAACCTTCCTCATCTTCTACTGCGGCACTAATTTTGGTGTCATTGGCACCATGCAAACCATACCTCCTTTATTCACATCCAAATCATTTCTATAAACGACAATATAAAGCAATGCACCCAGTACTGATCCGTGTGTTGTGTGCACACACACTAATGGAGGAGGGTTCAATTCAATTCAGTTCTGGTTACCCAGCCTGAAAGATGTCAATTTGTGGAATTTCTGACCTTGCAAGTCAGAATGTTATCAAACGAAGAAAATCAGAGGCCTGAAGAGCAATATTTAACCGAACTCAACGGTGTGATAGAGGGGGGCCATCTGCCTTAAAGGGCTCACCCTTTAGGTCATCCAAGTGCCAAGCCCAGCTTTGGGGAATATAGTGAAAGAGTGGGGAGAGTTCTGCCAGGTATCCTGGCCAACATTAATCACTTAACCATCAAAAAGGCAGGTTGTTACCTGCTTACAAGCCTACTGCTGTTTGTGGGGGGGGGGGGGGGGGGTGTTTACCTTTCTGTTTCCTACATTATACTGGTGCTTTGTTAGTTATAAAGCACCTTGGTATATCCAGAGATAATGAAATGAATATGAACTTCAACATCTCTTTTCCCAGATCCAAAGAAAAACTGTTTCATAGAACATTACAGCACAGTACAGGCCCTTCGGCCCTCGATGTTGTGCTGAACTGTCATACTGATCAAGCCCATCGAACCTACACTATTCCATGTACGTCCATATGCTTGTCCAATGACGACTTAAATGTACCTAAAGTTGGCGAATCTACTACCGTTGCAGGCAAAGTGTTCTATTCCCTTACTACTGAGTAAAGAAACCACCTCTGACATCTGTCCTATATCTTTCACCCCTCAATTTAAAGCTATGCCCCCTCGTGCTCGCCATCACCATCCTAGGAAAAAGGCTCTCCCGATCCACCCTATCTAACCCTGATTATCTTATATGTCTCAATTAAGTCACCTCTCAACCTTCTTCTCTCTAATGAAAACAGCCTCAAGTCCCTCAGCCTTTCCTTGTAAGACCTTCCCTCCATACCAGGCAACATCCTAGTAAATCTCCTCTGTACCCTTTCCAAAGCTTCCACATCCTTCTTATAATGCAGTGACCAGAACTGTACGCAATACTCCAAGTGCGGCCGCACCAGAGTTTTGTACAGCTTCATCATGACCTCTTGGTTCCAGAACTCGATCCCTCTATTGATAAAAGCTGAAACACAAACACTTCTTAACAGTCCTGTCAACCTACAGTGAACAATGGTTTAGGGTTTTTTCTGTTAACACCAATTTGGAGAGACCAGATTGTAGATTGAACTTTGTACAGAAAAATAAAAATCAAACTCACCATGTCAAAGTGTGGCTTCTGACAAGACCAGGTTATCTTCCAACAGGTTTTATCTGAAATCTCATGTTCGGAGCGCAGCCTAGAGGGACTGATCTGGCGTCACGTGATTTCTGACAGTTCGCCCCAATTCAACACGAACACCTTCACATCACTTCAAGTCAGATCACAATTTGCCTTGAGCTCAGAGAGAGTAAAACCGTAACCTAACAGTTTGGCACTTCATTTGCAGGTTTGGGAATTTAAATCAGGAAACCTTCATTAGAGAGTCAGAGAACCTTTGAGAACCCCTCTTTCCCTCCACACCATATTCCTACACAATTCTAACATATCCAATAATTTCTACTTTGCAGCAAATTATCTGACCCATACCCAGAATGTAATAAGACATAACAAGGTGTAGAGCTGGATGAACACAGCAGGCCAAGCAGCAGAGGAGCAGGAAAGCTGACATTTCAGGCCTACATCCTTCAGAAAAAACACTGTTCCCACCCCCTCCACCCCCCAGAGCACAGTCTGAGGGGTGACCTTATAGAGGTTTATCGAATCACGACAGGCATGGATAGTGTGAAGAGCAAAGGTCCTTTTCCTGGGGTAGGGGAATCCAAAACTACAGAGGGTATAGATTTAACAAGAGAGAGGGGAAAGATTTAAAAAGGGACATGAGGGGCAAAGTTTTCAGAGGGGGCTGCATGTGTGGAATGAACTGCCAGAGAAAGTGGAGGCAGCTGGCACAATTACAATATTTAAAAGACACTTGGAAAGGTACATGGATAGGAAGGGTTTAAGACGGATATAGGCTAAACACAGGTAAATGTGACTAATCCAGTTTAGGTTACCTGGTCGGCATGGAGGAGTTGGACCAAAAGGCTGTTTCTGTGCTATATGACTATGATTCTATGTAGTGCAGCCAATTTCTCTCAAACAGTGTGAAAAATGTTAGAATAACCTTTTAATTGGAGAATTTTTGTGTTATGTTATAAGTACTGGCCTGGACACTGGAGATATGATTCCACCTCCCATTACAAATCTTTTATACATTGTATCATATAACCTTGCATCCATCCATGCACACAATAAGGAAAGAGGGCCCTGGCTTCACCCAAAAGACACCTCCAAACAGTACAGCCATCCCTCAGTACCACATTGGAACCCACCATCTAGAACACCGAGCTGAGAAATGCTGTCGACTAAGAGTCATCTCAAGAGTTTAGGCACCCACCTGATTCATAACTGCCACCTGACCTTATGAGAGCGATGTCTCAAACATATGCTCAAGCTAACACAAATCCACACTTCCTAAAAGGAACGTGCTTAAATCTGACTCCTTCTCTTGGAAATACATTCCAATCCTGTGAATACAGTCAGTACATGTTAAACTGGCATAAGCCCTTACATTCTTCTGGATTGCTATTCATGGAAACTGGAGGAATTTTGTTTCTAAACAAAGAAATTACTTTAAAAAATGGAAGGGACAAAAATAAACTGAATGCCGATGTCATTTTGAATGGTATATGTACTTGCTCTTCATCCAGCTAGTGTTTACAGAATTGAGATTTTGAATTCACACAGCCCAGTCTCAGCTCCGAGGCTATATTTTTGTAACTGTGAAATTCACGGGAGCGCCAAGCTCACATTATCCGATCAAATGAATTTTTCGGGAGGTACTTTTCTCAAATCTCCAACTGGTTACTGCCCACTTTTCTTACCATTGCTACTAAAAATTAAAAAGTCACATTCTACCCAAAGCCATTTGAACCATTTTAAAAAGTGCACACATTTCAAACAATTGACTGCAGTTACTTTCTCTGTAGCTACTCTGAACAACAGCCCAAATGAAGGAAAGATACAAAAAAGGACAGAAACAAGCCATTTGACCTAACAGTTTTTGTGCTCCAAACACATCAACTCCAATCTACCTGCTTCCTTTCACTTTTGTTTTACACGGATGGTGCTTCTTCCTACCCTTGATGTCATGCACACCTCACTTAAGTTTTCAAAAGGCCAGTGGCTGATCACTAACAACCTCATGTGGTTCTACATTCGAACTGCCCCATGACAAAGCAGGTTCATCCAAAATCTTGACGGAAATTATCAGTCACAGAAAAAATATTGTTTGATTCTGATTGACACCCTACATGAGAGAGAATATGCCCTTCATCTCCCCTGTACAATCTCCTTCATAATTTTTATAAACAACCACTGGGTTACCCAACATATTCTCTGGAGCAGAGAAAGCTGAAGGCCTTTATTACCATGAGGTGTGGGCTGAATGGCCTAAGTCTGCTTTGCTGTTTGATGAGATCATGACTAATTTATTAATCCTCAACTCCACTTTCCTGCCTTTTCTCCAGGAACTCGATTCCTTATTGTTTCAGAGATCTGTCCATCTCTCAGCCTTGAACATATTTAATGACCCAGCCTCAATAATCCTGTGTAAAGAACTCCACAGACTCACTCCACTTGGAGGTAACCACTTCTCAACTGTCTTAAGGGAGTGATCACTTATTCAGAGATGATGCCCTCTGGTACGAGATGCGCCTACAGAAGCACGCGACCTTTCCACGTCTACTTGTCAAGTCCCCGATTAACCTTAATAATAAACCAAATTGAGAATACTACATGTCTGAAATAAAAGCAAATTGCTGCGGAGCTAGTCTTCAGAAGGGCTAGTGGACTCAATGTCGCCGCTTTCTCTCTTCACATGCTGCCAAAGCTGAGTTCCTCTAAGAATCTTCAGGGATAGCAAGAACTGCCGATGCTGGAGTCAGAGATGACAGTGTGGAGCTGGAGGAACACAGCAGGCCACGCAGCATCAGGAGAGCAGGAAAGTTGACGTTTTGGGTTAAGACCCTTCCTCAGAAAAAGGGGGAGGGGAAGGGAGCTGGAAAATAGAGAGAGGGGGGAGATGGGTGGGGCTATGGAAGGTGATAGGTGAGTGCAGGTAGGGAGTGGCGGGGATTGATCATTGGGGCCGATAGGTGGGAGAGGATGGTTAGGTTATGTCAGGTCAAGGAGGCAACATGAGAGGGTGGACTGGGCATGGGATGAGGCCAGTGGGGTGGGCAGGCGGAGGGGTGGTGGGCGAAGGGAGGAGATTTTGAAACTGGGAAAGTCCACATTGAGACTATTGGGTTGTAGACTTCTAAGGCAGAATGAGGTGCTGCTCCCCCAGTTTACAAGGTGAGGTGTAATGACACTGGAAGCAGCACAGGATGGACATGTTGTCCAGGGATTGGGAGGGGGAGCTAAAGTGTTTCATGACCAGAAGGTATTGCCGTGTCAGAGTGCAGATGCTGTACAAAACGGTCTGAGTCTACTCCTGGTCTCACCGATGCAGAGGAAGCCACATCGGAAGCAGTGGATACAGTAGACCAAATTGACTGATGTGCAGCTGAACCTCTGACTGATGGGGAAGATTTGTTTGGTGAGGCCGGGGGGGGGGCGCGGAGGTGGGGGTGTGGGGAGGCGGTGTAGTGTTGGGGGTGGGGGGGGGGGGCGGAGGTGGGGGTGTGGGGAGGCGGTGTAGTGTTAGGCGCAGGTGTAGCACTTCCTGCTGTTGCAGAGAAAAGATGCTGTCGGGTGTGATGGGGTTAGTGGGGAGTGAGGAGCAAGTGAGGGAGTTGTGGAGTGGGTGTACCCTACGAAAGGCAGATAGGGTGGGGAGGGCAATATCTCTATCTTTGGTTCTGGGATTGGATTGTGGGTGGCAGAGAAGGATATGCTGGATGTAGAGGTTGGTGGGGTGATACACAAGGACTGGGGGTGGGGGGGGGGGGTGGATTCTGTCTTTATTTATATGGGGCAGGTGCGGATGGTGTAGGACAGCAGTGTGGGTACTGCAAGCAATGCACTTGACGGCATTTTTGATCACCGGAGGAGGTAAGTTACAGTCCTTGAAGTAGGAAGGCATTCTGGATGTTGGGGTGTGGAACACTCCATCTCGGGAGCAGATGCAGCGGAGGAATTGGGTTAAGGGATGGCATTCTTGCAGGAAGGTGGGTGAGAGGTGTTGTTGACCAGGCAGCTGTGGGGGTTGGTGGGTTTGAAGTAGGTGTCAGTTTTGAGGCAGTCACCAGAGATGGAGACAGGGAGGTCCAGAAAGGACAGAGACGCATTAGAGATGGTCCAGGTGAACTGGAGGTTGGGGTGGAAGGTGCTAGCAAATTTGATGAACTGTTCAAGCTCCTCATGGGAGCATGAGGCAGCACCGATACAATCATTTAAGATTCTTACCTGTTTCAATAAAGCCACCTCAGTTTTGTAAACTCCAATGTATATAGGCCCAATCTACTCCACCTCTCTTCGTAAAAAGTCCCTCCGTTTCACAGCAAAATCTCCAGCCTGTCTAATCCTTTCCTCATTTTAATCTTTCTCTGAAAATTAACACAACTTTACGGCATTAAAATTTCCTTTTCCATACGAACTTTTCATTGTCAGGATACTTTTCTGCACAACTAACATTGCAGCGTCTCACTGCTGACCATAGAATAATTATCAATATTAGAACGTGGCTCCTTTAGATTCACATCCTATTGTAGGAGAGAGTAAGAACTGCCGATGCTGGAGTCTGAGATAACACTGTAGCTGGAGGAACACAGCAGGCCAAGCAGCATCAGGAGGAGCAGGAAGGCTGACGTTTTGGGTCGGGACCCTTCAGAAAAGGGTGTTATCTTTGCTGTGTTATCTCTATTGTAACAGACATTATCTACTTACAAGTCAGCTGATATTTGTTTTCACTAACATTTCAAAACAAGTTGTTAGCTGCAATAGCAATGAAAAAAACAGCAGAAACAAAATAGCTTAGTCTTGCTTTTTGTTTTGTGTATTTGAAATTGAGCTGGTGAATGTCAGATACTTTTCATTTCATGATCACTTCATGATCAATACTGCATATGATTTTGGCAATTGCCATGTATCAAGACCAATGGAAATTGAATAGGACTTTTTAGAACTTGCACAACTCATTTTCGGAAGAAGAGTCTAGGCCAGGAACGTCAGCCTTCCTGCTCCTCTAATGCTTGGCCAGCTGTGTTCATCCAGCTCTACACCTCAACTCCAGCACAGTTCAGATAAAACATCATCATGTTAATGATATTTATATTTTCTCAGATGTATGCACTTAAATGCCTGTCGAAATAATTACATCTGCTCAGAGACACTGAGCCTGAAGGGTTTGGAGCAAATAGGAGGGAGGAGTTAAGTTCAGATGAAATAACACTAACAATGCAGAGTTTAAAAAAAACAAAGTATGAGAAAAACATGAATTTTGCTTGGCACATTACCAAAATGACTAAATATTTTTGAACTGCATTTCTAAATACAGTTACTGTAGGGCATTAAAATTTTATGACAAACATCACCCCCGACATTCAGTTTGTTCCCATCATTTGGGGAGACAAAAGGCTGGTGGACCAATGCCAATGCTTTACAGCCAACAACAGATCAATTGACTGCTCACCATTAGTTAACTTACAGCAACAACCCAGTCATTTCAGAACTCCGTTTATTAGCTGTTGCTACTTTTTATTTCCAACAGGTACAATCACAGGACCCTGTTCTCCTTTGCCATTTCCACTATTCCCTTCCATCATGGCGATTCTTTCTCACTCTCCATTGTATGGGTTTTATTTCACTAACTTTTCCTCATCTCAGTTTGGTTTATTTCTGCCACTTAAAATGACCTGTAATCTTGGGAGGGCCGATGTTCTTCTCTTCAAGGCAAATTTATCAATCAGAGATTGATAAAGCAGTAATTAATGGTGGGGGGGAGGTGGGGGGGGGGGGGGAAAGAGGCAGATGAACAGAATCATAGGTTTATTATAGTACAGCAGGAGGCCATTCAGCCCATCATATCTGCATTGAGTGTCAATAAATCTCTCACCCAATGCCTTCCCTGCCTTCTCCCCATAGCCCTGCACAATCCTCCTTTTCAAAAAAGGAAAGATACAATTCCCTGTTGGATACCTGAACTGAACCCACTTTCACCACTTACACAGACAGCACTTCCCAGACCCGAAGCGCTCACTGTGGAAAAATACACACCTCATTATTTTGTTAAACAAACAAATCTCAGCCCTCCGTTACTGATCCTTTCATTTGTGGGAATAGTTTCTCAATATTTACTCAGTCCAGACCCCTCATGATTTTAAATATTTCGGATTTTCTGGACCTTCTCTTCTCCAAGGAGAACAGTCCCAAAATATCCGAGGAGTTTATTGGATGCCACTCCTCCTTCTTGAGGCAGGACTAAGACAATGTCCCAATGAGGTAGTACAGAAGGATATATTTGCTTAAAACACATTCCCTCATCACAAAATCCCTTTACACCTAACCATTAAGGATAAAGAATCAGACTAAATAACACAAGAAAACTACATGTCTTAATGAATTACTGCACAACTGTACTATGTAGAAATCTCTGAAAGTCATCGGTGTCTTGCTTATCCACCCAGATTTAGTGATCTTTGTTGGAAGCTGATGCACACTGAGTGCTAGTTTGGTTGCCTTATCGTAACCCTTGATTCCGTTTGCAACAGGATAGTTTCTTTTAAGTTGCACAGTGATTCCAATTTGGCCCCTATCATCACACCTTTTGGAGTTTGCCCTCGCTACAGTCTTTATTCTGGGCATTTGATAGAACAGACTGGATAAGGTGGATACCAGGAAAGCAGTCCAGCTTGTGGGGCAGAGTAAAACCTGGGGGAATGTTTCTTGACAAGAAAAGGAAGTCTCTCTTATGACACAGACAGGGAGCTTTTTATTGGTTTTGAGGGTTAGTTGAACATAGAATTCTCTTCAGCAGGGAGTATTGCAGGGTGGGTGTTTAACAACTGTTGATAGTATAAATCAGAAACATCGACTGGAATTGCTGGAAAAGCTTAGCAAGCCTGGCAGTATCTGTGGAGAGAAATCAGAGTTAATGTTTCGGGTCAAGTGACCCTGCCCTCAGGACTGAAGGGTCACTTGACCCAAAACGCTAACTCTGCTTCACTCCACAGATGCTGTCAGGCCTGCTGAGCTTTTCCAGCAATTTGGTTTTAAATCTATTTGAGTCTGATTTAGATAGGTTACTGAGAGACCAGGGAAGTGAGGGCAGGCAGGGCAGTGCAGTCGTGATCACAACTTGGATCATAATAACTGTTAGAACAGGTGCGAAGGGCTGAATGGTCTAATCCTAACTTAAGTGTTATGTTCCTACAATTTTATAGGATCACAGCACAGAGGTGGTCTTTCAGCCTACAGATTCTATACTGACAATTTTGCTGGTTTCCATGTGCCATTAAAGTTGGCTGTTGGACTGAACCTTTCCATTGGATGTTTAGTTGTTAAATGGTAATGGGATTACCGTAGGCTGCTCATTTCTAGGTCCATGGTGTACACAACATGGAATATCTGCAATGACTGATGGGAGTGGTTATGTAGAAAGACTTCAGTCATAGACATGGAATCTCCAAGCCAGAGTATGTGCTGTTTGGCAGGGATTGCTGAATCATCCATTACCGTTTCCAATGGGTACAAGTATTCCCATTGGTCATGTGTAAGAAATGCTTGCACTGCCATTAACCCTTTTTGCATAGAGGTTATGCTGACTCTTCATCTATGGACATGTCATCTGGATTGTGACAAATTTCCTTTAATTCATTCATGGGATTTGGACCAGCGTTCATCACCTGCCACTAGCTGCCCTTGAAGGTAGTGGTAGTGAACTGCCTTCCTGAACCACTGCTGTCCACCCGCTCGAAGTGGACCCATCAGGTCATTAGAGACGGAATTTTAGGATTTTGACCCAGCACTGAAGGAAGTGATATATTTGCAAGTCAGGATGACGAGTGGCTTGGAGGGGATCTTCTAGGAGGTGCATCTGCTGCCCTTGTCCTTCTAGAAGAAAATATAGTCGGTTCTGCTAACATGTTCTGGCAAAGCCAATTGGCTTTTTGTGACTGAAAAATAGGGGAACACTATTTCTGAAATACGAACTTGTGTTGGCTATAATGCAATTTGGAGTAGTGGGGAGTGGGGATGTTGAAGAGCTGCTCGAGTCCCACTGTGAGGACCTCTCCACAGCGGATCTACAACTTGTCCCTAAGGGGCAAGTGGGAGCTGAAGCAGCTGAAATCCAGGATGCAGCACCATGTGAGATTTACACTTGTTTTGTCTTCTTTCCTGAGGGTAATAGAGAAGTTGCAGCTCTTGGAGGACAACAATTACAATGCAGAATGCAGCAGAACAGCAGTTTGTGGAATAAGGTCGATGAACAGCTTCATGAAAGAAGGTAAAAGGCAAAGCAGCAAAAGCTGGATGACTTTAGGCCAACCCCCAAGATACAGTCAGACGACAATGACCTACAGCCATCCTCTTCCGGAGTGACTACTTTTCACCCCAACCCTGCAACAGCTGCACCTCAAGCTGATGCTGGTGATGACCCTCAGCCCCGGCATTAACACAACAACCTCAAAACCTCTTGGCATTTAAGGTAAGATGTTAAAATGTATTTTTATTTCATTATGAAATAGGAATTAAACACATATTCAAGTTGTGCTGTCCTGTATTAGGCTTGAGTGATTTTTTTTTTGATGATCTGCCCCTAATCCAGCTTTCTCCACAGGACCCATTATTTCTATGGTGATCTTCTATAACGTAATGTTGCACTGGAACTCTACTGTTGCATTGCAGCAGAACCAACTACAACCGTGGGTTTGGAGGGTGCTGTCTGATAATCTCAGGTGAATTTCAGCAGTGCACATTGTAGCTGGTACACACTGCTGCTGAGCATCGGTGGTAGATGCGGTGCCAATCAAGCAGGCTGCTATTACATGGTGTCAAACTTCAAGCGTTGTTGCAGCTGCACCCATACAGCCAAGTGGGAGCATTCTATCACATTCGCAAGCTGTGCCTTGCAGATGAAGAGGGATGGCATTACTCACTGTAGGATTACAAGCCTCTGACCACAATACATCTTCTATTAGTTCAGTTTAGTTTCTGTTCAGAGGTAAACCAACACTATCAACATCCTGGGGGTTAAGTGATAGTAACACCCTTGAGTGACTTGGTGCAATAGATTGATTGCCTCTTACTGAAAACGGTCAGTGCCTGGCATTTGTGTGGTACAAATGTTATTGCTACCTATCACCCCAAGCCTAGATATTTTCTAGATCCTATTACACTTGGACAGAGTGCTTCATTTGAGTTACGAACGCTGTACAGAATGTTCAGCATCAGCTAACATTCCCAATTCTGACCTTATGATTGAAGGAAGGTCATTGATGAAGCAGCTGATGGTGGTTAGGTCGAGGACACTCTCCTGTAGAACTCCTGCTGAAATGTCCTGGAGCGGAGATGCCTGGCCTCCAACAATCATGACCACCTTCCTATGTACCAGGTATGACTTTAAACAGCAGAGTTTTCTCAGATTCCCTTGGGCTCCTTTTGTTAGGGGGGTGTTTGTCACTGTCAAATACAGGCTCGATGTCAAGGGCAGTCACTGAGGAGCAGCAGCAAGCCCTCAAACCTCTCCTGCCATTCACATAAGATTTTTGCAGATCAGAGTGCAACCTGAAATCTACATACCCACGGATCCCAAAAATCTTGCATCCCTCAGTTGTTTAAACAACTGTCTACTTACCTCTACCTTAAAGCATTCAAAAGTTCTGCTTCCACTCCCTTTTCAGGAACAGCGGTCCAAAGATTCAGAAAAAGAATTCACCTGAGTCATGTTTAAAGGCAACTCTCAAATTTTAAAGGTCACCCCCAATTTTAAATACTCCATCAGGAAACATCCTTCCTGCATCTCCCCTGTCCAAATCCCTTAGGGTGGTATGCTTTTGTTGAGTTTCCTCTCATTATTCTAAACGCCAGCAGGTCCAAGTCTAGTCTGTCTAATTTTCCCTCAAAACAACCCATCCGTTTCAGATACAAGTCCAGTAAAACTCTGAACAGCCTCAAATACATTTCAGCTTTCCTTCAAAGAACAGTAACCAATGCTATATACAATACTTCCATTAGTGATCTCACCAATGTACTTTATAACTGAAGCATGACCTCCCTAGTTTCATATTCAATTAATCTCTCAATAAAATGGCAATATCTTACTGCTTTTTCTAATTAGAATAGATTCCCTACAGAGTGGAAACAGCGCCTTCGGCCCAATAAGTCCATACTGCCCCTTTGAAGCATCCCACCGAGACCCATCCCCCTATAACCCACACACCCCTGAACACCACGGGCAATTTAGCATGGTCAATCCACCTAGCCTGCACATCTTTGGACTGTGGGAGGAAACCGGAGCACCCGGAGGAAACCCACGCAGACAGTCGCCCGAGACTGGAATCGCACCCTGGTGTTGTGAGGCTACAGTGCTAACCACTAAGCCACCATGCCGCCCTGACTTGTAACTGCATACTAACCTTTTCTATGTCATGCACTGGGGCACCCAGATCTCTCTGCATCTCAAACTTCAGCATTTCACCATTTATCACGTATTTTCTGCCAAAATGCACAATTTCACATTTTGCAACGCTGTACTTCATTTTCCAAATCTTTGCCCACTCTGTCCTTCTCTATGTAATCTGCTTGCGTTCTCTTCACTGCTTACCAAAATAGACAGCAAAATATTGCCAAATTTTCTGACAATCATACATAAATGGCTTGGATTAAAAGGTTGAAGTAAATTATAAAGTTGTAAGGTTCCAGAACAAACCCCAATGGCACACTGGTCATATCTTGCCAACCTGAAGATGCATTTCACCGACTGCTTCCTGTTAGCCAACCAATCTTCTTTCCTTGCTAATGCGTTACACCCAGAGCATAGCTTATATTTCTGGCAATGACCTTTGCTAGGACATTTGATCAAATTCACTAATGTCCTTCAGGGAAGGAAACCTGCCATCTCACCTGGTCAGGCCTGCAGGTGGCTCATAACCCACAGCATGTGGTTGACTCTCAACTGCCGTCTGAAATGGCCCAGCAAACTACTCAGTTGTACCAATCACTGTAAAGGCTTAAAGAAATGAAATAAAACCAGATGGATCCCACAACCAATGGATCAGATCCAAGCGCTGTAGTCCTGCAACTTACAATCATGAACTGTGGTGACATTTAAACAACTCACTGGAGTTGGTGGCTACACATACACCCCCTGCCTCACTGATGCAACAGCCCAGTAGATCAGTGCAAAAGATAAGACCGAAGCTTTCGCAGCAATCTTTAGCCAGAAGTGCCAAATGGATGATCCACCCCGGCCTCCTCCATTGGTTCCCAGCATTAGAGGCTTCAGCCTGCATTCACTCCATGTGATATCAAGAAACAGTTGGAGATGCTGGATACTGCAAAGACTATGGACCCCGAAAACATTCCAGCAATAGTACTGAAGACTTGTGCTCCAGGACTAGTCACTCTCCTAGCCAAGCTGTTCCAGTAGTTACGACACTAGTATCTACCAGACAATGTGGAAAATTGCCCAGGTATGTCTTGTACGTAATAGCAGGAGAAATCCAATCCAGATAATTTTCACCCCAGTCTACTCTTGATCACAAGTGATAGGTGTCACTAATAGTGGCTATCAAGCAGTGCCTGCTCATTGACGTCCAGTTTGAGTTCCATCAGAGCTACTCGGCTCCTGTCCTCATTACTGCCTTGGTTCAAACATCAAGGCTGTATTTAACCGAGTGTGGCATCAAGGAGGTCTAGCTAAACTGCAATCAATGGGTACTGGGTGCAAACACTCTACTGGCAACATGCATCCCACCAAAAAAAGTGCTTTCCAGAAACATGTACAGTACATTCACCAATTCCTGTTTTCCATTGCACATCCTACTTCTTCAAAAGATCAATAGACTGGTTAAACTGATTACTCGTCACAAGGCTAATGTTGACTATGCCTGCCGGTTTCGAACTTTTTCCATCAATTCCTCCCATTTCCCAATTTACTGCAGCTTTTGGGATGTGACTTGTATCTTATTTGATGAAGATTGATGTGAAATACCCACTTAATTCATCTACCTTCCCTTGTTTTCATAGGGATAGCAACATACACAGACACTTCAATCCAATTCATCCTTGCTAACCAGATATCCCAAACTAATTTAGTGCCATTTGCCAGCATTTGGCCCATGTCCCTCCAAACCCTTCCTATTCATCTACCCATCCTGATGCCTTTTAAATGTTGCAACTGCACAACCTCCAACACATCCTCTGGCAGGTCATTCCACATACATACCACCTTCTGTGTGAAATAGTTTCCTCTTAGGTCCGTTGTATATTTCCCCCCCACTGCCTCCACCTGAAAGCCATGTCCTCTAATTTTGGGCTCCCCTACCCTGGGGAAATTGACCTGATCATTCACCCTATCCAGGCCCCTCATGATTTTATAAACCTCTACAAGGTCACCCCCTCAACCTCCGATGCTCCAATGAAAATAGCCCCCAGCCTATTCAGCGTCTCCACACAGATAAAACCTTCCAAATCTGGCAACCACCTTGTGAATCTTTTCTGAACTCTTTCAAGTTTCACAATGTCCTTCCTATAGCTGGAGACCAGAATCGAATGCAATATTCCAATAGCAGCCTAACCAAAGTCCTGTACAGTTGCAACATAACCTCCCAACTGCTTTAACACTGACACAAAGCCAAACGCATCAAACACCTTCTTCACCACCATGTCCATGACTCCACTTTTGAGGAGCTGCTGAATAAGGGGGCCTCGGAGTGCAACACTCCCCAGGACCTTATCATTAAGTGTATAATCCTGCCCCGATTTGCCTTTCCATAACAAAACAGCGGTGCTGCATATTTGAATTCACCAGTCAGAGTCTTGAACGAGCCCTGCTAACTCTTCTTTAATTCTTTACAGAAAAATCTATTAGTTTTGATATTTCTGGATAGCTTGACCTCACTAACTTTTCCATCATTAAATTTACGGTCATTCTTTGCGGCATTTTATGCAATGTTCCAGCACGTCACCTGAACAATTCTACATTGTATCACCCTGAAAGGAAAAACAATCCAACATTTCCAGTTAACCACTGATGGGAGATCCCTCAATTTTCTTACCTCATTGGAAAGAATGGATTCTGTTCATTCTGTAATATCCCTTTAAATGTCTGCAATTACATCTCTATTGACTTTTAACCAATCCTGATCTCTCACCCTCATTATTGACTTTTTAAAATGAAGGCAAGGACTCTTTCACTTCTCTCAGTTAAATACAAAATTCAATCATTTTATAGTGGAGCAGGCTCAATGAGCTCAGCCAAGTTCTGCTCCTTCACCTTATAGTCTTCTCATGCTGGTAAATGCCTCGTTTTGGCCTTTGCTTTCTGCATCAATGCTTCGAATTCTCTGGTGCCACGTGGCTTACATTCATGCCAAAAACAGGGCATTGTCTGGGCACTGTAGAGGTCACATTTATTCCAAGCTTTAACTCCTGGGTTAGAACATGGTCATTAGACGTAGATGCCACACTCTTACCTAGCTCTGGCAGGGAATCTCAACTATACTCCCTTCCTTCCTGCCACCAACACCTCCCATGCCCTCCCACCACCACATCTACTTGGAAACTGGCGAATGGTCTGAGTCAGTTCTTGTGTTAGGATAGGGAATGATCCAATTCGAAAGTCTAGCTTCACAAATATTGAATTGATTTTATCCAGATTTTTAAGATAGTCAGCAGACTCGTCATCTGTCAGGGCTTTCATAGAATCCCTATAGTGTGGAAACAGGGCCCTTGGCCCAACAAGTCCACACTGACCCTCAGAACGTCTCACCCAGATCCATTCCCCTGTAATTCACTTAAACTACACATCCCTGAACATTACGGGCAATTTAGCATGGCCAGTCCACCAAACCCGCACATCTTTTGAACTGTGGGAGGAAACTGGAGCACCCAGAGGAAACCCACGCAGACACGGGGAGAATGTGCAAACTCCACACGGACAGTCGCCCAAGGGTGGAATCAAACCAGTGTTCTGGCACTGTGAAGCAGCACTGCGCACCACTGAGCCACCGTGCCACCCTTTCAGTTCCAAAAGCAACATTAACGGCTTGTTTTCCCTTGTTCGGAGATAGGAGGTCCAGAATATTTGGCTCTGTACATTGCTGGATCAAGGTGAACTCTGAAAGGATGCTCTTCAGAAGGTCGGTGTGGACTTGATGGGCCAAATAGCCTTGTCACACACGGTAGTGGCACTTATGATTATGCCAATCATATGATACAGATTTCTAAAAGAGGAATCCTTATCCCAGGAGTTGGGATAGCAGCAAGAGCATGCCATAAAATTGATGGCCACACCAGTCGCTGTTGCTTACCTGCCCTTACTGCAATTTTACCAGGTACTGGGATGGGGGACGGGGTATGTCCTTGCACTTCCGTGACCCTTAAGTGGCCAAACAAATGGCCATTAAGAGCCGCGTCCCTCTGTCATCAGGATTTTACTTGAGGTGGGAGAGGCTGGCACAGTGCTCACACTGTCAGGTCAAACCTGGAAAACAACTGATCAAGCAAGCAGCGTTGCTGTCAGGCCCATTGAAGGTCTGCTTCAAAGTACAAGCCCCTCCATTTATCTCCGTTTATCTTGCTTCACATGCCAGGACATAGTGACCCCTTTCCCAATGCTAGGGCACAACCTGGCAGTGACAGATGGCACTCAGACCAGTGCTCGATCTAGGAGATGACTACATAGAGCCCCTCTAATGGCCACACCTGGTGGCATCGCGAGGTCACAATAGGCTCTCAGGCAGCCATTTAATTGACAAACAGGGTCTAAGCTGGAAGAAGGTCCCACATGTTGTGGAGGGGGTTTTGGTCTTTGGAAGGCCCACCTCATGCTAATGAATGGCAAGATGGCTTGCAACTGGCTATAAAGTGAATCAGCCTAGCAGAAGCAGACTTGCCTTTGACACTTACTGGGAGTTTGGAGCCCAGGCTCCAGCATAAACGTGGCTCTTTTTATACCATACAAACCAGACATGTGTATAATTCAGCTGAAGAATCTGAGCCAGATTATGTTCCAAATGGAGTCCAGCTGGAGACACAGCAATGCAGGTTTAACATATTGCTCTTGGAAAGAGCAGTCGGGTTTTAACAATTGAATTATAGGCTGGTTGTGGCAATGTGGCTTGTAGTTCCTGGAGTCTAAGAGTGGTCTAATTGAGACATTCGAAATGACAACTTAGATTCAATACCACACATACAGAACAATAATTTCTTCCGCTGAACACGATCATCCAACAGCGAGGGCACAGACTCATCTTACATCAATGCAAAGCTCCTGCGCCCACATTTGGAACATGATTTCTTGCCACACGTAAGTGGTCTCACTGTCAAGTCAATTCTCAAGTCAATGGGGAGTCCAGATTTTTACTGAAGAGATAACTCAGGAACAAAAATCCATATGCCTCCAGCTGGCTGTGTGAGTGTAGCTTGTCCCAATCAGTGAAATAGGGAAACTTATAATCAAGATGCCATAATGGATACAAACAACAATACAATGGAAGTTCCTTGCACTGGCTGAAAACTGACATCTTGCTTCTCCACACCCCTGCTCCATGCACCCCCAACCCAACAACACACTGAAACTGTAGAAAACATTGTTACGGTGTGTTGGTGCAGGAGAGGCAATTACCAACATGTAGACCCAAAGCTTCAGAGTCAGTAGAAACCGATTTGTACAATCGGACTATGGCTTAAGTTTTCAAATGCTGAGAGACAAGCAAATTATTAAATTGGACACATCATGCGATACATGGGAACACCACCCCTTTGCAAGTTCCCCTCCAAGCCACTCACCATCCTGACTTAGAAATATATCACCGTTCCTTCACTGTCGCTGGGTCAAAATCCTGGATTCCCACTGCATGGACAGCTGCTCACCACCTTCAAGGGGCAATTAGGGATGGGCAGCAATGCTGGCTGAGCCAGCAAAGACCACATCACATGAATGAATTAATTAAAAATTGTTTCCGAGTCAGTTTGCTCTCATGTTTGAAAAGAGATACAACTGTTTTGGGAGCAGTTCAGGGAAGGTACACTTTAGTCATTCCTGGGATGAAAGGTTTCCCCCTGAAGAAAGGCTGACAATGTCTGGTGTGTACACGTTGGAGTCCAGAAGAAATGGGGAATTTAAATGGGGGCTGGGTTAGGGTGGATACCAGGTGGTGTTTTCTTCGGTATGCGAGAATAAAACAAGGGGACATAATTTATTCCAGGCTGAGATGGACAGATTATCGAGAGACAAGAGGATCAAAAGTTACAGGAAGACAGACAGGAAATCAGAGTTGAGACCACAGCCAGAACCTTACTGAATTGGTGGTGCAGGCACGGAGGACTTAGCAACCTACTGTAGCTCCAATGATGAGTCAATGCAGTCAGAAAAACACTTGAATAAAGTAAAATACATAGATTCATAGATGTTGTATGTGTTAGAGGTAAACAGATCCAGAGACACCGCTTAAAATCTGGAGAAAACAAACCCAAACAGCTACAGATACCGGAAATTGAAAATCAGAAATAGAAACAAATGTCTGGGAAAACCCTTGTCTGGCACATCTCTGGAGAGAAAGCAGAACGAGCATTTCAGTTCCAATGACCCTTCCTCAGAACTGAAGAACTCTTCAAAAATATGGAGAGTTGCTAGAGACTTGAAAACGTTCCCTCATTTTCCTTCACCAACACCATCTTTCTCTTCCCCCCCACCCCCATCCACCGCCCCCTGTTGCATCTCAATGTGGAAAGCACATGCTGATGAATTCCATTAGAAAAGGAGTTAGAGAATGAATGAGATTGTCGATCACTTGGAGATAGCAAGAACTGCCGATGCTGAAGTCAGAAACAACAGTGTGGACCTGGAGGAACACTGCAGGCCAGGCAGCACAGGAGTTGGAAAGTTGACGTTTCTAGGTGGGACCCTTCTTCAGAAAAATGAAGGGTCCTGACCCGAAACATCAACTTTCATGCTCCTCTAATGCTACCTGGCCTGCTGTGTTTCTCCAAATCTACAGGAGAATGAGACTGGAATTTTTTTTGATGTGGTCAAGTGGTTCACTAGTCAAAACAGACAGTATTGGCTTTGCCAGGGACAGCAATGTTGAGAATGCAACAGCAATAAATAAATCATCTGGATTTTTACTCAATTATCTTTAGGGATTGGGGAGTGTTTACACTGAACACTCCCCCAGGAAAATACAGTTCATGTTTCATGGATCTGATGTCTAATGGAAAGTGGAATCTTGATGCAATGACAAACTTCAAATCAAAATACAGATTCCTGAAAGACCACCTTTATTAATTTGACTAGGCTACACCCAGAAAATGAAAATTGGAATTAAGAGTGTAATGATGACAATGAAACCATGCAGATTGTCAGAGGAGCCTGAGAGATTTACTCATGTCCTCCAGAGGAGGATATTTCTGATCCTCACCTGGTCTGGCCTATATTTGACTCCAGGTTCTCGATGTGTTTGGCTCTCAATTGCCCTGAGTGTAATTAGGGATGGGTAATAATTACTGGCTTATACACTGACACCACATCCCGTGAATGACTATTTTTAAAAAAGTGGTCCCAGCATTGATGCTCACTTCCTCATCCTTCCCTTCTATTATCTGTATCATTCCGTTTGCCATTCAGCCAGATAGATATCCATTCTGCCTCCTGCCCACAAGCTCAGATCTTAATCAGCACTTTGTGGTACTCATGATGTCTGGAAAGGGGAGAAATACCACACATTGCTACTTCCTACCAACAACTGTAGGTTAGGTCTCCTGACACCACACATTAACAGTGTTACACTCCACAAAACTCATATGACATTATAGCTGCTCTGGGGTGGAATGGATGTTGGCAGCAAATTATGGTCATGTTAGACAGCAAGTAAAGCCTGCACTAACTTCAAAACAATTCTTCCTGTCAAAATATCCTTACTCCTTTCAGTCTCATCATAATATACTGTAAAAACTTCAAATTGAACAGATAGAATTCTATTACATTACAAAGTTCTGTAAAGCAAAGGTGATTACAAAGGACTTTAACATTATACAGTCGTAAACATTGGTTTAGAGAGCCCAAACAATATTTTCCTTCCACCCAGAACATTGAGTTTTATCTCTAAATAGCTCCGTTTGTTTTTGAAACCTACCAATGCCACCACAACTGAGATAATGTAACTGTGCTCTGAAGCATACTCACGGAAATATGTTCAATAGTGGAATCATTCATATCAACTGAAGAATGGCAAAATGCTCTATAGTGAAGCAGCACAACTTAAAACAAAGTTGACTATTGTTTTAATCAACACAACTATAAATTGTTAAACTGATTAAGGTATCTCAAATTCAACTTGAGAAAAATTCTCTCAAATATTTAAAAGTACCAGCACAGGCATTAGTTCAAAGTTTCACTTACCTTCCTATCATTTTGCTCTGCTGAATCACCTACATAATGACCCTACAGGACAGCAAAGGCAATGACTTAATATTGTAAGAATTGCATTCATTTTCCACCCCTCTTCCATTCATACAAGTAAATCATCTTCTTTTAGAAAAACTATGTTTCACTATGGTTAAAAATGTGAAAACTTTCAAATTTATATTGCACTGTGGCTAATTAAAGGGCACGTGAAAGGCAAAGAGTGTACTTAACAGAAACATCCCACAATTAATTGCTCACTCATTGAAGAGGCCAAAAGGATAAGAAAAGCAAAAAGATGGATTTAAATTAAAAGGAGGTAGAACATAGAACATAAAACATTACAGCACAGTACAGGCCCTTCAGCCCTCGATGTTGTGCCGACCTGTCATACCGATCTCAAGCCCATTTAACCTACGCTATTCCATGTACGTCCATATGCTTGTCCAATGAAGACTTAAATGTACCTAAAGTTGGCGAATCTACTACCATTGCAGGCAAAGGGTTCCATTTCCTTACTACTTTCCGAGTAAAGAAACTACTTCTGACATCTGTCCTATATCTTTCACCCCTCATAAAGCTATGCCCCCTTGTGCTCACTGTCACCATCCTAGGAAAAAGGCTCTCCCTATCCACCCTATCTAACCCTCTGATTATTTTATATGTCTCAATTAAGTCACCTCTCAACCTTCTCTCTAACGAAAACAGCCTCAAGTCCCCTTTTCCTTCTAAGACCTTCCCTCCATACCAGGCAACATCCTAGTAAATCTCCTCTGCACCCTTTCCAAAGCTTCCACATCCTTCTTATAATGCGGTGACCAGAACTGTACGCAATACCCCAAGTGCGGCCGCACCAGAGTTTTGTACAGCTGCAGCATAACCTCTTGGTTCCGGAACTCGATCCCTCTATTAATAAAAGCTAAAACACTGTATGCCTTCTTAACAGCCCTGTCAACCTGGGTGGCAACTTTCAAGGATCTCTCTGCTCATCTACACTACTAAGAATCTTACCATTAGCCCAGTACTTTGCCTTCCAGTTACTCCTACCAAAGTGCATCACCTCACACTTGTCTGCAGTAAACTCCATTTGCCACCTCTCAGCCCAACTCTGCAACTTATCTATGTCTCTCTGCAACCTGTAGCATCCTTCGTCACTATCCACAACTCCACCGACCTTAGTGTTGTCTGCAAATTTACTAACCCATCCTTCTACGCCCTCATCCAGGTCATTTATAAAAATGACAAACAGCAGTGGACCCAACACCGACCCTTGCCGTACACCACTAGTAACTGGTCTCCAGGATGAACATTTCCCATCAACTACCACCCTCTGTCTTCTTTCAGCAAGCCAATTTCCGATCCAAACTGCTATATCTCCCACAATTCCATTCCTCCGCATTTTGTACAATAGCCTATTGTGGGGAACCTTATCAAATGCCTTACTGAAATCCATATACACCACATCAACCGGTTTACTCTCATCTACCTGTTTGGTCACCTTTTCAAAGAACTCAATAAAGTTTGTGAGGCACGACCTTCCCTTCACAAAACCGTGCTGACTATCCCTAATCAATTTATTCTTTTCTAGATGATTATAAATCCTATCTCTTATAACCTTTTCCAACAACTGAGGTAAGGCTCACTGGTCTATAATTACCTGGGTTGTCTCTACTCCCCTTCTTGAAAAATAATGCAGCAACTTAACCTCCAAACATTAAGAATAAATCTAGAAAAGTGTTTACAAGTTCATGACTCTTGGTGTCTCAACCCCATGAGAAGGATTCCCCCTAACATCTACCCATAAAGGACAGGTGCAATTGAATAGGCTGGTTAGAAAACCCAAGACCAACATAGGCAGAACACTGTAGGTATTGAGTGAATTGAGGGTTTGGGGATGGGGTGGGGAGAAATGGAGGTGCAGTCAGTGGATCATCACCCTGCAAAGCAGGCCAATGAATGGAATGGTTCCCCAAAATCCAAGCGCCCATATGGATTGTCATCTTTAAATAGGGGCACTTGGGGAATCTGTATCAAAATGTCCATCACTTTCTGGAAGAGCTTCAAGCCAGCAGTTAGATTATGTTTTTGCTAGTCGTGAATCAAATGGCACTAATTATCTTTTTATTTTGTTTGACCTATATGTTTCATTCTAATATGACCCTGAGCTCGGGTTCCAGCTAGCTTTGATCCACCATTGCTGTCCATGATTGACACTTTGCAAAAAGTCTCATGGAGTCTAGTAACACAAACCTCACTTTGTTCAACAGTTGCTCAATATGGCTGTACCCCAAGGAATGTAACACATTTTATTGTTCATTAGGTGACTTGTGGAACTGTATTACTTACATCATGCAAAGGGTAGGCTGCTGTGTAAACTCCACTGGCAATCAGACTGGTGATCCCTATGAGGAAACAGATGCTGTTGTAAACATGAGAGAATTGAATTACATGACATGGCGAAGTCCTTGCCATGTAATAAAAGCTTCATTATTACAATTGAACTATTCGGATGTTTGGATAAGGGCTGAAGGAACCCAGGTCTGAAAGTAATGTATGAAGAGGTTTTCCTTTTGAAAATTTCAAAACATGGCAGTAGATTTTTGCCATGAAACAACAACAACACAGGTCAGTTGCATGTAACTACACAAATTATATTTTCACTGGCATTGGTACTCGCCTTCATGAGTGTGTATACCCAGACATATAGTACATTAGTCCCATTGGCTGCCTTAGTGGCCATTTATATAAAGATCAATCATAACAAATGTGTCTTTCACTTAAGAGGAGAAGGAATCTCTTACCCATGCTGTATTTTGCCTTGGTGCAAGTTGTTCTTTTCAAAATTTCATAAACCTAGCAGAGAAAAGAACAAGTGTATTATTGCATGAAGCATTGACATTCTTGTGTTGCCCATTACAAGTCATGTTCTACAGACTACCCAATGGTTTCCACGTAGAGACATCTAGACATGACATCAGGACAAGCAATAATGGGAACTGCAGATGCTGGAGAATCCGAGATAACAAAAAGTGTGGAGCTGGATGAACACAGCAGTTCAAGCAGCATCTTCGGAGCAGGAAATCTGACGTTTTGGGCCTAGACCCTTCATCAGAACAAGACTCCACCTTTCAAGTCATCTTTCCAAATTTTCAAGGACTCTAGACAACTTTTATAAATATTCCATCTTCAAGTCGGTTTTTCATGTTTTGTTTTTCTCACATTTCTCTACAAGCTGTCTTCTGGCTTAAGCCTCTCACTTTCAATATTCGCTCAGTCTGATTGAGACTGTTAATTTCAGGTGCTGGGGCAATATTACTCAAAATTCAAAGGGGCACCTTCCCCACCACCCAAATAATACACCAGCAATAGAACATAGAAGCATAGTACAGGACAGGAACAGCCCCCTTGGCCCACCATGTCTGTGCTAACCATGATGCCATTCTAAACTAATCCCATCTGCCTGCACATGGTCCACATCCCTCTATTTCCAACCTGTATGCCTCTCAAACATTACTATCACATGTTTCAGCTGCCTCAGACATTTTAGGGTTATTCAGGCTATTTGTACAAACAGTACTTACATGAGCTCTGTCACATGTTAACAAATGACAATTTCAACATTGTTGCTGATTTCTGCCGGACCTCAAAACTCAGACCAAACTGACACTACAAGGAAAGCTGTCCTCAAACACTGAGCTGATATTTGACATGGATTGCCACTTTCCTGACAGAATCTGGCATCAAGTGAAAGGGATCTACAGGTGTCCAGCAATTACAATGTCAGCAAGCAAGGCATACAACCACATTGTAGTACACACAAAGTAGTACCAAAATCTTTCATCTTTAATTTACACTGTCAGATGAATGATCAGTTAAAGCTGTTACAATATAGCTGAGACAATTAAAGTGCTCAACTTTATTACAGGAAAATTCTAAGTTTGTGGAATGTCAAGTTGTCCCCTTGGGGTCAATGTAAGCAGCAGCTATGGGCAGTGAAAGTTCAATCATCATGATGCAACTTTTCTGAAGACAGAATAAAGACAGTTTTATCAGTTCGTGGTTTGGTCAAGGGAGAAAGGAGTAGTGGAAGTCACAACAGGGCACTTCTGAGGAGCAATGAATGCCAGTAATGTTTGGATTTGCCGTTATTCTGCTTACGAAACAAAGAAACTGACTGCAAGTTTGGAGTTAAGTGGGATAAGGAAGGTGTGCGTTCATTTTTATCATTAGCACTGTAAAATCCAGCTCAATCCCTTATTGGGAAAGGCTCACATGGAACTGGTAGGAATTACTATTCAGAAATACACTTGGCTAAACCATTGGAAAAAGATGATGTCACCAGCTTTGTTCTCCAACATTTGATCCCTCTTCAATTAGGCACTACAATAAGCAGCATGATCTCGTGTCATGATTACTGTGAAGGTTTAACCTCATTACTGGTTTATACTGGGACTGAGGAAAGACCTTAACGATTTACTGTCATGATCATGTTAATAAATATGTGCAGAATATAAAGTGATCAGAATTTGTGCTTAGACTTTTCTAACTTCTTTCTGATAGTTGCTACCATTTTCACTCTTGACAGCATATTGTGAATGGAGAGTGACTATCAGAAGTTTCAAGTGATCAAAACATCACAATGTTAAAAGTTGTGGCTATATATAGTTAAGTGCAAAATACCAATTCTGCCTCCATTTCTTGGCAAAATTTGAAACGTCCAAATGCACAAAGGTTCAGCATCTCCTTGTTCTTCAGTGATTAATTATTTGAAATTTTAAATAATACTTGAGTTTTGTTTTCCAGATGACATTCAAACATAATGAACTGGAAAAGGATAAATTAAGTGTTCAGCTTTTTGGTGATTCAATGGATCACTGCTTTGAAAGCAAAGTGAGAAATGAAATCAGAACAGATCGCAAAAGTCTTTAAAAAAAAAACAAAAAATACTGACAAAACAAGGGGTAGAGCTGGATGAATACTGCAGGCTAGGCAGCATCAGAAGGGAAGCTGACATCTTGGGTCTGGACCCTTCTTCAGAAACACAAAATACTCTGTGAAGTTGGAGGAACACAGCAGGCCAGGCAGCAGAGGAGCAGGAAAACCCCTCTGGCACTGCCTGGCCTGCTGTGTTCCTCCAGCTCCACACCTGGTTATCTCTGAATCCAGAATCGGCAGCTCTTACTGTCTGTCAGTGAAGGCTGGATTGTGAAAACATCAAATAAAAAGCACAAAGCAAGTCTTGCATCAACTTGTCTACTCAAACCATTTTAATTGTTTCACAAAATAGCACAGAATCAGGGGATGGAATGTGTCAAACTGGAACAAGGCAGAATTGACTCAGTCAAAAACTTCCTCAGATGGAACAAATCTGAAATGAGATTTGAATAGAGTCTGTGATAATGGGAACTGCAGATGCTGGAGAATCCAAGACAATAAAATGAGAGGCTGGATGAACACAGCAGGCCCAGCAGCATCTCTCCTGTGCTCCTGAGATGCTGCTGGGCCTGCTGTGTTCATCCAGCCTCTCATTTTATTGCCTTGGATTAGAGTCTGACAGCACTGAGGCAAGGGGACAGTACAATTTAAACTTGGCATATGGAAAGGAGAGATTTGTGAAGATTAAACAGTCACAGAATATGAAAGTCTTTGTCTAGACAAAAACTGCCTTGTGTTTTGGAAAAAAAAGGTTATCCCATCACCTGGTGCTACAAATGTTGCCCCAAACTATTCCCAGGCCTATGACAAAACCGTTGGGAAAACTGGTGCTAGATGAGAAACTACAGCCCAGAGATGTCTGCTCCCCCTGTATTAAAAAGGGGGATGCCGGTTTATTGTAAATGCTAAGGGGTATACAGTATTAAGGGAGGAGAAGAGACAAACAATTGAGGGAAAATGCACACACAGTCTGTCACGACAGTGTTGTATCCTTCACATTGATGATCAGCTAAAAACGTGCGCGTGCTCTCATTCTCAACACATGAACAAAAAGATCTAGAATTAGTGATATACTGGAATAATATGTAGCAGTCACCACAGTAACCATCTTTGAACTTTGTAACCTCAGTACACAGCCATTCACAGGGCAGATTTCAAAACAGTACATCTTCCATCTAGTGTCCCCACAACACCAAGAATTGAGGACATTGCCCACAATTGACCAGATTCAAGCAACTGAGGTTAGTTAATCTTCACTATTTCATTAATGCCCAGTCTCATTCATAAACCACTTTTAATGTGCAGTGCAAGGAAAACATGAATATAAAGTATTACAGGTGATTCAATAGCAGGGCTCACAGTGATTAAAAGAATTTCTAAGCAAGTCAGCAACAGCAAAAGAACAAGGAAAAGACCACAAGAGTACATTTCTGGAGCTGGGCAAACTGCAACAAGGTGCCAAGACATTGGTCATTCAGAGGTGATTATGTTTGGGAACACACTTTCACAGAGGGGACCGAAAAATCTTAGAACTACAAACATCCAGCTTTTGCAGTTAAGGTGCCTGGAACAAAAGTTGAGTTGATGAAGTCAAGATACAGGCCAACCCTAAGTGATTGATGAAACACGTGAGGGGGGGGGGGGATGTGAAGGGCATCCTTGTTACTACATTCCTACAAGAATAAAAATGAGCAGGCAGCAAGGGTTCAAGAAAGGCCTAAAAAGTTACCAAAATTGTGTAGATGCAGCATGCAAATTCTCATAAGATTAAGCAAAAGGCACATGGGATTAAAAAGGAAGTGGAAATTAGCAAGAACTGCCTTTGACAAATGTCATTAACAAGGACTATTTTTAATTTATTTGGGACAGTACAGGAGGCCCATCGGGATCCATTCTGCAATGCTCATTATGGGGTAATATTCCTAATGCCCCTGACACAAGATATTATAAACATGTCTACGTTTCGAGGGTATCACAGTCTGTGGGAAAACAAAAGCTTGTTGAGAAAAGGGAAACACAGTCAGTGAAAATAAACAGTCCAGGCTGATGACTAACAAGTTGGGTTCAACTCTGACTAAGGTAAAGAAATGTGCAAAGATGAGAAACAGTGACAAGATTCATCAGAAAGGGTTTTAAAATCTTGACAAAACAAAACAAAAAATGCTTATTAAAATATAACCTTATTACATGGTATGGAATATTTCCAGGAAGAAAATTTCACCAAATAGGTAATAGCACTCAATTTTTAAAATATTCAGTACATGCAAAGGAAGCCAGAGAGCGTTTAACTGCTAGATTCATCTTTGTGTTGCAACATGTGAAGAATAAACAAGTCAAACGATTTTCATGTACCAGAAACAAAAAAGCAAGCTTCTGATTTGAATAAAACTTCCTGTAAATAACTGGAAAAAAAGCTGGGAACAACTTGCTACAAAAATAACTTATTGTCCCAACCTCTCTAAAAATTTCAGAAAATATAATCCCACATGGTAGCAATCATCATCAAATACCCACAGAACGCCTACTGCCTGTCTTCGTCATTCCAAAGCTTTTAAATAGGGACAGGGAAGGTCACTGACCTGTGATAGCTTTGACTTTCTAATACCTCCACTGGGCGGGGGGGGGGGGGGGTGCGCGGGGAAGAGGAGGGAAATGTCTGCTGCTGTCTAAGGAATAAAAATGAAAAACGGTACCAAAGTCTAGTCTACTTTGCAAGGCCTCTGGCATGCAATGATGTTATGTGAAGAGAGACACGGAATGCTCAGGGATAAGACTATCCACTCAGGAATTAGTTGGGTAACGAACACAAGAGAAATTCCCACCATTCAGAAAACCTTGTACCATCCCAGACACCAAACTTTAATCCATTCATCTGCAGACCTTCATTCTGGCAGCATTAGTCTGGCCCAATGCCTCATTCTGTCGAGCTTGGAGGTATCCCACAGGGAGTAACTTTCAGAAAATGAAAGAAGCCAACAAACACCTAGTTAATCATGACAGTGCACTAGTTTACCTTAATTTAGCAGTCTGAAAGAAAGTTGGCAGCCAACATGGAATCAAACATGGCCTTCAGAGTTCTGCTATGTGGATGGAAAATTAAGCCTCTTGCCATTTGAGATACTTAATGAACAATACTTCCTTTTAATTAATATCCTCATTTAGGCAATGAGGCACAACAGTATTTAAGTACAAGGGTTTGCTTTCACAGTATATGCTCAAGCAGGGGTTAAAAGAAAAGATCAAGGAAACAAAAATTAATAACAGTTCAAATAAAAGAGGTGTGGCAGAACATAGATCATTTAAAATGGTGACAAAATTTAAAACAGGACTTTTTTTTCTTTAAAGCAAAGATTGGTTAGTTCTCAAGTCTCAGTTGATATAACCTTGCTCAAGTCAGAAACCTGTGGTTCAAATCCAACTTAAAGTCTAGAACCTAGTTGAGCACCCCAAAGCAGTGCAAACAGGTGGAGTCAGTTTTGGGAGGTGCCACTTTCAGACAAAATTAGACTGGAGGCAGTGGCTGTCTTCTCATCGAACTATTAAAAAAACTACAGGGTACTATTTTGAAGAGGAGAAAGGGCTGCTGGTACGTTCTTGCACAGCATGTCTTGCTGTGCTCACACTGATTTCTATGTTTCCAACTTTACAACAGTGAACACATTTTAGAACAATGTCACTGGTTGGAACCCTTAAAAAGGCAAGTTCTCATTTCCACAACAAAGCCCACTCCCATGGGCCATTGCCCTGCAAGGTGCTTGGGTTGGGAAGGGGGGGGTGGTGGTGGTGAAGATGTTTGAGAGGTTGGCACCAAGTGGCCTAATTTAGAAACATTGCCCCCAGCAGTAACACACTGAAGGGCTAAACAAGCAGAAAAGATTCCCATCCCTCAGTGGGAGGAGGTCCTGTCTGAAAGTCACCAGCCAATCAGGTTGGCCAGTGGTTCAAACAATCCTTGTGTCAGAGCCGAATGGTGGATGTCACAGATGCTAGGCTTAGGTCAGCGGTGTCGTCTAGGTCCATTTAAGTCAAAGATAATTGAACAGGGCCCCACCCACACCACCAAACATAATACAGCATCCACACCCATCCCTTAGTGCAACTTCCAGAACTGTTCAAAACAAGAAGGCTGACCCATTCCCTACTGCTTGCCCATGCCAACCTGAATGGCGTCAAACTTAGTGCTGTTGCAGCCACAGTCACCCAGGTAAGTGGAGCCTTGTAGATGGTGGGTAGGCTTTGGAGAGACATGGGGGTGAATTACTCGCCACAATATTTCTGCCCTGCTCTTGTAGCCACTATTTACATGGCGAGTCCAAGTGAGTTCCTGGTCAATGGTGATCCCAAGAATGTTGATAGCGAGGGATTCAGTGAGAGCAACATCATTGAATGTCTGGGACCGTGGTTAGCTTCTCTTATCGGAGATGGTCATTGCTTGGCTCTTGTGGCACAAGTGTTATTTGCCATTTGTCAGACCAAGCCTGGATACTTGCTGGCATTTTTTGATTATCATACCAATAATCTAGAAAATATATACTGAAAAATACACATGCAACGCATTCTGAATATTCTATGGAGTTTTCACTCATGGCTAATTTCATGGTTAGACAGACCATCAATATTCTTGTGTATCTACTTTAAGGTTATGAAACCTCTGTTTCAATAGAGGTTTTATCATTTCCCAAGGATTAATTTCATCTGTAGTGAATAACAATTTCAAAAAAGTGACTGATCTCATTGGGGGTGGGGTCTGAGTTCAACCTTGTCAATAACAGTTTAAATGAGGCTATTAAAAAAAGGAACTCTTCCAAAGACATCTGTCAGGCAGAGGACACAGAAGCTTGAACATGCACCAATGGGCTCAAGAACAGCTTCTTCCCCGCTATTATACTACTAAATGGACCTCTCTAACTTCACATAAGGTTGGTCTTGCTTTGGAAACCTTCTGTACAGTGTAACCTTTATACCTTACAAATCATAAGGTGCCTAGGCAGAGTATGTCCTTGCTTGCTTTGATCTGCCTGTACTGCTCACAAAGCTTTTCGCTGTACTTGGGTACATGGCACTACAATAAAACTAAACTAGCTGTCCATGGTATGGAGACAGAATTAGTGTTTTTGTATTTAGAAGGGATTCAAGGGGTTTGGAGATTTGAAGTACTTGAATGGGCTTCATGAATGGTTTCTTTTTCTATGACTTTTAAAACAGGAGGTATGAGAGTTATTTTAGACAAAGTAAGTTTTTTTTAATCCCCTCACCCCACCTGCACGTTGGCTTTGGAATCTTTAAGTCTGCAAGGGGGGATACAAGGCAAGTTCACGTTTAGGGGTAAGTCGTCAGGCCACAGGATCTAACATCTTTTAAAGCAACTAGGGCAAACTCCCAAACAAATAAAAGCAGACTTTTTAATTCAAATCATTGAAACATGCCCATCCATGCTCTGCTCCCAAGGCCACTGGGCCACACTATCAAGCCTTCTGCAGCAAACACTGGGTTTTGCAAAAGCCCTGGAAGTCCAATGGGTCTTCAAAGGGCTAGATTTTTGCCAGTGAGGCAGGAACCTCATCCAGAGAGCTGTTCTCCAGTACCTGAAAGCAAAGCATTTTCCTCCTTTGCTGCCTATGTGTGTCACTGCTCTTAATCACGCACTTCCTCCAGCTCTACTTCAGTGAAGGTTTTGTTCCCTAACTCACTGCCTTCCCCACAATATCCAAACCTCCTCCATCACTCCAACATTGACATCTTCAATAGCCCAGATGCACATTTCCTCTGTGAAGTCATCATAGTCCCAGAAGACTGTATGGTTGCTCTCTCATTATAGAGAAAGCCATGAATGGTGGTGGTTTTACCAGACAGTCAACATGCCTCAGGTGAGGGGAGAGGAGGAGGATGGATAACCTTCATGGTAACTTCAGCCTGCGTAAGAATTGAACCCATGCTGTGGTGCCACACTGCATCACAAGTGTGCAGTCCAGCTCCTCTAAGCCTGTGTCATTAAAATATTTTCTCCTTGTTGAAAGGTTCTCCTTAGAATTTTGCTTCTGACCCAACATTGCTACCACTCCTGCAATTTTCACCTCAATTCATGAAGCACCAAGGGATATTTTAAGTTAATGTTGATGTTAATGTTTGCTCTTCATTAGCATGCGTGTTTTTTTAAGCATATACTGCTTTTCCATAACCCTAAACAAAACTGTTCCACCTGCTTCTAAAAATATCATGACCATCGCATTTGAAAACAAGACTGATGAGAGCTTGGAGAGGGAGTAAGATTTATGTATGATTCATTGCACATATATATTTGCCAACACCACTAATAAGCATAATTTAACAATTCAGAGGGGAGCTTAATATTTGAAATGGGATAGTAAGAACTACAGATGCTGGAGTCAGAATACAGGCTGGGGCTTGAGGAACACAGCAGGCCAGGCAGCAGAGGAGCAGGCAAGTTGACATTTCAGGTCAGGACCTTTCTTCAGAAATGTTGCCTGGCCTGCCATGTACCTCCAGTTCCACACTTATCTCTTAATATTCGAAATGCTTGCTTGCCACTCAATGAAGTTAAAAATATTCACACCAGCAACCAAGAACTGCAAAATCTGGAGTACCCTTTCTAGAGCGTAGATCTAGACAAGGAAATCTCATGCTTATACTTAGTTACTATTTGAAGAATAAGCTATATTTCACATCAAGTTGCAGAAAGGTACTTTTCCCTAATTAATCCTTTTGTAGGATCAAGTAATTCTTTAAGCAATAATTTTGATTTGATTAAGCATGCTAGGAACTAAATTCTGCCCTGTTAGAGTGTGGTTGATTGTAAACACTTTCCACGGGGAAGTAGGCTATTTGATCCAAATCACACAACACCATTGATTTTGGAATTTATTGCTGCTTTATGACTCAGGCTATCACACAAGTAAAAGACTTTTATTGAAGGATTGTAACTTTATTTTAAGTGATTTAGTAATTTAAACAGGCTTATGAATATTCGTTTTGCACAGAATGCTGGAGAAATTCAGTCAACTGGCTGCATCTGTGGAGACAGTAACCAAGTTATTTGAGTCTAAACTTCTGGAGTGTCATATTGAACTTGAAACCAATTGTTTTTCTCTCCACAGATGCTGCCAGACCTGTGGAGTTTCTCTAGCGATTTGTGTTTGACTCATTTCCTGTTCTGAGTCACCAACATACTGTAATCAGTCACAGGTCACCCACTGAAATGGTTTCGTCTAATATTGTACTTCTCTTGACTATCAGGGAACTGTCAATGCAAATCAGGCCTGAACTTTCCGTATGCCATAAGAGGGGAAAAAAGTCTATGGAGAAACTACCAACATAAACTGCAAAACAGATAAAATTGATTAAACATCTAGCAGCAAGAACAAGTTCTTATTGACTTTATTTTCAAAGCTAGACAGAGGTTTGTTTTGTTATGTCTTTTCACCAAAGGATGAACGTCTGGCACATGAGACATCTGACAAGATGAGGCCAGACAGAGGATTCTTTCCCATCAGTAAATTTATGGTGAAAGCCACAAGCTTGTTTTGGTCATTCAGAATTCATCAGCTTTCACATATTACATCATTTAGTGCAGCATGATCTCCATCTTCCCATTTCTGATTTGATAAAATATCAGAAATGGGAAGATGGAGGTCATGCTGCACTAAATGATGTAATATGTGAAAGTTGATGAAATATCAAAAAGACACACATTAAAGAGAAGCAAAATTCCTTTAACGTCTTTCCAGTAACCGGCAGCTTCACACACAAGTCACCCCTATGCACCCCTCCTCCCTTTCATGTGTTTATAAAAATCTTAGAATTCTCTCTAATATTGTTTGCAAGTCCTTTTTCATGCCCACTTTTTGCACCAAATCACTTGCTATCCTGCATTACTCTAGGACTGCTACTTTAGGATTGCTCTCCCTTTGGGCTAGCCAAGAGCACTATCCGTTATCCAGCCCTGAACTGCCCTAGACATCAAAGATTCTCTCAACTTATTGCTCCAACATTTCCCTATAAAGGCTACATATTGGACCCATACTCTTCCCAGCTCCTTTTTGAATGTCCTCTCATTACTCCGTAGTGAACTCACCCACAAGGCTTTGTTCCACTCTACTGTGGCCAGATCCTGCTTTAAATTTTAATTAAATGTGCCTTCCCCCCCACCCCCCCCCCCCCACCAAACCAGAGCTCTCTTTCGAGGGCCATCCATTTCCTTGTACAGAAGAGACTTGAACTGTACTGCCTTGTGGTCACTGTTGCCTAAATGTTCCCTCACTGCCACATCAAACACCTGTCCACCTTCTTTCCCCAGAACCAGGCCCAGCATTATGCCATCCCTTGTTGGGCCTTCTACTTGTCGATACAAAAAACGTCCCTGGATATATTCAGGAAATCCACCCCTTCTAACTGACTCCTTAATTAATAGCACTACACCACCACCCTTCTTACACCCTCCTCTCTCTAGTCTAAAGATTATATACCCCCAGAATGTTGAGTTGCCAGCCCTGCTGTTCCCTTAACTGTGTTTCTGTGATGGCAACAATATCATAAATGTGTCAATCCATGCTATTAACTCAGTCATACCTATTACAACTCTCGCTTTGTCCTACTCTCTTGACACTCAACATAGCTCAACTCATTGTGACTTGCTTCCTTTGCTGGAGCCCGATGTATCTGTTTCATTAATACTGGTGACCCCTCACCCTGCCAGACTAGTTTAAGCTCCTCCCAACATTTTGCAAACCTACCTGCAAGGACATTGGTCCCAAAACAGTTCAGTTGCAGACCATCCCGCGGTGATCCAAAAATCTAACATCCCTATTTAGGTTTAAAAGGAAGTTGATTTACCCATAAACTTAATCATACTTTCCAATTTAATCACCTTTTAGTTTGTCTGAAGTTCTACTTCAGCCAGTAACTTTTCACCCCTGAACAGAATCCAAATACCTAACATCAGCACACATGACCAAGCCAGAATCTGCACTGCAGATTAAACAATTTTATTGAACACTTCACAGGTTCACATATTTATGATTAACTTAGGTCAATCTATCAAGACGACAAACAGGGAGCAAATTACACAAGTTGTATTTCTACCTTTTTGCCTCTTTTATGGTCATAAAAATCAGTTTGATCCAGAACAGATCATCTGGAATGAGTTCCCAAGCAAAACTTTAATCTATGCTAAGCAACGTGATCGATTCTTGGAACATAAAACTTATGAAGCAGTATTACAGGAACTCAAATTTAAACCCTAATTTCCAAGCAAGAATCAAATACGATGTAGGCAAGGAGGTAACTCCAATGTTTCCAGATGCGCACACTGAGACCGGAGACAGCAGGTGGAGGAGGAGCTACATTAAATGGAAAGTCCTTCAGATCAAACCATTCCAGAACTCATGCAGGACATTAATGATTGCTTTTTTACAGTTAGATATGTTTGTCCAAAGTCCATTTTAATACTCACTATTGTGCTCCTTGTTGTACTGCTGAAGAAGTTATCCTTATCTGAAAGATCAAATCTAAAAAAGGAAGAATAAAGAACAAGCTAAGTGAATAAAACAACCAAGCTATTTTCTAGATTAGAGCAAAATGATGGTTTGGTGTAGACATTACTGCAAGTGTAGCCCAGAATGACAGGGTAAAATTCTGGAGATATCTGCACTGTAGATTAAACAATTTTATTGAACATTTCACAGGTTCACATGTTTATGATTATCTTAGGTCAATCTATTGGTGAAATGTGAATTCATTACAATGGTTATATGGTCAACATTAGCTTGGGTTTTTAAAAACCCGATCTGATTCACTAATATCCTTTGGATAAAAAAAACACAGAAAGAAAGATCCATTATCCTAATGCAGTCTGGTCTCTGCATGACGGATTCTCTCTAGCGTAGAGGTCTGGGACTGACTTCCAAAAATGATGGTCAATACTCAATGGCTATACAACCGAGTGGGAAAGTGGCACATGACTAATTATTGGCCCTTCAATTAAGGAGAACAGCTGCTTTCTATCCACTCTGTCCATGTTCCTCAATCTTATACACCAAGTGCCCCTTTACACCTTCGCCACTCCAGAGAAAACAACCCAAGTTTATCCAGCCTCTCTCCATCACTGAAATGTTCCATCCTAGGCAACATTCTTGTGAAAACTGAACTGCGGATGCTGTAAATCAGGAACAAAAACAAAGTTGCTGGAAAAGCCCAGCAGATCTAGCAGCATCTGTGGAGGGAAAAACAGAGTTAACGTTTTGGGTCCAGTGACCCTTCCTCAGAACTGGAGATTTTTGTGAATCTCCTTTACATCCCATCCAGTGCAATCATATCCTTTCTACAGTGCGCTGACTAGAACTACAGAGTACTACAGCTGCAGCCTGACCATTCTGCATAGCTCCAATATATTTCCCTGCTCTTATCTCATCATGATTAATAAAAGATAAAAAGTATCCCATATGCCTTCACTTACCCTGTCACCTTCAGGGATCTGTGGACAAGCATTCCAAAGTCCTTTGAACTTCCCAGTGACCTGGCTTTAATGGAGTATTCCCTTGCCAAAATGTTTAATCTCACTTTACAGGGTTAAATTCCATCTATCACTGATCTGCCAACGTGGCCAATCTGTTTATATCCTCTGTAACCCCAGGCCACTGTTAATGTTCTGGTCAATATTCAGATCATCCACAAATGTACCATCACCCCCACATTCTGTTCTGTATCAGTTTTATAACTATCGTGAATAACAAGGGATCCAGCACACAACTCCTGTGGCACATCAGGCTCCATCATCCTACACCAGATTTCAGCTACCACTTAGAACAGCTGGTCATTTAGCCTCAAGTTATTGCACACTTAATTACGTCTGACCTGTACCTTCACACAAGTCCTTAGTGCATAGCTCATTATCCAATAAAAACCAAATTTGGTCTTGGAATTTTCAATGTATTGGTAGCTAGTTTCAAATGCTCACTATCCTACGCATTTAAAGGAATATTTTGTTATTAACTGACCTAACTCAATTTAAAACTGTTTTTGTTCAGAAACTCCCTCAATAAGAGGACTTAGCCCATTACACAATCGCACAATTGTTACAGTACAGGACACCATTTGGCTCACTGCACTGGTATTGATTCTAATATCTGGTGCCGAACTTCTGCCTCTTCCCTAGACACCATTTCACTATAAATAACTATCCAATACCCCTTCAGCGAAACAGTTATCATTGCTGCTTCATTTGCATTTCACTTTAAAATCTATGACCTCTTGTTGTTTTCTCTATAAATGGGAACAGCTTCTCCCCAACTGCACGATCCATGCCGTTTATCATTTGAGAACTTCTGTCAAAATCTACTCCCAGTCTTGCTGGCTTCAAGGCAAACAGTCCTAACTCCTTTAATGTATCCTCATACCGAAGTTTCCCATTCCTTGAGCCTTTTTGTGAATTGCTTCAGCATTCTCCTCAACCTGTCCATATTGTTTCTATAATGAGGTATTCAAAACTGTGCACAATACTCCAGCCGAGGTCAAACAAGTGATAAGGTCTACATCACCTTTTTCTTGTACTCCATGCTCCTTTTTATAAAGCTAAGGAAACTAATCTCTTGATCATAGACTTGGGTTAAGTCTGGCTTCTCTCTCACACAGATCTTGTCACCAGTCCAGACTTTACAACTTCTGATTGCAAACGATGCTGCCAAAACTCCAGCTCACAAGTGAACTGAAGCCAGGTATTAACTTGAACTGTCTGGGTTAACCCAGGCTGAAGTTACCAATTAGAGAACATCCACAATGGTCACTACATCACATTGCTCTGATGGACGTATTTCCAGAGATGTCCACTCCTGGTACCTTACTGTATTGCTCTTCTCTATCACTGTGGAGTACTGGGTAAGGATTGTCTGGAGGTTGTTCGATGCCAACAATGCTGTTTGTATCGTTTAGTCCATCTTGGTGTTATGAGCAGGAATATATCACTGCAGAGTATCTGTTCTGAACAAAGTTTATTGCAGAAGGCAATAAGTGCAATCACACTGCTCAGGCAAAAAAATGTCTCGGATCTTAGGGAGTTGGCACATATATATTTGTTCCCTCCAAAAACTGGGAGGAGAACTCCTTGTCACCATTCACAGATTGAGACACAGTGGAATGGGTTGAGCCAGTAACATTAATATTAACCACTTCAGGACAGATACCATCCTGTTGAACCCACTTTACCCAAGCTAGACAGCGTAAGAGATAACCAGAACAAACAAGGCAATAAAGATGGAACTAAACAGCACATGAATCAAAACATACATTATAAAAACTCAAAGAACTGCAGATGCTATAGATCAGAGACAAAAGCAGAAGTTGCTAGAAAAGCTCAGCAGGTCTGGCATAGCCCTGAATATTTCAAAACCAAAATGTAAAGACTTGGGTAGGTTAGGAATGCCTCTGGTGTGCAAGCTATTTCTGTGAGTGAGTGTATGCTATTTTAACACAGCAATGATCCAGTTAGCTGCTGTTGCAGGTGCTATCACATGAAGGCTGTAAGCTTTTATCTGTTAGTCTCATCACCAGTAACTTCTCATTTGCTGTTAAGGAAAGGAGAAAAGAATTTTCAATCAATTTCTTTTCACATCATTTTAAACTCATGACATGACTACAACAATGAGCATTCTCCTTCGTTTGAGTTTCTACATCAAGTGGCAAGAAATTTCTTTTACTCATTTGCAATTCACTCTGAAAATGGATGGCTTTCTTGTTGGCTGGCTTTATCCAAAAGTTTCCCCTTTGCTCCCATTAACTTTAATACTTTTGAAGACAGGAACTAGTTCACATACAAAATAAAGGCAAGAAAGTGCTGTTTTAGAATAGGATAAAGGGAAAAGGTTCATCAGCTGGGCCACAGCTTATCAGGGTCGAATTATGGAGGAAATTCAACCTGGAACTGCTGCTGTACCAGCTCTGAGTGAGCTCAAATGTAATCTCTCTCTTTTAGGGAGATAGAAGTTGGCAAAGGTGGTTCCCCAGGCAAGTAGCAGGAATCAGGCGTATACTTGCTGTTTGCACATTTAATGCCCATTCAGCAGATGACCACCACCACCACACCCCAGATCTGCATCTCAAAAATAATCAGCTTCATGCAAGGTCACTGTAAGCCTTGAATCTTGCCCTGCAGCATTGATGTTATTCTCAGGAACCTGCTCAATTTACACCAGTTGACCACCAAACTTAGACCAGAAAAATCAGGACTCCAAGCTAACAACTCAAGCAGCCTTTAAACAAAAACAAAGTGCTGGTGAAACTCAGCAGGTCAAGCAGCATCTGTGGGGGAAGCCTTATTTTACCTCTAAACAAACTTGCACTGTGCATTAACAAAATGATAGAAATTTCTTTCATGCAAGTGCAAAAACATTTAAACTGAGCTTCTTTTTTTAATGTAATGAATTCTTTAGATTTTAAAAAGGTGTTTTGTACTTGCCGCCTTCTCTCTATTCTAGCCTCCCTTTCTTATTATTCCCAATTTAGTTGCAATATATCCTTCACGGCCTTGAACTCTGCTTCTTCCTTTCAATCTTGTTTGGATTAAGGAGATCGATCCCTTGGCTAGTCATTCACCAATATCTGTGACGGCCCAATTCTATCGTGACTGAGCAGTTATCAGCTCTCACTTTAAGGTGCAGCAGAACTGACTTGTGAGCTGCAGGGCATAGAGGTATTCTCAGCACAGGCGCCGTTTCAGCAAGAGCTCTCATACAGAGACAGCAAATTGCAGGAAGACCTCCGACAAGATCTGGTTGGTATATATAGCATTGTCTTTGGTAATTACAGGCTCAGTTGGTGACTGACCGGCTGAAAGCACAAACATAACATTCCAGAGGCGCATTTGGAGAGGTTTAAAACTCACAACTGCATTGCTTAGTGACTCTGATTTCAGTATGCAACCAACCCAAAAGGTGCACGGAACTACCCCAACTCTTACTTCAATCTCACAAAGGCCCTCTTCAACTGTCAGCCATGGGGGTTGTGCAATATCAAGTTCAGCCACTTGCAGAAATATGTCACTCTCTGCCTACGTCACAATGCTCCTTAAGGAGAAACCCACCAGGAGCACATACTGCATCAAACTGATGTCATCACATTTAGCCACCCTTCGGACTGCAACAGTTGAAGGGTAAAGAAGGAACAAGAGGACATCACTTTAAAGTGAGGGTATTGGGAGAGGAAAAATACTTTTCAACCAGAGGGTGGTGGCAACCTGAAGTGTACTGCCTGGGAAACCTCGAACTCAGATGAGCACTTTAAGTGTCATAACATTCAAGGCAGGAAAGTGGGACTAGTGCGGTGAGTGTATTTTTGACTGTATACACCTGATGGGTTGAGGGGCCTCTTCTGTACATGAGATTCTCAGATTCCCACATTGCAGCCCACCTTTATAAAGCTCCACTCTGGAGTGCAGCTAACTTACAGGGTGAGCAGAAAACTGTTCAACCTTTGACACCTCCAGACCAGGAAGTATGACCAGCTCAATAGCACCATCTATAATGATGGTGGGATTTGAATTCAGTAAAAAATTTGGAATTAAAATCTAGCCTAATAAGTGACTATGTAACCATCATCATGAATTATATAATTTTTAAAAATTATCTAATGTCCTTTATGGAAAGGAATCTGGAGTCCTAACATGGTAACTCCAAATTCCGAACAATGTTGTTGCCCTTGAATAGTTAGGGATGGGCAAGAAATGCTTGACTAGCCAGAGAAACCAACACCTAAATAATAAAAACAGAACAAACTATGAAACATTAACTGTCTGATGAAACTTACAGGTGCTTCTTTTCTCTGGAGAAGGGGTAAGAAAGGTGCTTAAATGCAGCATCACTTTGTTCATCCACTTTTGGTCGCAACGGCGAAGTCATTTTATGCACAACATTAGAAAGTTTCAGTAGGATCCCAGTTTTCTGCTTTACTTCATAGACCTGAAGAATTAGGAGTAAATTAAGCAACTCCATGGCAATTAAACAGAGAACTAGTACCTTATATCCTCAGGTAAAATTTGACCAAGATAAAAAGTTAGTATAGTGTACAAACATTATCCTTCCTGACCACATTGGCCTGGGTTTTGCAGTGTTGATGCTGCAACCCTCATTTACCCTCTGAAACAGTCAGCAACTTGAGTTCATGCATGCACCATTCAATGTAGAAATCTAGAAGCTGCTAAAGTGCCTGCACAATCTGGAGAAAAATTAAAGTGTTCAGGTGCATCCTAGACTCTACAATTGATATCACGGAATAACTAAAATTTCATTAATGTTGTGAGTCTCATTGTTTAAACAAAGTTAAATTGTACCTTGTCACTGATCTGACTGGATTACTTTACAAGTGTACAAACTACACAACTACTGCCAACCGTCCCCTCTGACCCTAAACGGGATGAGGGTAACTTTGTTTGAGTGTCAAACAACTCCATAACTTAAAGGAATGACAAATATGGATTGTGAAGTCTGATATTTTAGTCTTTAGCTTAATTCCATGCATGTGAGGAATTAATTTGGGTATTACATTTAAAATTTCTTTCTTTAAAAAAAACTTTAAAGCAACAGACAGCTTATCCTGCCTGATAACATTTTTGTTGCCAGATGCGTGGAGAGGTTGTTGATTTGGTGTCAGGTCCAAACAGACATCAGGAAAGGGGAAAATCCATTTAATGGTTCAATAAATGTGCAAGAACAGCTTTGTTCAGGGTCAGGTGATAAGTTGCTTCACTGCTGCTACAAAATCTAACCTGACATCTGCATCAGCATATTACTACAGCCATTTCCAACGTAAATTTACTAAAATCTGAATGAGATTGATAAAGTTGAGTATCTGAGCTTTGTCTCTTTCACTACATTAAGTTTTTTTTATTTTTCAGGAATTTAACTCAATATGGTATTCAGGAACTAATCTATTAATGCTGATCTGATTCGACATTTAAATCGTGACTAAATATTGCAACTAGAAGGAGAAAGCCTAGTCTCCCCACCGATTCAGAGACCAGGGACGGAGAATGCAGAATACGAGTAACAGATCAATGTAACCGTGCACTGTATTTTGCAAATCCTCATTTGCATCAAATCACTGCCAAAGGGCCTTTAAAACATGAACAGTGTCCACATTCAGATTTGCTCTGATCTGCCTACGTGTTGGGAGGGTGACAGGCCCTGGACAGGTTGCTAAAAAAGTCAAAAGCTGTTTAAAATGTTCACAGCATCTATCAAAATGGCAACGACCGAATGAGATCAGTTGGCAGCTGTGTAGCCAAACAGAAGGGTTGTGGCTTCAGGCGCTATACCAGAGACTTGAACATAAATCAAGGCTGGTGTTCCTGCTCAAAAATGGAGGGAGTGTCACCAGGTCAGATGTTAAACTGACTGCCCTATCAACTGGGCCCAAACCAACTAGTGGCACTGCTGTTGCCAAGAACAGCTGGTGTCTGAGCTGACCCATGTCCCTCAAATCAGCAAAGCAAAAAAGTTATCTGATCAGCATTACACTGCCGTTAGTGTGGGATAGTACTACAAAAGTAAACATTTTGGAATCACAATTATCTTGAAGTTGAAAGTGAAAGTTGTTTCCCCAATTGTAAGTGAAGATTACAAACTAACTACAAACAATTGACAAATTAATTTCCTTTCCCCTTCCCACCAAAGCATCATCTAATTTTAGCAGTTTTTAAACATTCTGTTTGGCTGCCCTTTACTTTTACTCATCATCTTTGTTTATCATTAATAATATAGACATAGATATCTCCTCCCTCAGCCCTCTATCCTTTTTCCTTTCTGGGTATTTTAACCAGCTCTTTGTTGATTTATCTTTCAAAGACTACAAATGCGCACAGCTGGTTCAAGGAGTATTGCTGGCAGCAGGAATATCCCAAAAACAACAAAAAAAGCCCAATGGCATGAAATAGCGAAGCAGTTAGGGAAACCTACCGATGAAACCAAGAATTAACTGGAAACTGTGCCAACAGCAACTGAAGCAGCTGGGAATCATGTTGCTATTCACAGTTATCTCCAAATGTAGAGAGTGCACACGCAAGCAAAATATCAGGCTTTGGGAAAGGTGAACTGTAACCTGCTAGTTTGTATATTGAATCTCAGTCAATATTCCAAACAAGCAAATGCGTATTTACAGCATTAAGCTTTAAGAATGGTTCAGGTAAAATTAGTGGGCAATTCCTTAAATAAACGATCTTTCACCTTCATTAAACTAATTAATTGATAAGGTCTAATTTTGTGTAAATGTTAAGCATTTTGGGGAAGGTGATGGTTATATCACTAGATTGCTAATCGAGGGGCCCTGCTAAGGTTCTGGGGAAATGGGTTGAATTCTACCAGACTGCACTAGAGATTCACTAGCAACTGTTTCAACTTAAATAAATCTGGAAGTACAAAATAAGTCATACTAGGCTCAGAAATATGACCATTAAGGTATGATTGATTTCTATCAAACCCCATCTGGTTTACTAATGGCTTCGAGAGAAGAAATCAGCCATCTTTACACCGTCTAACCTACACAAACACTAGACTCGCAGCAACGTAATTTGTCCCCAAGTGGTTAACAAAAGGGATAAATGCACCAGTCTGATGCAATTAAGATTCTTCTACTTTTGAATTATTGACGTACACCCCTCTATGAAGGCACAGTAAGGTTAGACAGATGGACCTACAATTTGCATCAAGTGGACTTGGATCTAACACTCGTATTTAAGAGGAGGAGAGAGTTAGGATCCAATTATCAAGCATCAGTTTAAAAAAAACATTGTACTGTTTGACTGTCAGAATAGCAGACTACAAGTGTGATCAGCAAGATATAGTCTTGTAAGAGAATTAGCTCAGCATCAGGAGGTGTGGTTGCCTAAAGTTGAAGAAAATAAATTGATTTTTGAGAGAAATGTCAAAAATTTGCCTTGGTCTTTCCCCAAAGATTACAGAAACCAATTTCTTTAACTGAAACCGTGCTGGTTTCTCATAAGCATGAGCAACAGGTACGCTGAATAAAGAAAAATACCTGGCATTGATAAGAAAGTGACAGGTGGATGCCAGATCACTTAGGAACAGCCAAACCGAGCAGCTTTCTTGTTCCTCTTCTTTTGTAGGCAACAAAATCAAAGAACTTTAAATTTTTATATCAAGTCATGCTCTGAGATTCCAAGGACACGTCATGTCAATGAATTACTTTTAGAATGCCACTGTAGTAGTCACCTAGGTGAATACTGGTTCTTCATGCACAGCAAGAGCCCATAAAGTATAATGAGGGGAAGCACGTGCTGGAAAAACTTAGCAGGTCCAACAGTGAGACAAAAACACAGTTAAGGTTTAGAGTTTGACATGTCGGTTCTTTGTTTTCAGTGACATTACTTGAAGGAGAAATTTGGAGGAGGCACAGATGATGTCTAGACTAGAAAGAAGAGCGTATTTAGATTCACAAGTTGTAGTCAAGATTCCATTAATATTTTCTGACTTTATGAAGTAAATACAGTTTTTTTTAAAGTATGGATTTATCCCTAAATCTTCTTTTGCCTCTTGAATATTGATTTAGTAGTATTGCTGAGATACCCAACTCATCAACAAAAAGGAGCCATCTTGATCAAGACACCCAGCGATCTTAAAATGACAAGCTCACCTTTTTAGTTGGCATCTTAATCTTAAGAAATTCTGCTTCTCTGCAAAGCACATGCCATGGTGCATGTATCTTCACAAATCCAAAGCCATAAGCTTTTGTCTGAGAAAGGAGTAGTGGGTGGGGGGGAGGAGGAGTGAAAGAGGGCAAAGGGAAGGATGAAAAAAAAATATTAACCACAATTTACAGAAATTTAGCCTTTATTCAATTACTTTCTTTTAATGACTTGAAGCTCAATTTATTACTGCATTGCTGACAATGTACTAACATACAACCACCAGGAAGCCAGTTGGCAATGCAATTCAGCCAGGTGCCAATCACTAAGTGCTTTACATGCATGTATTCCATTTCTTACTGTTGGCCAACTTTAGGAGACTAGGTTAAGTCTGCCTGGGGCTTTCCGAGATTAGCTGTGCTTTACTTCAGAAATCGAAGTTCATTCCAGTGAGGTGTAATTCTCCATTTTGCTCCTCACTCACTTTTGTGTCCTATGTCGGTCACATCCATCCCCATGTTTATTCACTTCCTAACCCTAACCCATTCCACTTTCCTGTTGGGCAGCCTAAAAAAAATGCTCCAACTGTAATTAAAGTGCTCAACAAGTAGCTAGAGATTAGTATCATGATGGTAAACATCATCTGAACGGAAATCAATTCTTGTAAAAATGGATAAAATGAAAAAGAAAAAAACTGATATTTGGCTACAGCAGAGGAAAGCAACACAGTGGTTTTAATCTTCTGCTGTTCACTCTTCAATAAATGCAAGCACACAGTACAGAAGTGAACAGTATTGAAATCTCAGTTTAAAATCAAACAAGTCTGAGGAAAGTGGCAACAAATACAATTACTTGTTACATGATAGAAAATTCTTGCTCCTACCCTAACAATTAGACCAAATACAAAGAGAGAATACATAATTCTCAGCTTTCTACTGTAAGGATTTGGCTTCTGCAAAAGCTAACCTCAAGCAATCCCTCCCTCAGATGAACAATTAGATTGGACATTAGATGCAAGATTTTTCATTAAGTTGCAATACTGAAGATTAGACTACCTGTGTTAAACTGATCATGCAACTGTGTCTGGAAGGAATCTATTTGGCAAGGAAGTGAGCACCGGGTATACAGAGCTAAAGTCTACAACTTAAATATATACGGGTCACTTCTTTTCCCCAAAGAAAATGGGCACGACCAAGTCAAAAATGGAACAAATTCAGGTACTCGGAGATAAACTCTGGCTTAGAGTTTCTTTGGGCTGGAAGCTCAATTTGACACTTGCCTTGACTGATGATATGTCAGGCATCATTGTCGTCACAGGAAGGAAATTATATCTTCAAATAAGTGGAGCATAGTAATTCACTTTTTTTCACAGCTCACTGGTCAGTCAATGAGAGTGACTTTTAATAATGTCACTGTCAATGTAAATTTAAAAAAAAAACTAGGCAATTTGAAAGACCAAAGCTAGTTCAGATACTTACTGGCAACAGCAAGTTGCTCAACACTGAAATAGGGAACACTTGTGTCTAGATCTCAAAGAGCGCCAACAGATTTACAGATCATGAACTTCTACAATGTGGTTATGCTGCCAGGTGTTACTACATACAGCAATGCATGTTCACTGTAAAAAAAAAAGTTACCATAGAGTTTCACAGTAACCACCACCAACACACAGACAGAAAGAAACCAACTATCAACCTACAGTCAGAAGAGCAAGGAATAAAACAAATCAACAAGTGATGGGATGAATAACAGCAACAATATACAATTTAGATAATTTGAAGTAACAATGCTTTGGTATCCAAAATTCAAGTGATTTTTTTTTGCTTTTTGTCATGGTGTGGGACAGATTGAGAATTATAGGAACATAAAAATGATATTCCTGAACTGTGTGTTCTCTTTTTCCTGTTATTCGCCCAAATGACACTCAAAATGATGAACTGGGTACTTCATATGTGAAAATTCAACATTTTCGTTTGTGACTCTTTGATCTCAAACGAACTTTTCTGGCAGACTGAGAAACAGATAGGAGCAATCAGAAGATCCAGCTACAACCAAACTTGGTCATTTCAATGACAGGAAATTCAATTCAAAAGTTCGAATTCATCTTATGGAGCTGCAAGTATAAGCATTGTACAAAAGAATTAATGTACACTTCTGTAGCATCAAGGTTATTCCAAAAACACAAAATGCAAGAGTGAAACTAATTTTACACAATTCTACAAGGCAAATCAAAAATTTAATACTTAAGTGCTTTGCATGATTACAATTTTAAGAAATTATGAAATTATCCATATCAAACAATAATATTTTGCAAGTGAAATGATAGTTTTGTCATAATGTTTTGCCTCAGGCACATTGTGATAGCTGTGGGTTACCATTGATAAACAGCAACTTATGATGGTGAAGCAAGCTTTGGTGCTGATTAATTCAAATTGTACCCAAGGGGAACTGGTGCTAAATTATAAATTCACTAATTCCACTTAAGAATCCATTCGTCTGTCACTAGCACAATGTAGAACAGCAGAGAGTTTACCAAAATTAGAATGAGAATTGGCAAGATGCCTTCTCCGACTAACATTTGTAATACTAACTTACATGTACAGCAAGACCTCTGAAGTGGCTGGGTTGGATGAATAATTTTTATCCCAGATAAAATGCATGATAATAAGCACAAGAAATATTGTCCTGCTCTCTCTTTGATTAATGTGTTTTGAATGCTGGCAGCAAGCAACAAATGGCTGCTGAGAGTCTCATCCTCCAACAAAAATCAGACTGCCAAATATGATGTGCACACACATGACAAAGCTATAGACTTCAATCAAGGGGCTAATAAATAATGATGCACAGATGATCAGCACACCAACAATATAAAAAAAACAGAAACAACCATCCCTTTTCAAGTAATGAGTGAGCAGGCACTTTCAAAATGTTTGCTTCCAAACTTCACTAGCATACATTTTTGTAAGCAATGACGTGGTACTGAGCTCTGTGAACCAGTGTCCATGCTCAGTGAATTTACATCAGTCAGGACATTTGACAACTGGCCTTGTTCAGCCAATGAACCAGTAGAACCTGCTACTGTCATCGGAAGGAGACCCTCTGTGAGAGGTAGGGAATTGGCAAAAAATTCCAAATGCGGCCCCAATAACAGCTTTTAATTTTTATTGGGATGTTTGCTGGTTTGGGGAGGGGGGGGGGGGTGAAAAAAGTGTGTGCGTGCGTTGGAGTTGGAAAATAGGGCTGCCTCATGTTTCTCCTTAGATACACTTCACGGAAGTGGCTGGACCATTTATTAGTTGCCTTCACCAAAGTGGGATTTTGGTGACTTGGGAGTGTGAAATCCAAAAAAATGTGCAGGTTAGGCCCTGGATCAGCAAATATAAACAATTATGTATTTACAGGGCTATGGCAGCCTTTGGAGGTGGAAGGTAAACCCATTTTGAATCTAGTTTGGAGACACATTCAGGGGAGATAAGATGCCTTTTGCTGGCAATGGGGTGACCATTGGAATTGTTAAAAGTATTAATGTGCGTTAAAAATGCAGAAGCCTATTACTGCTGTTGGGCTCATTTGAGATCATTTTACCAGGGCTGTCAGAATCAACTACAAAAACCACTTTTCAAAAGATGCCAAGAGCATTTGTTAGAAGTAGTAAAGCATTTAAAAGTCCTGCCTTTTCAAAATTATTGAAAGCAAAACGTTGAATGTTATTTCATTCTGTTGACATAAACCAGAGGGTCATTACTAAATTAATGCTATAGGATTGATTTCAATTTTCATAGTTGGTATCAGATTTTTCCATTTGATGGTTGCAGACTGACATCAGACTACAAATGACAGCAAGACAGATAAGGAATTACGCACATTAAAAGAAAGGTTAAGATTTTATTCAGCTGAAGAAATGCAAGAGTTGCAAAGACATTTTATGAATTAGATGTTTTTCAATACTGTCAATTAAATTCCATTCTGTCATTGAGGTCTGCTCAGGATAAGTGTTAATGTGGTAGGCCTGTTGGAATGGAGGGGTTGATGTTGTACGTGTGTGGGATGAGTTGGAATAGGATCTACCAAGTGCCATGGCCAAAATGGTGTAAAGTTGACATAGTGGGCATGATTTGGCAAGGACAGAGCAAGGGTGGAGAGCATTAGGAGGTTATAAGTGAGGCCTAGAGTGGGGTCATCTTGTATTTTAAAACAGAACCTCAGCAGCCTGCCAATGCAGCAGGGCATGCTGTCCACCTCTGCAGTCTCCTTTCATTATTCCAGGGTCACCCAGAAACATTAGCCCACTTCATCCCCAGGTGAGGTTTGTAGAGATGGAAAACATTCCAGTTCCTGACCCATTGACATAAATCCACACCTTGGGCTGTATCAGAAAGGCTATAAGAGTGGCAATGGATGACTGCAAATTATGGCAGTTTGAGAGTCAAATTAGTCAGTAGTCATTGCTCATAACGAATCACACCCACGGATGCTAGCCAGAGGAATAAATCAGCAATTTTTATAACAAGGTGAGACAACAAGGTGTGCAGCTAGACAGGCAGCATCAGAGGAGCAGGAAAGCTGATGTTTCAGGCCTAGACCCTTCTTCAGAAGAAGGGTCTAGGCCCGAAACATCAGCTTTCCTGCTCCTCTGATGCTGCCTGTCTAGCTGTGTTCATCTAGCTCCACATCTTGTTATCTTGGATTCTCTAGCATCTGCAGTTCCTACTATCTCTTTATAACATTGTGGTTCCTTTTGGGCTGTAATTCCCAGTGAACTGTATTATGGATCCAACTGCAAGGAATAATGTTAACATTTCCTGTTTGCAGGAGACACACTGGTGCATTTGGAAAACAAAGTGTGACTGCCCTCACAGTTCAAGGTGCTCATGTTAACTGTGTTAGCCCCACAACCACTCACGGTTGAGCTGAAATGTCAGTGCATCACAGATCTACTTCCAGGGCCAGAGGAATCATGCCTTTGGCAAACAGAAATCCAACTGTAATGCTTCCAGTGATCATAGCAAAGTTTCAGACTGATTACTATTCAGAAGAACAATGTCAACTGTGAATACGAAGGATGGGTGAAAAACTACAAAAATACAAGAATAGCTTAAAATGTACTTGGGTGTTGTGTGACAGTATTACAGTTGAATAAAGGCAACTGCAGAGGCACGAGGGAGGAGGTGACCAGAATTGACTGGGAAAGGACCCTAGCAGGAAAGGCAGTCGAACAGCAATGGTAGGGGTTTCTGGGAATAATTTAGGAGACACAGCAAAAATTTATCCCCAGGAAAGAGAAACATGGTACAGGGAAAATGAGACAACCGTGGCTAACAAAGAGAAGTCAGGAACAGCAGGAAAGCAAAAGGGAAAGCATATAATGCAGGAAAGGGCAGTGGGAAACCAGAGGACAACAAAAAAAAGGAATGAGGGACAAGATTAAATTAGGGTAAGCACACCAGTAACATAAAAGAAGATTGCAAGAGTTTCTTTAGATATCTAACGGGCAAGAGAGAAGCAAAAGTGGACATTGGGCTGCTGGAAAAAGGCACTGGAGAAGTAGTAATGGGGAACAAAAATGGCTGAGGAGCTGCACAAGTACTTTGCATCAGTCTTCACCGTGGAAGACACGAGTTACATCCCAAAGATTCCAGAGAATCAGTTGGGGGAAGTCCTAGCCGAGTTTGGTGGCTATCACAAAGGAGAAGGTGCTAGAAAAACAAACAATGACCTGAAATGTGGATACATAACCTGGACCAGATGGACTACATGCCAGAGTTCTGAAGGAGATAACTGAAGAGACAGTCGAGGCATGAGAGGTGATCATTCAGGAATCACGAGAGTCAGGGAGAGTCCCAGAGGATTAGTGGGCAAAAATAGCTAATGCAACCCCCTATTTAAGTAGCAAGGCAAAAGACAGGAAATTACAGGCCAACTAGCTTGAACTCCGTCATTGGTATGACTTGAGTCCATGGTGAAGGGTTGTATTTCTAAATACTTGGAAGTGCATGATAAAATAGGGCAAAGTCAGCATGGTTTCATCAAGGGGAGGTCATGCCTGACAAATCTGCTAGAATTCTTTGAGGTGGTAATGAACAGGGTAAACCAGGGAGTGCCAATGGGTGTTATCTACCTGGACTTCCAGAAGGCCTCTGACAAGGTGCCGCACAGGAGGCTGCTGAGTAAGATAAGGGCTCGTGGTGTTAAAGGCAAGGTACTAGCATGGATAGAAGATTTTCTTTCTGCCAGACAGCCAGTGGGGATAAAAGGATCTCTCTCAGGATGGCAGCCAGTGACAAGGATCAGTGTTGGGACCACAACTTTTCACTTTATACATCAATGATCTAGCTAAAGGAACTGACAGCATTCTAGCCAAGTTTGCAGATAATACAAAGATGAGTGGAGGGACAGGTTGTATCAAGGCAGCAGGGAGGCTGCAGAAGGATTTGGACAGGTTAGGAGAATGGGCAAAGAAATGGCTGATTGAATACAACAGGAGAAAGTATGGGGTCATGCTCTTTGACAGGAGCACAGAGGCACAGACTATTTTCTAAATGGGAAGGAAATTCAGAAATCTGAAGTACAAAGGGACTTGGGAGTCCTAGTCCAGGATTCTCTTAAAGTAAGCTTGCAAGCTGTATTGGTAGTCAGGAAAGAATCTAAAAGGAGGGATGTACTTCTGAAGCTCTACAAAGCTCTGTTCAGACAACATGTAGAGTATTGAGCTGTTTTGGGCCCCATACCTCAGGAAGGTTGTACTGACCTTAGAGTGGGTGCAGAGGAGGTTCATAAGAATGATCCCAGTAATGGAAGGCTTAATATACAAGGAATGTTTGAGGGCTCTGGGTCTATAAATCAATAGAGATTAGAAGGGGGAGTTGAAACTTAGGATATTGAACAGCCTGGACAGAGTGGATGTTAGGAAAATATTTCCATTGGCAGGAGACGAGGACCCGAGGGCACAGCCTTAGAGTAAAAGGGAAGACTGTTTAGAACAGAGATAAGGAGAAACTTCTTCAGCCAGACAGCGGTGAATCTATGGAATTTGTTGCCACAAAATACTGTGGAGGCCAGGTAATTGAATATATTTAAGACCGCGATAGATAGGTTCTTGACTGTCAAAGGGATCAAGGGCTAATGGGGGGGGGGGAAGCAAGAGGAGGAGGTTGAGAAACTTACCAGTCATGATTAAATGGTAGAACAGACTTGATGGGCCAAATTGTCTAATTTCTGCTCATCTATCTTATGACTACTGGGTTTTTTTTCCACCTAGAATTGAGACTAGGAATGAGTATAGGCAAAATGAGAGATGTACCAAACTCTTTAGTTTTGAAACTCAAATAGCAGTGGGTTTTTAAGTCTGACATCCAGTTAACCAAATATTGCCAGTTTTCATTTCCAAGAGATGCTGTCATTATACCATTGAATCGCCTCCCTTCCATGAGAACGGAGTTAAAGCAGGAGAGAACACAGGAGTTAGGAAAATGAAAGTCAAATGTATTAATACAAAGTGCCCAGTTCACAATTTACAAGAATCATTTCACCACTAATATTCAAATATAATTGGGACAGTCAGGAAATACACAGCCAACTACACAATGGCTAATCACTACAAAGACTATAGCTACCAGAATTGCATTCATCACATTGCTACTTAGTGGCTCCTACCAGTTGTGGATCACCATTCAAATCCTGCTGCATGGATTCAGAGCTATTAACTCTTTTCATTACTGGACTGGACTCACAGCTGAGATCATTCTGAGCATCAAGGGAGCAGCAGTAGAGGAATAATATAAGAGAGACAAACAATATTCCAGACACACAGTGTTTAACCAAGTAAAACAGCAAAGTCAACCCTCCCTCACACACACACACACACACACACACAATAAATAGGTGTAAAAATATCAGCCGAGGTTTGATCATCTGTATTCTGTAAACATGTTACAACTAATACTTTGGGACTCATCCTCCCTTCACTGCAAGGGCAAATAACTACTGTGCCATCTCACCAGGAGGATAACTTGGCCTCATTAGATGTTTAAAATTATTTTGTATTATTCCCAACGGTTAAAGCCCAGTTTTACTGACAAAAATTAACCAATTGAGGGGCAGAACTTTGCTAAAGGGTGTTCCACATTCTAAGATGAGTTAACTTACATCGGTTTAATCAGAATGCATAACTATCTTCAATTCCTTTAAGCTTGCTTGGCTATTGCCCATCTCACAGCTGGATAAGTAAAAAGTCTTATTCAGGGAGTGAACAATACTTCAAAGTACCCCAAGTTCATCAGAAATAATGGGATGCTTTTTCGAAATCCCAAAATAAAGTTCACCTCATTTCTCCAAAAGATGCTGTGGTAGAAAGTAAGTTCTCACATCCCATCCAGTCAGGTGTTACATATAAGCAGTAAATTCACAGCACACACTACATTTGACAAATACATTTCATTTAAATTCCTTTTCATGGTGAAGAAAATCATTTTGTATTATCCTGGATGTTAATACATACAAACCCAAAATCGTCTGAATGACAATTAAACTGTAACGCATACTGAAGAAACAAATTTTTAAAAAAGAGAATTAAATACATAAAGTAACATTAGAAAAATGCTCAAGTTAGATATATAAATAACTTGGCAGATTAAAATCACTTTAGCAAACAGCCACTCACTTAAATGAAATACCTCAACCACATTTCAGCTACACTTTTCAAACCGAGGGCTCCAATAGAATCGTTGTAGCTGTCATTTTATACACTGGGTAATAACGAGAGAACTTAAAATATGCCCCCACATTGAATATCACATTCTAAATTGACTGAAGATGGTGATGAGTTTGTTTGGGATGCTTTAATTTGAACGTCAGCACTAACTGGAAGTATTCAGAAAGAGGGTTTTTGACCAGGAGCAATTCCACACAGCCAGCTGTTGGGTTTACACACAGCTCTGGTCAGAACTGTCATGAGATTTTGTTCCACAGGGGGCAACTACAAATGGGAATGAAGCAGCAAAATACAGCCATAACCATTCACTTTAAATTTGAAATAATTATGCATGAAATAAAACACCAAGATTAACAGTTAGATCATTAAAAGTCAAATACACAATTAATTGACCTCCTTCATTGTAAATGAGGTGTATTTTTGTAACTGAGTCTGTAACTACATTCCGTGCCAAAACCTTTGCAGTTGTGTTTCTCTGTTTTCCAGTCTGTACCCCTAATTCCTGCACTATTTGGGACTCGGGTGTTTACTGTTGTCTATTTTGACATTCTCTCTCAACATTCTGCTCTCATTTTCCCAAACAGGTCATTAGATTTTCCACATTGCACAGTTTCTGTATACTTCCACTCTCATTAGCCTCTTTCACTGCCAAACTCCCAATTATCTTAAACCTCTTCCGAGAGCCTGGGACCATAAAAGGGTCAGACCAGTGGGAAGCTACACAGGGGACATTCTTCCATTCAGACAGAAGATCCTTCCAAAGCACAGGGCCCATTCTGGGCTGGCAGGATTTGGGGAAATCAAGGCCAAGAGGTTGTACTGACCAGGGATTAGAGCTATAAGTGAGTGGGTCACTTATCATAAAACCCTTACAGTGTGGAAAGAGGCCATTTGGCCCAATAAGCCTGCACAGATTGTCCAAAGAGGATCACACCAGACCTAGCCACCTCCCCAATCCCCATAACCCCACATATACATTGGCTGATCCACCTAGCCTGCATATCCTGGACACTTTGGGCCAATTTAGCTTGGCTAATCTACCTAACCTGCACATCTTTGGACTAAGGAATACATTTGACGTTAAAAAAAATCAAAGTTAATGAAACAGGGAAACAGCATTATCCTATATATCATCAAAATAGATTTTGTCACATCAACTGTCATCTCTACAGAGTAATCAGGATGCTTGCTTGCAGTGACAGAGGGGAGGGATTACCAACTTAGACTAGGTCTGCGAATTTTACTGTGGAAGGGAAAATCTGGAATATAGTTTCCCAAACGGATCAAACAGGAGGAGAAGAAAAAGTGGAGTATTCCACATTAATAGGTATTAGTTTTACTTTAAGTGAAAGAATGGAAATTCCTTGTCCAATTGTACCTCACCCCAGATAATTTAAGATCATATATCATAAACCAGTTTTTGAACAGTAGAAAATAAACCTTTAAACTTTAAAAACAAGCTTCAAAAGCTTGTACCACATCCTTAATATACAAATGTAAAAAATTACCACATTTTATTTCATACCTCCATATGAAAATCAGTCTGGGAAGAGAAATACTACTCATGTTAATGACCATCATCATCTGGAGCTTCAGCAAAGTCAAGGCAGAGAATGGTGCTGATGCTACAGGCGGGCGAGCTGTGGGGAGAATCTTCAGTGGAGTGGAAATGCATGTTCCCAACATATTGCTACACACTAAGCCCCTCTCCACTCCCCCAAACCCCACCCACTCAAGTCCCATTAAACAGAATAAAGCTTTTGACAGCAATGTAAATTGATCACCAGTTAAAGAATTGGAATGGCTCCATGAATTGCTACAAACCGCAATAATAATGTTGGTTAAATAAACAGAGTTTGTACAAACTTGGGACAACTCTGGGTGTTGACAGGCAGAGTTCACATGGAGAGATGGTGTCTCTGAAATGGTATTCTACATCAACATTTGGGTAATGGTTTTACAAGGGGTCCAAACCAATGCAAAGAAAGTTGTTTCAGGGTGAACCTGCAGTGTGGCAGATGCTTATGTTAACTGAATTCTGCATCACGCCCCTCTAACAATTTATTTCTGTCCATCCTGTTTGGGAGTCCAACGTGAGCCAACACAACATACAATGCATTACAAGCAGCATTAGCGGTTACAGACTTAAATACAGTGTAAAATTCCTCTTGTTAAACCTACTGCAATTATTTATGAACACCTAAATTATTTACGCAGTGACAAAGCTCAATTATATCTAGCTCATGGCCCTACGCAATTTAAACATTTATAATAATTGTAACAGTTTAGGGACAAGCATGATGATTTGTGGCCACTCAGGTTAGCAAAAGCAAAATAAATTGAATTAGGGTAATGAGCTGTCCATCTGATGAAAATATGGACTTGATTGCCTCTGATCCCGATCCAAGTAATTACAACTGGAAAACAGCTCTGCTAATAAATTATCTTTGTGAACTATAAAACAGTGACTCAGTTCTATTTTGCATATTCCGGCAGTATTGCTGTATTAGATTGTCACCTTCCTATTGAGAATCATAAAAAGTGAGCTACAGACTGGTATTTAAAGATTGTCCACAATAATCACAGGTTTCCCAAACAATAGTGGGAGATGTCTATATTTATTGTTTCACACCTACATTATCAGAGTGGCTAGGCCTGAATGTCACTGCTACCATTAAGCCAATCTTCTTCACATTATACCTTTGAGCTGTCAATGGCTGTTAAACTACAGCTCACGGAGGATTTTACCGTGAAGGTGCGGGGGGAATGAAACCCTATGCTGGTAGCATCGTTTCAATCTACACTGCGTCCAGCCAACTGAGTTAAGTGGCTTCCCCCTAGAAACCCCAGACACAAATATATTTCCTCGAACAAACCTAGTCACTTATTTTTAAATGGGTCAGCACGGAATCACAGAACAGTTATCGTGCAGGACGCCGCCCAGCCAACCTGAGCCTGCACCAGCTTGTTAAATGAGCAACCTGAGCCAAACCACCATCATTTGCTATTGGCAGTCTCCGGCCTCTTCCAATAAATCCTTGCATATTATTGTAATGATTAACCATCCAATTCATTCTTGAACATCTCGCTGATCTACAAGATCTTTGCATTGATCTGACGCAGTGGAATATTACCTCTTCATCGCTTTCCAGTTCCAATCCAGATTCGAGAAGGTTTACTTCAAATTCTTCTCTGCGCATTCTCCTGTCGTCATCCGGAAATTCCGAGGGCTGGAGAGGGGGCTCTGTTTGATCCTGCTGAGAACTGGTGGCTGTGCTCTGCTGGCGGGAGCTGAGCCCCTTGCGGTTGGCCTTCTTAAACTGATACACTAGTACATAATCCACACGACGTTTCCCATCTTGCAAATACAAACCATTCGGTTTTTTAACATCCTGGTCTGCAGGAACGGTGTTCAAAACCTAAAACAAAAAAAAAGGAGAAACAAGAACAGATGGAATGTTTTCACATCGAAGTGTGGCTGTTCAGAGGTTACACTGCTGCTGGCTTAATGGAGTAGACAGGTTTCCAAGAGCATTGTCCGAATTGGACGGTCACATCATTCCATGGTATTGCATCTTCATTACCATGAACCCCCCTACAGCTAGCACTGAGGACTTGTGCTCCTAAGGCTGAAGTTGGGGAACTGCATCTCTAGACTACTGGGTCTTTGCCAGCTGTACCTCCAGTTGCCTATGACCTAAGCATAAATTCCAACAACAATTTGTGTTTATATAGCATCTTAAAACAAACATGGTCTGTACAAAACTGATGGCTTCAGTCAGATAAGATGATGGCAGGTCAGATAAATCACCCTCTTTGATGAAGGGGTGTCTCTCTGTTTTTAGATGTTAGTTTAAAAATTTTGACTGAGCTTCAGTCACTTGTCCCAAAAGAAAGGCTCAACAGGAAAATCTGCAGTCCCTCCCCGGTCTGCCTCACTTTCTTTAATCTTTCACAGAATGTGGACGCTGTTGGCTGGGTCAACATTTACTGCCCATTCTTAAACTGCCCTTAACTGACGGCTTCTTAGGCCTCAGAGAGCATTGACAAGTCAACCACATTGCTGAAGTCTTGAGTCACACATTATCCAGACTAGGTAAAGGCAAAATTTCCATCCTTAAAAAACAAAACTAAATGATCAGGATGGGGTCGTATGACAAATCAATAACAGTCTCATAGTATGTGTTACTGGTTCTGTACAGATCCTTAAGTTCTATAATTTTTTTTAAAGGAAAGAATACTATAGCTTAGACATGATATTCAGTTTTTTTTAAGCTGTTTAGCTGCTCACTTCAAATATCTGAAACTGCACCAGCAGAAGTAAAATGGGACCGGAGGAAAAACGTTTTTATTACATATGTTATTAATCTATTTTTAAAAATTCATTTGTGGGACATGGGCATCACTGACTGGCCAGAATTTGTTGCCTGTCCCGAGCTGCTCCTTGGGAAGGTGGTGGTGAGCTGCCTTCTTGAACCACTGCAGTCCACGTGCTAAAGGTTTGACCCGCAATGCCCTTGGGAAAGGAATTCTAGGATTTTGATCCAAAGACTGAAGGAATGACAATGTGGTTCCAAGTCAGGACGGTGAGTGGCTTGGAGGGGAAAATTTCAAGTGGTGGTGTTCCCTTGTATCTGCTGCCCACGGAAGCAGTTGTGGATTTGAAAGGTGCTAAGGATCTTTGGAGAATTTCTACAGTGCATCTGGTGGATAGTAGCAGTAGTGTGTACTGAGCGTCATGGTGGAAGGAGTGGATGGTGTCAAGCTTGTTGAGGGATGTTTTGCTGACCAAAGCAAGGATTTCAGTGATGGGTGTAGAAAATCAACACTTCGTGCCCCTCTGTCAAGATCATTCCTAGAATGAAGTAATGTTTGTGTCCAAACATTGCATCAGATACGTGTTTGAGGTAATGACTTCCATCTTAATAGCTTTAAATTGTCTAATATATTGTATTTGCCTCTTGACAACTGCCAACTAATTTATGTTTCTCCTGCAAGATTGTGCTCAATAGGAACAGATTGGAGAATAGTGTTATTTTGCATTGCACCTTTACAAGCAGAGAGAGAGAGAGAGAGAGAGAGAGAGAGACACTTCACTAACTCAAAGCTCTTCACAGCTCAGCATGTAAATGAGAAGGAACAGCTTAAAATGAAAACAAGACTATTTCCTAAACTTATCTTTTCAAGTTAAAGGGAAGGCACAAAATGTAACATCAAAAACATTTCTAGGCAATGTAGTTTGTGGCTTCAAATAGTCTGACGATCAACACATTCTTCAAATCCGATCAACCAAATGCTCCATGAGAGAAAGAAAGGTGGACATTTATGAAAGAGGAAAGACTGGATTGACTGTGCTTGTATTCACTGGAATTTAGAAGAAACGGGGGTGGGGGTGTGGGGGAAAAGATCTCAAAATACAAAATTCTGGTGTGGCTGGACAGTCTGGATGTGGGAAGTATGTTTCTGATGCTGGGTTAAGTCCTGACTAGGGGCCGCAGTCTAAGAATAAAAGAGATAGACCACTCAGAACCGAGAGGAGGAAGAATTTCTTCAGAGAGCTGTGAGCCTGTGGAATTCTCCCCCTCAGGAAGCTGTTGGGGCCAGTTCATTCAATACATTCAAGAGGGAGCTGGACATAGCCCTTATGGTTAAAGGGATCAAGGGATAGGAGAGGATGAGAATGGGATACTGAGTTTGCATGATCAGCCATGATCGTATTGAATAATGGTGCCAACTCAGAGTTGAATTGCCTATTCCAACCCTTATTTTCTGTGTTTCGGTGTTCACAAGAGAGGGAATGAACATTAACATTCCTGGAGAGTACAGGATGAAAGCAGCTCCTATTTTTCATTCTTCATCTTGGATTCTCTAGCATCTGCAGTTCCCATTATCACCTATTTTTCATTATATAGTTTTGCTGCACCTTAAAAATTCCAATTTGTTTAATCCCCAAAAAACCAACAAATCATAACTAAAACAGGTGCATTTGTGTTAAAAACAACAAAAAAAGGTGACAGCTGAAGATTTAGAAAGGATAGATTTTCTGGAGTTATTTAAAAAAACTGATGAACTATGAGGAGAGTGGGAAAAAGTGAGGGAGTCTATAGAGAATATTTGTCATGTAGAAAGGCTCTGGGATTACATGAACTGTCCTTGCAACCCAGATTGACAGTCCAGCATTACTACCATTAGGTTATCACTTGCCCCTTTTCCAATACAGCTCTTTCCGTTTATGCCTGTGACCTGAAACCCAAGTGCATCAGTTTAAACTGGCAAGCTGGAGGTGAAGAGTAAAACCTGGATGTCACTGCCAGGATTTACAAAAAGGTACTTGACAGGGTTTAAAATAATGGACTGATTAGTGGCAATACAGAACGTAGAACAGTGCATTATAATCACAATGGGGAAATCAAAAAAGCACCTGAAAACCAGGAGCACAGCATTTATCAAAGAAAACCTTGGAAAGATCTTATGGTTTTACCTGATGTAATGCTGTTTGGGTCTAAATTACAAAATGGGGGAAAAAAAACTCAAAGCAGAAGAGGTGTTTGTACATTTTGTTCAAGTGGAGGAAAACGGATTTTAGTTTTTAACCCAGTGTTTCCTGTAAGTTGCATGGCCACTCGAAGGGTCCATGTAGCTAACTGTCAGCACAACCAACACATCAACTTCGAGCACAAACCGCTGCCAACACCAACCTTTGAGCAGAAAGAATAAACTAGAGGGAAAGTAGGATTACACCTTAGTGAAGTTAGACTTTATTCCCTCCCAAACAAAAAAGCAACAGAACCCACCAAATGGGGATGGGGTGTGGGAAAGGTCCAAAACAGCTGAAGTGCTATTGGTATTAGCAGTCCCCAAGCAACCAGGGCTGCAGAGATGTTTTGAGCTCCTTAGAAGTCCAGAGGCAGAGGTTGTGGAGGTTTTGCAGAGGAAGATATCTTAAGTTTGTTGAAGATGTGAGCTCAGAAACCCATGTTAAGCCAGTGAGATGAATTAGTAGTTTGCTTTTTTAGGGCCTGGGTAGACACATTATCTGGAGAAATCATATTTTAACGTGCAAACATTTTGCAGAAAGAAAAGCAAATTACAATTGAATGAGTGGTTTTGGTGTGAAGACAGGGTGACTCTTCATTGAGGGTCAAGTGTTGTGAGGCTGTTGCAGGGATGAATCTTTAATTGTGATGTTTGTAATAAAATTGCTCCAATAGTTATTGCCTAGCTTGATACACTTTGCAGCCAGAGACTTACGTTCTTTGCTAAAACTATGTTGGCAGCCTCTTGTGAATATTTGACAGTGACTGACCACCATGGGAAGCTATAAGAAAAATTAATTCAATGGTTTATCAAGCCACGTTTCACTCTGGAATCTGACTTGTCCATCAGGTGGAATCATAATACTGTGAGCAAGTTTAAATCTATAGAGACCACACTAATGCAGTACAGTGCCTTACCACACCAGTACAGTAAATATTTAGGAGCACAAGGGTGCCACTTGGGCCCTGGAGGTAACACAGAGCACAGCAATAAGCTGATCCTGGGACCAGAAGGAACAGCTTTGGAAACGTGCTTTGATAAGGTACAATTTTTCCCAAGTGAATGATGGGGCAAGTTCAAAAAGCTGAATGGCCTATTCCTGCTCCTAATTCATACGTTGGCAGCTTTTACATTAAAGAAGACTTGAATGCCTTAGAAGTTGATCAATATATTTAATATAATAGTAAAAAAAAAGTATCTAGGCAGTTCAAAAGGGTACAGTTGCAAGGTTGTGAATAGCAAAATCAATATGAGTTGGAAAGTTTTCCTGAAGTAGAGAAGCTGGTTTCCAACATGGACGGGTGAAAGCATTCATTGACTTCTGTTGGAGAAACAGGTAGCTCTGCATTGGAAAATTGGCAGGTCTGTTGAATGGAGAGGTCATGTCGCAATTGAAGAGAGAGGTCAAGTGTGCTAAAAGATACTTCGGCCTCTTGGGAAACCTTATTCCCTTCTGGTTCGGATTGAAGCACAGATAGTCAACAGCTGAAAAGACACTGTACTGACAAACTAGCTCTGTTACTCTCTTTCTTTAAATACATTGGGCAATGTAAACCCAAGCTATTGGTTGGTTTTATGTTCCCATTTTGGCACAGATGTCAATAAGATCCAATTACAGTGCCTGATGTGACACCAGGGCAAAGTAAAAAGATTTCTCAATGTAGATTTCCCAGATTTTCTCTTCCTGAAACAGTGAAGCAGAGTTCTTGAACATTTTAAGGCAGAGGTGGATAGTAAAGGGGTGAAGTAGTCAGGAACACAGATTTCAGGTCACCATCAGATCAACTACAATTGCATTGAAGGGCAGAGCTGGCTCGGGGTGGGGGAGGCGCTGAATTGCCTACTCGTGCTCCTTATTTTTAATGCTTAAGTGGTGCTCATTTGTAGCCACTACTGCACAGCCACAGTTTAACTCCAGCTTATCAAAGGGTTTGTGCATTGGAGTGGTAACATCCCTTCCTTTGGACCAGAAGGATGGGGTTCATCTCCCACCTACTCCAGATGTGGGTCATAACATGTCTGAACAGGTGAATTCCATAGATCTCATGTTTGTCTCTCAAATTCCAACATGCTTCACAGGGCGGTGTTAAACTGTCCAACCTCGTTTTATTGATACCTGGTTCACAAAGTGCCCTGTTTTGACCTCAATATCTGGAGTCATCGATAATTTGATTTCCTTTACTAAAATGTAATCAAATTAAAGTCTTACCCCCTTTCTCTCTAATTGCTCAGGTAATCAAAGTACAGAATGATATTTTAATGGTGGTGAAATTAATCTCAAATGAGCAGAGTGTGGCAGTTAACAGTTGCCTCTCATGGGCATTAGAGAAAAACAAAAATGTTGTTTATTGTGAAATTGTGTCTCTGCCATCCATATTCTTCATATATATGATACTTGACTATGATATATTACACTGTATTGTAAGAAGTACAATGATATTATAACATTGTAGCCTCAAACCTGCGATAGTCGACAACAGCTTCAGTTTAACTATTGCATGCAATTGCCATTTTTTTTGGAAATACACTAAATTCCCAGCCAGTTTTTCAATACTGCATCCTTACAGTTACTGCAGGGAACAAGTGCTCGCTACATACACGTAGTTTTTGACTTGGTCCATTCAACAACAGCAGATAATAGCAGATTTTGGCATGCTCAAAAAAAAGCACAGATTGACCATACCCAGGTGGACGCCTTAGACCTGAGCATTCAAAGCTGAGAAACATCAACTGTATAACGAGTAAGTAGAGTTAAAATGCAATTGTAAACATCTGCATTAACAATAATGCTCACAAGAAAAACAAATGTAGTGTTCACTCAACAACAGGAACCCAATTTCAGAGTCTAAACCTTAAACTTAAAATGCATTTTATCTATTTAAAATGATTACTTCCAAGTGTACCTTAAATTGTTTGAAACATTAGTCCCTTACGCTATTTGTTAGTATTTAGAGAAAACGATGATAATAACGTAATTGTGCTGTCACAGACCAGTTATTCTCTGGGTCAAAAGATCTGTTAAGATTGAATATTTGGCATTGGGACACTATGGCCTGGTGTTAAAGTGCAAGCACAGGGGGCTTTAATTTGCGGAAATGTGGCCTAGACATTAAAGAGACCAATTAGAGTGAAGACAGATCATATGCTTTCAATATTACTGATTATATTGGAATTCGAAGAGAGATAGGGTCAGAAGGGAGAAAAGCATCATGTTTGTAAGTGACTTGATTGCTAAGGTAGACGACATAATTAGATGGCAATTTAAAAACAAAATCTCCCTGTCTAGTTCTTAAATAAAAGAAATAAACAGTTAACACTTCGAGACCAGTGACCCTCCTTCAGAACTGTTTTGTTCCTTTTCAGTTTCTGTAGAACTTGGTTGTTTTTATTTCGGATTTCCAACCCCCGCTGGATTTTACTTTGACTCTAATCCTGACATTCCGAACTCTCAGCCTTAACCTCTAAACACAGCTCAATCAAGATTAAATCTCAATATCTATTGGATTACACCAAATAAACCCAAAGTGTAGGAAATAGGATTGACCTAAGAAAACAATTTAACAGAAGTTCGGAAACTGGGGTTTTGTTGCTGGAGGGAAGACAGCGTTCACTTACAATAACCTCCTCAGGAGGGTTCACTTCATTCAACTGCTCCTTCCGCGGCGGATTCTGGTTCCCTGGATTCTCACCGACCAGCTCCTTGGCTGCAGGATCCTTGCTGTTTGGAGAGGAAGAGATTGGAGTCTCTTGAGCCGATGACTGGCTTCCTGCAACGTGCCCGTCTGGAGCTTGCTCCGAGTCAGTAGTGAAGTTCTCAGCTCGGTTAGCGGCCATCTCCCCCCAGACTCTAAACTTTTCCTTGGGCTGGGTAGCTGGACCTGATTAAACAGCCATACTAAAGGTGACCCCTTGCTCTAGCCAGGCAAGCAGAGGTACCTAAACGCTGGTTGGGAGAACAGCTCAGCATTGACTCTGGGAGGGAGTACCGTGTTTGTGGAAAGGTGACGAATGCTATTCTCCAGCCCCTGTTTGAGACAGAGAAGGTGCAACTGCGATCCCAGGCACTGAGAGCTGCTTCTGGTTGTATAATTGAATAATTAGCATCTGCTCATGTCACCCGCCCACTTTATTACTATCCCTCATGGGATCTCTTTGTGGGCCGCTTTCCATTACACAGATCACAAACATTCTCCCTTGCAAACACCTAACTGGGTGCCTTCAAATATCTCAGTAGATCGACCTCATTCACAGAGCTATGCTGTCCCTATTTGTTATTCATCCCAGGTGAAGTGGGAATCGCCTCAAGTAATAACATTTCTTTTTCTACTCCCTTCTTACTGGAACAAACTGCTCTGTTGGTTCTGAAATGTGTTGTGTGTTCTTACTCAGTTATCCCCAATTAAACAAAAAACAAGATAAGACTTCATTGCCTGTCACCTGATGCTGTTATTCCTCACACCGTTCCTGCAACACCTGTTACCCTCCTGTAATAGGGGTAGGGTTAGGGCCTGGGACACTGAAAGGGATAGGGTTAGGATTAGGTTTAAGGTCAAGGTCAAGGTCAGGGTCAGTATATGATATTATCAGGGATTGGTTTACGGTTAGGATTATGAATAGGTTAGGAAAACCACAGAGCCCAGCTTTGCACTTAATGTGACCAAGGTGAATGTTATCTACGGCCACCACACCAAAAAATGGGTCACTGAACCTAATCAGCCCCGGCTCTTAACACACACACACATGCTGGCCAAAGCTGCTCCTGAATCAGGGAAATTGAAGTCAATGATACAACAAATTGGAGAGATTTAAAACAGAACAAACAAGGGCGATTCCTTTCACTCTGAAATCCAACTTGAGCGGTTATGTCAAACAATGCCAGACTCCAGCAGAACCACCTGTCCAATGACATGAGGCTGTGTAACTTGGGCTCGTATTATCTGGAGTTTGGAAAAATAAGAGGGAGAAGAGGTGCAGTTGTAGTGTCCAAACCTTTGGGCTAAGAGACCCAAGTTCAGGTATCCCTGCTCCAGTGGTGTGTAACAACATCTTCAAACAGGTTAACGAAAAACATCTTGGAAAGATGAGAGATAATCTCATTGAGACAAACAAAATTCTGAAGGGGCTTCAGAGGATTCACACTGAGAGTGAGCTTACCCAGAGCTGGGAATCGAGAACAGGGGTCACCATCTCAGGGTACGTTTATTTAGGACTCCGATGAGTCCTTCAAATTTTCCACCCCAAGTCATTGTGGGTGTCTGGGATAAGGCTCCAATAAACACATATTTTGCCTAGATGTTGTAGGCTTGGCTCTAGGCAGGAAGGTGCAGTTGAGATGAATAATCAGCCATCTGACTTCTATTCAACTACTCTTATCTGTTATGTTTTCATTTAGAAGCAACAATGCTGGAAAAATACATTGGACCTTTAAAGACAGTTCAACAAGGGGTTCAAGTGAGCACCATTAACGAGTCCTTTTCATGGTTAAATTGAGACACCCTGTGTTGTTAGTTTTAATTGTGCCTTGGATTTTGTTACCTGTGATAATATTCGCAAGGTTTTCCTGTAACATACTTGTTTAAAGTAATTTGGCAATATGGGTCTGCATGTCTCTGATTTGAAAAGCACATTGTAACAATGGGAATTGGAATTGTACACTATCTCAGAGGTATGTTGGAAGAAGAAGAGGAAAGTGAGAAGTTATTGCAATGAGAATGTAATTCTGCTAAACCTGACTTGCTGCTAACATCCTCCAACAAATAGCTGTAACTATGCTTTGAGTGGGCTCAGCAGAGTGCAGACATTTCAAATGATTATACACCACTTCCCCCACACATCAACCAATTGACAGTTGTCCCAAAATCCTTCATGGTGCGCCCATCTCTCATAATTTGAACCTCAGAGTTATCCATCATGAAGGATTTCGCTGGGTACAAAATAATTGCTCATTCTCTACATTGGGAGGTATTATCAGCAGACTGTTAACCTAGAGACCCAGGTAATATTGACTGGGGACATATCCTGCCATGGCAGATGATGGAACTTGAATTTGATGGAAAAAATCTGGAATTAAAAGTCTAATGATGACAATGAAATTGTTGACAACTGTTAGGAAAAACCCATCTGGTTCACTTAAGTCCTTGAGGAACGAAATCTGCTGTTTTTCCCTGGTCAGGCCTACATATGACTCCAGGCCCACAGCAATGTGGTTAACTCTTGACAGTCCACTGGGTAATTGAGGATGGGTAATAAATACTGGCCTGGCCAATGATGTTCACATCTCATGAATGGATTTTTAAAAAATCACATCTACCCTCTGTTATCCATCTGGACTTACCCTAACATCTAACGAACACAGAGGCTCATGTAAAAAATGATAAATTTCAGGTTCCCTCAAGGACGTTCTGCCAGGGCTGTGTTTGAACTGTTTGTAGCATAGAATGAATACTCAAGCAACTTTATAGATGCTGTAGGTGATCTACATTGGCAAGAGTTTGGGACTGTATTTGGCACATGTCAGGAATACCAGTGGGTCAACTTGTTTCATTACGTGACTAAATTATTTACCCGGTCTGGTTTATATGTGACTCCAAGCCCACTGCATGTGATTGACTCTTAACTGCTCCTTGGCCAATAAGGAATGGGCAACAAATGCTGTCTAACCAGCGAAGCCAACATCCCATGAAAAAAATAAAGAAAAAAGAATTACCCTTTGGTTATATACTTCACAAACCACGTTCATTTCTAATACACAGGTTGCGTGGGTCAGATAAAATGCCAGTTCCTAAAGGTTGGTTAATTTGTAAATCCAGAATGTCAGGGATCACCGTACCTATACAGACTGTGTGCTTTACAATCGCTTAACAGCTCTGGAGTTCGGGGTTGTGATAGTTTCCAGTATCTTTCTAAAACCTGTGGCATTGACTGTGTCATTAAATCAGTCTGACAATTTGAAAGCCTGCATTTTGCTAATTGTCTCCTGATTATTACAGGAGGGGCAGTAAATGACACAATTACCTGGTAATGCAAAAACAGGATGCAAGAGCAGGTAGTGCCACATGATCAAACACATCCTCGGGTATATGACCTCATGAGACATAATCTTAGCATTCAACTTATCATCTGACTTTTATTTTTAAGCAGCATAGCATGAACAAGAAATCATACATTAGCATTTATGAAAACAAATTGAACACACTTAAAGATGGTCCGGTATTAATGTGATAAAACACCCATTCTCTCCACCATTATCCCCATCCCAGACAGCTCCTTACAAACTAGACAGCTTGACAGCTGCAAAGGTAAACAATCAGCACCATTCTTCACTGGCTTCCAGATGTTTATAAAACTCATCCAATTTTCTTCTCCAACAAATGAAATCTGAAAAGCTGTACTTTATAGCACCTCAAGAGATTACACTATCTTAAGATAGACATGGATGTTCCTGAGAAAATTTACAATATAATTGAAGACACTGCTCAAATGTGACTTTCAAATTTTTGGCTAGGATTTTATTTGTTCTAAAATGAGGAACCAAGTGCACAAGCAGAGCTCACATGGGATTCATTCGCATGAAAGATACAGAGGAATAGGATTCCCTTTGACTTTACCGTTGTGGTTGTATCAACAAGATCACAGCAAGAATTGTATTATTTGAGGAATCTGTCTGTGCTTGGGAATGAGAATGAGTCGACATTTGCTTGAATCTGATTTATAAAATTGATCAGGCAATCTGTCCCCATTTAACATTAGGCTCAGAACAATGAGTTTAGTGGCCAAGAAGAAAGTAATTTTCATGTCTTATTGATATGCTTTTTCTTTGTGATGTTGGTTCTACTAAATCAAAGTTGTTCTCTGTGTTTTGTGCTTTACTGCAGTTTCCAGAGGATCACAAATAACATTAGTCATGGTACAGTATAGGAGACAAAGAAGGAAGACTAGAACGTACCTGTGGATGTCAAGACATGTTTAGAATGCTTCAATGTTTTTAAATAGGAACAGTTGATAAAACTATTTCAAGTCCTGGTGTATCATTGTTGTAGCAAAAGATAATACATTGATTGACTCAATGCATAATCTGTCTAAAATTAATTGAAATTAATTGTAGTCATTGAACCATCATTGTGGAGAGAATTAAAATATGAGAAAACTCACTGCCCAAAGCCAAGGCTACAATACTCTCAAGAATGAGATACGTGCCCCATGGTGATACAAACCATATGGACTCTGATCTTTCAGGAATTATTGCCCCACATTCTCCATAATGCCAGCTGTCCTTTGCCGCAGATGCCATCACCTTGGCAGGAAACAAGGGAACAGAAATTCTGCAAACATTCTATGCTACTTCTATGTCAACTACTTAGAGGTGGGATTACTGTTTTAAAGAGGCTTGAAAATGCACTGAAAACCAAAAATAAAATTATTTGAGTTAGTTTAAAAAAAATTCTTTTATGGAATTTGGGCATTGCTGGCTGATGAAAAAATGCTTCTAACAGCAATAGTTTAGTTCTGTAACAGCATATAAAAATTGTAAGTGATATCTTGATTAGCATTATCAAATGCTGCAGAAAAAATAAAATTGGTTAGTGCCCATCCTGTACCCTGAAATTCTTGCAATGAGAAACATGTACAGTACAGAACAGGGTCATTTGGTCCATTGTGTTTGCACACAGTCTTGAGTAGAGCAAATCAAAAAGGCTCCTATTGCTCAGCTCACTCCTCAAAAAGTTTTACTTTCTCTGTATCAAATGTTTATTAATGTTTTTCTTTAAAAAGAAACAATGTTCCGGTTGTTATCAAATCCCAGCAGCAAAGTTGTCTGTGCCCCAATAACTTTGAAAGGAAAGAATAACTCTCCTCACATCTCTCTGTGTTCTTCCTGAAGGTTTCCAATTGACCGTCAATCATTACTAACTTCTCAACTAAAGAGCACAGTTATTTTTGAACCCTTGATTAAATTAAAAGTTATCCTTCTCTATTCTGGTGCATGTAGTTCCACTGTCTCAAACCTCCCTTCATCCCTGGCAGAATCCAGTTTTCTGAATGTGACATTCCATCAGCATGATTTATTTTATTGTTTTTGCCACATGTCAGATTAAAGAAAGTCTCCTGCAGGAGCACTTTCATGGAGATTATGCTTGTCTGTAAATAAACTGCGTTTAGCATTCCTATTATAAACTCTCAGAAATAATTTCCCAAGTGACTGAACAACATGGTGGATTTATTGTTTGTTTCCTAAATCCCCTTAAGCCCATAGTGTCATCACCTAGAGATATCTTTCTCCCTTTCATACAAAAAAGTACAGAGAATGAACTACTTGTTAGTGTTGTTGGTGTGGAGAGATTGTTTCTTCTCAGAGGGAAATCAAGAACTTGGCTTCACTATTTAAAAGTCAGCAGTTGTCCATTTTAAATGGAGATGAGGCCAAAAAACTTCATCTCAGAAGCTTGAGAGTAAATGGATTTGTCTTCCTGAAGAAAGAGTGGAAACAGAATCTTTGAATATATTTAAGGCAGTAGTAGATAGATTCCTGTCAAGAAAGGTGCTAAAAGGCTAGCAGTGGGCAGGAATGTGGATTTGAAATTACATTCCAATCAGAGGCGGTCTTAGTAAATGGCACTGCTGGCTCAAAGGTCTGACTGGCCCATTGCCGCTCCTTGTTCAATTGTTCTCAAGTGCTAAGGAGCCATTTTCACAAGAGCAGTTGGTGTCTCCTTTAACTTAGTAATAATGCAGAGAAAAGGTCAGAAGTCACAGGACACCAGGTTATAGTCCACCAGGTTTATTTGAAATCACAGGCTTTATATATGAAATCTGTATCTGCGTGCTTCTCTTCCACTCCACCTGACAAAGGGGCAGCCCTCCGAAAGCTCGTGATTTCAAACAGACCTGTTGGACTATAACCTGGTATATACTGACTTCTGACCTTGTCCATCCCAGTCCAGCACCTCTACATCATGGCAATCCAGAGAGAATTATAACCTTTAAACATTTTCTGAAGAAGGGTCCCGAGCCAAAACATCAGCTTTCCTGCTCCTCTGATGCCGCTTGGCCTGCTGCGTTCATCCAGCTCTACATTGTGTTATCATAGACTCCAGCATTGCGATTTCTTACTATCTCAAAATTATAATCTTTGTCTAGTCAGCTCAGGCATTAACTTACCAATAAAAGTTTATAAAGTGTATATCTTTCTCTCTATCTAAATTAATGATTAAGTCATTAAACTGTCATTGTAAGCATGAATGTTTAGCTATACACATTTTCTTTAGCGACACAAGTTTATGGGTGAAACATTTCGCACTTCCAAGGTTTCTGAGCTTGAAGAGCTCAGGGACTGCTGGATACCACTGGGTGATGTTGACAACTGGGGTCTATTTAAAGTCATATCGCAATCTAAGTTGATTGGGTGCCAATCGTATTTTCAATGTTTTGCCCCCAGGGAACGTTCCAGAAAAATGTAGCTATGGCCCTAGGCACTTAGCAAACCTCAGCACTATGTTTAAAAATAACCTCATACACCATTTCCTATTTCCCTGCTGAAGCCTTGTGCACACAGGGTAAGTTTAGAAGATTACACAGGGCCCACTGGTGTTCTTGAACTGGTGGGTGCCATTAGAAGCGCTTCACATTTTTGATAGTGATAATCCGGTTTTAAACTAACATCAAAATTGCAAGTTTGGTTTGAATGACATTTAATTTAGTGGTGCACATCTCTTTTGGGACAGCAGTCACTGGGGCATTTTATCCTGGCGATTATGGCGGGTCGATGAATGTAATGCTATTAGTCCAATCAAAATAATCAATTTGCCTTTCAAGTTGAGAAGAAATACAGTTGAAATAATTGAAGGGGAAAAGCCTGTCAGTCTCTGAAAAGAAAACACTGGCTAAAGTTCTGGATGTAGATCTTTCTCTGCCTATCAAAACATCAATGTTGACAAGATAACCCGCTGCAGAAAAGTCATACAAATATTAACTGTGTCTGTCTCTACATTTGTCAGACCTGTTGAGTTTCTCTGGCATGTTAAGTATTTATATCAGATTTCTAGTATCTACAGTATTTTGATTTTACTTCTATAGATGCTGGCAGGTTTTCTGTGCGTTTACGTTTTAGATGTCCAGCGCTTTCTCTGTGTAAGGTGAGAGCGGGTGAAATTTGAACCCATTGCTGAAACCACCCTGTACCTAGCCACTAGGTGGTGTGTGAGAGGAGGAACCCACTGATTTTTGATGTTTCCTGTCGCAGCCTGGTCAGCAATTTATTTAAGAACAAAATATGGTACAAGCATGTGTCCTACTGCTCAACAGGACATTAATTGCTGGCAGACCAATAAACTTTCAGTCCTGCAGGCTGGAGAGCTGAATGTAACATATACAAATTCCAATCTGTCCTCCCAATAGATCTATAGATACTGATCGTACAGGATGCTATAAATTTACAATCAATGAAATCACAATGAAGCGTCAGCCCTCTCCAAAATTCCATTCTCACAGTAACAAACCAGCAAAAAGAAATTAATCACAACAACAACTTTCATTTATATAGTCCCTTAAACATAGCAAAGTTGCCTCAGTCTCATTGGGGGGAACCTAACAATAAGTGATAGGTGACATTAGGACCTCTGACCAGAAGCTTGTTATAAGAGATAATGAAATGTGAGGCTGGATGAACACAGCAGGCCAAGCAGCATCTCAGGAGCACAAAAGCTGACGTTTCTGGCCTAGACCCTTCATCAGAGAGGGGGATGGGGTGAGGGTTCTGGAATAAATAGGGAGAGAGGGGGAGGTGGACCGAAGATGGAGAGAAAAGAAGATGGGTGGAGAGGAGAGTATAGGTGGGGAGGTAGGGAGGGGATAGGTCAGTCCAGGGAAGACGGACAGGTCAAGGAGGTGGGATGAGGTTAGTAGGTTGGAGATGGAGGTGCGGCTTGGGGTGGGAGAAAGGGATGGGTGAGAGGAAGAACAGGTTAGGGAGGCAAAGACAGGTTGGGCTGGTTTTGGGATGCAGTGGGTGGAGGGGAAGAGCTGGGCTGGTTGTGTGGTGCAGTGGGGGGAGGGGACAAACTGGGCTGGTTTTGGGATGCAGTGGGGGAAGGGGAGATTTTGAAACTGGTGAAGTCCACATTGATATCATTGGGCTGCAGGGTTCCCAAGCGGAATATGAGTTGCTGTTCCTGCAACCTTCGGGTGGCATCATTGTGGCACTGCAGGAGGCCCATGATGGACATGTCATCTAAAGAATAGGAGGGGGAGTGGAAATTGTTTGCGACTGGGAGGTGCAGTTGTTTATTGCGAACCGAGCGGAGGTGTTCTGCAAAGTGGTCCCCAAACCTCCGCTTGGTTTCCCCAATGTAGAGGAAGCCACACCGGGTACAGTGGATGCAGTATACCACATTGGCAGATGTGCAGGTGAACCTCTGCTTAATGTGGAATGTCATCTTGGGGCCTGGGATAGGGGTGAGGGAGGAGGTGTGGGGGCAAGTGTAGCATTTCCTGTGGTTGCAGGGGAAGGTGCCAGGCGTGGTGGGGTTGGAGGGCAGGGTTAGGGGAAATGAAGCGGAGGCTTGGGGACCGCTTTACAGAACACCTCCGCTCGGTTCGCAATAAACAACTGCACCTCCCAGTCGCAAACCATTTCCACTCCCCCTCCCATTCTTTAGATGACATGTCCATCATGGGCCTCCTGCAGTGCCACAATGATGCCACTCGAAGGTTGCAGGAACAGCAACTCATATTCCGCTTGGGAACCCTGCAGGCCAATGGTATCAATGTGGACTTCACCAGCTTCAAAATCTCCCCTTCCTCCACCGCATCCCAAAACCAGCCCAGTTCGTCCCCTCCCCCCACTGCACCACACAACCATCCCAGCTCATCCCCTCCCTCCACTGCATCCCAAAACCAGTCCAGCCTGTCTCTGCCTCCCTAACCTGTTCTTCCTCTCACCCATCCCTTCCTCCCACCCTAAGCCGCACCTTCATCTCCTACCTATCAACCTCATCCCACCTCCTTGACCTGTCCATCTTCCCTGGACTGACGTATCCCCTCCCTACCTCCCCACCTATACTCTCCTCTCCACCTATCTTCTTTTCTCTCCGTCTTCGGTCTGCCTCCCCCTCTCTCCCTATTTATTCCAGAACCCTCACCCCATCCCCCTCTCTGATGAAGGGTCTAGGCCCGAAACGTCAGCTTTTGTGCTCCTGAGATGCTGCTGGGCCTGCTGTGTTCATCCAGCCTCACTTTTCATTATCTTGGATTCTCCAGCATCTGTAGTTCCCATTATCACTTGTTATAAGAGATATGTTTTTAGGAATATTTTAACATAGGAGAGAAAGGTGAACAGGGTTAAGAAACAAATGCTGGAAGTTTAGGGCCTAAAGGCTGACATGAAACAAGAGGTGATGTTATGAGAGGTGATTGGATTTACTGCACCTCCATCCTTTGTCAAAGCCACAAGTGAAACCAACACCTAACACAGCTAGGGGTTGTTCCCACTTTTATGAATTGAAGGTGAATCAATCACATATCAATTTTAAGGAAATTAATTACTTAGCCCCACTGAGACGCTGCTGTTTGTGCTCATTCAAACATTCTCCCCACCTGAAATAGAGGTGCGATTCCAGAAGCGTGAGTTTACAACTGGAAGAATGAGGGATAAACCGACAAATTGCACTGTGTGGGAAAGGAATTGTACTAAATGTGAAGTCGAGAGGAATATCTTGGTTCCTGCCCACTATTACTGATTTTAGCTCTTCAATTGTCACTGCTGTTGGAAGTATTTTTGGGAAGATGTTATTGATGGATTTGTGTTTTGTCTGATTAAAGGTCTGCTAATTGCCTTCTGTAATAATTACTCCTGCACCTGTCACTTGGTAAATGTTGTTCCTGCAGAACGTTCATTGGATAGCAGCTATAACTGAGTGGGCAGCCACACACCTGCTTTCCATTCTGGAGGCTTGAGTTCAGTTCCCACTGCATGGCTAGTGCAAGATAAAAATAACCAGTTGTAAATGCAGCACTGTAGTATTGGAGATGCTGCTTTATTAGTGGGATATTAAGCTGGGGTGCCATCCACCCCCTCTCAGGTAAAGGACTGTCTTCAAGTAGGGAAGCGTTACCTTTAGTAAGTGGCTCAATGTTTAATCCTTGAACAATATCATTTAGTGTTTTTTAATTTAAACTATTTTGTTTTCAAGGTAGGACATGAACCTGGGCCTCTTGGACCAGGAGTAGGAATACTACCACTGTACCACAAAGCAACCTATCAGCACCATTTAGCAGCACATTATCGGATCATTATCACATGGTTGTGTGGGAGCTTGCTGTGCATAAACTGGCAGTCCACCTGTTCTTAAATTACATCAATGACCATTTCAAAAGTAGTTCATTGATTGTAAAATGTTTTGTGATGTCTGCTGAGAGGTCCTATCTTTCATAGTTTCAGTTCCTACACAATAGAATGATATTGTAGAGAAGGAAGTCACTTGGATCGATTATACTGGCAGTTTATGAGCCTTCCAATCAACATCACTTTCCTACTTTTAACCTAAACCGGTAAATCTTACCTTTGAAATATTTTTCCAAACGTCTTTCAAAGTTATTGTTGAAACTGTTTCCACTTCGCTTTCAGCCAATGCAATTCAAATCATTGTAACTTGTGCAAAAACAATCTGCCTATGATGGCTGATTCCATTGTCAACTGCCTTTAAATCTTCTTTCTTTGATTAATGATCCTTCTGCACTCTATAAAATCCCTTCAAGATTTTGAACTCTGCTATCAAATCTCCCCTTCGCCTGCTTTACTCTAAATAATTCATTTTTCTGTTGCAGAGTCCATGTCAAAATAAAACAAGGGCCTTTAGGAGAGAAGTTAGAAAACACTGCTTCACTCAAGCAGTGGTAGAAGTTTTGAGCTTTGTCCCTCAGACTGAAATTAAATGCCAACATCTCAGTTTATAGTCTCGGATATGTGAGTGCTAGATTTTGTTTTCCAGACAGGGTACAAAACATGGTCGTTGACTGAAGTTAAGATACACCAAAATAAAGCAAAAAACTGTGGATGCTGGAAATCCAAAACAAGAACAGAAATTGCTGAAGAAACTCAGCAAGTCTGGCAGCAATGGTGGACAGTTGGGTCACCAGACTCCAAACATTAACTCTGCCTTCTCTCCATGGATGCCGCCAGGCCTGCTGGGTTTCTGAAGCATTTTATGCTTTTGTTGAAATTAACGTACATTTCAGCCACAATCTCCTTGAAAGACAGAACTGGCAGAGGGAGTTGAATGACCTACACCTACTGTTATGTTTGCAAAAGTTAACCCCAAGGAACATTTAGTTTTAATGGACCAGGTTCCACATTGCACTGTTTTTGATTTTGAATGAATTTATTTTGCAAATTTTCTTTGGCACAACACTGACAGATTTTGATAAAAGAATATAATCACTTGTTCCAGCTGCGCAGACAGGTTCACAATTTTTGTTCAGTCTTGGCTTAGCAGGGGTTCACAAGATATTACTGCAGTCTTCAAGCCTCAATGTCCTTCCCTGCATCCAGTGCTGCATTTACTGCGCAGTGAAACATTCCCCAGTGACTGAGGCAGAGCACTGACAGCTTTGAAACTCTGAAAGATCACAGTTTGAATATAAATTTTGTTGTACTTGCAAGACTGGGTCGTATAAGTTACCCAGCTGCAGACTGTCAGAGTCCTATTGCTAAGTGGGAGGAGAGTGAATGGAAATGTTACACAGAGCTTCAGTGAATCATGCCTCAGCTTTGTCCACATTCAGACAGTGTATGAAAATTAGTAACTTTAAGCCCAGGTTCAACAACAAATTAGTCATCTTGTAATTAAACCTGCATTTTAGTACATATGTGGGGAGGTGATGGCCGAGTGGTGTTATTGCTGGGCTATTAATCCAGGGACCCAGATAATGGTCTGGGGATACAACGCATCATCCCCTGACACTTCCGCCATCTACAATCCGACCCCACCACCCAAGCCATTTTTCCATCCCCACCCTTGTCTGCTTTCCGGGGAGACCACTCTCTCCATGACTCCCTTGTCCGCTCCATACACCCCTCCAACCCCACCACACCTGCCACCTTCCCCTGCAACTGCAGGAAGTGCTACACTTGCCCCCACACCTCCTCCCTCACCCCCATTCCAGGTCCCAAGATGACCTTCCACATTAAGCAGATGTTCACGTGCACATCTGCCAATGTGGTATACTGTATCCATTGTACCCAGTTTGGCTTCCTCTACATTGGGGAAACCAAACGGAAGCTTGGGGACCGCTTTGCAGAACACCTCCGCTCGGTTCGCAAGAAACAACTGCACCTCCCAGTCGCGAACCATTTTAACTCCCCCTCCCATTCCTCAGACGACATGTCCATCATGGGCCTCCTGCAGTGCCACAATGATGCCACCCGAAGGTTGCAAGAACAGCAACTCATATTCCGCTTGGGAACCCTGCAGCCCAATGGTATCAATGTGGACTTCACCAGCTTCAAAATCTCCCCTTCTCCCACTGCATCCCAAAACCAGCCCAGTTCTTCCCCTCCCTCCACTGCATCACAAAACCAGCCCAGCTTGTCCCCTCCCTCCACTGCATCTCAAAACCAGCCCAGCCTGTCTCTGCCTCCCTAACCTGTTCTTCCTCTCACCCATCCCTTCCTCCCACCTCAAGCCGCACCTCCATTTCCTACCTACTACCTCATCCCACCTCCTTGACCTGTCCTTCTTCCCCGGACTGACCTATCCCCTCCCTATCTCCCCACCTATACTCTCCTCTCCACCTATCTTCTTTTCACTCCATCTTCGGTCCGCCTCCCCCTCTCTCCCTATTTATTTCAGAACCCTCACCCCATCCCCCTCTCTGATGAAGGGTCTCAGCCCAAAACGTCAGCTTTTGTGCTCCTGAGATGCTGCTTGGCCTGCTGTGTTCATCCAGCTTCACACTTTGTTATCTTGGATTCTCCAGCATCTGCAGTTCCCATTATCACTAATGCTCTGGGGACCCAGGTTCAAATCCTGCCACAGCAGATGGTGGAATTTGAATTCAATAAATATCTGAAATTAAGAGTCTAATGATGAATGGAGAAAACCCCATTTGGTTCACTCATGGCCTACATGTGACTCCAGACCCACAGCAATGTGGTTGACTCTTAACTGCCCTTTCGGCAATTAGGAATAGGCAATAAATGCTGCCTAGCCAGAGACGCCCTCATCCCTTGAACAACTAAAAAAAATTGTACAAGTTAACATATTGTTTTATGCTTTGTAACCAATGGATTGTAGCATAAAACATTTTACAGAATTATACTGGAACATTCTTGGTAGATACCATTGGGAGACTTATCAGTTGTTCTTTCGGTTTTGTTCTGAAATTTTCTACTATCAAATATTCTGCAAAATTCCTTTTCCTTCTAGTTTTAGGATTGAGACATAAGCAGCATTGGAATGAGAACTGAGAATCAACTGCATTCAATTCTGGTCTCCCTGCTATAGGAAAACATTAAACTTGAAAGGATTCAAAAAAGATTTACAGGGATGCTGCCAAGATTGGAAATTTGAGCTACAGGGAGAGGCTGAATGGACTGGTGCTATATTCCCTGGAGCATCACGGGCTGAGGGGTGACCTTACAGAGGTTTATAAAATCATGAGGAGCATAGATGGTGTAAATTGCCAAAACCTTTTTCCGAGGGTAGGGGAGTAAAAACTAGAGGGAGAAGGTTTAAGGTGAGAGGGGAAGGAGTTACAAGGCTCCTAAGGGGCAACTTTGTCACGCGGAGGATGGTGCATTTATAGAACAAGCTGCCAGAAGAAGTGTTGGAGGCTGGTACAGTCACAACATTTAAAATGTGTCTGGATGGGTATATGAAAAGGAAGGGTTAAGAGGGATATGGGCCAAATGCTGGCAAATGGGACGAGATGAATTTAGGATATCTGGTTGGCATGGATGAGTTGGACCAAAGGGTCTGTTTCCGTGCTGTATAGCTCTATGACTGATTCTTAAAGGCAATGAGTATTTAATAAAACATTAAAGCAAAAATTTGAATAGGTGGCCTAGAGATCATTAAATGAGGAGGGATCTCATTGAAACCTACAGAATACTGAGAGGCCCGGTTGGAGTGGATGTGGAAAAAATATTTCCACTAGTAGGAGAGACCATGATCCAAAGGCACAGCCTCAGTGAGATGATGGTGCTTCAGAACTGAGATGAGGAGGAATTTCTTCTGGCTGAGGGTAGTGACTCTATGCAACTCATTGCTGCAGAGGACTGTGGAGGCCAAGTCATTAAATGTATTCAAGATAGAGATAGACAGGTTCTTGATTAGTAAGGGGACATAGGGTTATGAGGAGAAGGCAGGAGAATGGGGTTGGGTTGAGAAATAAATCAGACAAGATCAAATGGTCGAGCAGACCCGAGCTGAATGCGTAATTCTTCTCCTATATCTTGTTGCCTTAAATGAACCACAAAGCAATGAAATGAAACAAAATCAGTGTGCTTGATAAAAGAATGATTTGCATTTACCCAGTGTATAGCGTTTTTGCACAAACAGGACCACTCAAAGTGCTTCACAAATGATGAAGCACCTTTGAAATGTAGCCAATGTTGTAATGTATAAAACATGGCAGCCAATTTTGTGCACAGCAAACCTCAACAAACAGCAATCAGATAAGCTGTTTTTGTGATATTATTGAGGGATAACTATTGGTCAGAAAGAACGGTCTTGCTCTGCTTTGAAATAGCATCATGGGATCAATTTAATTTCCTCAAGCTGGCTGCATGTTTTATCCATTTCTGTTACTTAGCCACAGCCACTGCCCTTGCACCAAGACTAGTTGCCCCTAGTGTTCAATGAAAGATTTACTCATGTCAGTTTATGATTGTCTGGTTCACAATGTCCTAACAATGCATCCTTCCCTACTTTGTGCCCGCTGTCCCTTCAATTTCTCCTTGTGCTTAGCCCTATCCCTATGGGTTTGTCTGTTTGGGTGTCAATAGACGGAAGATTTGGAAAGATCTGATTTCTTCATTTTCTTTGCATTGATAGATCCCAGGTCCTTTAATAGAGAAGTTGCTGCATGCAAATCTTTCCAAATTGATTGATTTTATCGACACAAGTACCAAAATATAGTGAACAGCTTTGTTTACACATGGTACAGTCTGATCACAACAAGCAAAGGATGTACAGACCAAAAAATTACAGGTTATACTGCAAGTTACATTATTTGAGACTAGAGTCCATTCTACAGTCTGATAACAGCTGGGAAGAAGCTGTTCCTGTACCTGCTTGTGCATGTGTTCAGGCTTCTGTACCTTCTGCCTGACAGAAGAGGTTGTAGGATGTCATTACCCAGGGTGTGATGGGTCTTTGATGATGTTGGCAGCCTTTCCACAGCAGCGAGCTGTAAATAGATCCATGGATGGAATGTTGGCTTCCATGATGTTTTGGGCCGTGCACACCGCCTTCCGTAGTTTCTTACGGTCCTGGGCAGAGCAGTTGTCAGACCAGGCCGTTATGCATCTGGACAATTTTCTTTCAATGGTGCTTCTGTAGAAGTTGGTGAGGAATGTTATGGCCATTCTAAATTTGCTGAACTGCCTGAGGAAGAAGACGTGTACTTGTGCCTTCTTGACTGTGGTATTTATGTGGGGAGACCAGGATAGGTCATTGGTTATTGTCATTCTAAGGAAATTGATGCTCTTCACCCTCTCGACCTCATTCTGTTTATGTAGATCGGGGTATGTTCTCCTCCCTTCATTCTGAAGTCAATGATCAGTTCTTTAGTTTTGCTGAAGTTGAGAGACAGATTGTTTTCATTGTACAACGTCACCAAGCCCTCTATCTCCCTTCTGTATTCTGACTCACCATTGTTAGATATCCGTCCCACTACGGTGTCATCAGTGAACTTGTAGATGGCGTTCGTTTGAAATTTGGTAACGCAGTCACAGATGTACCTTGGGTACAGTAGGAGGCTGACAACACATCCTTGGGGGGCTTCAGTGTAGAGTGTTATTATTAGAGGAGATGCAGTTACTTATCCTCACTGATTGTGGTCTGTGAGTCAGAAAGCTGCAGAGGGTGGAGCTGAGACCAAGACCATGCAGTTTTGAGATCAGCCTGGAGGGGATAATGGTGTTGAAGGTGGAGCTGTAGTCAACGAACGAAAGTCTGATGTAGATGGCTTTGTCAGAACAATTACATTTAAACAAAGCAACCCTGCACTGTGCAGTAAAGATAGGAATGGAAATTGAGTTTCAATGGCTCAGTCCATGAATCTTCTCTTTTGATAACAATGTGAATGCAACATTAGTCAAACAGGTGAAGACAAGAATCTGAGGAAATACATTCTTGAAGCAAGTACAGTGTATTCATATTTTATTTGGCAGAGAAGTTCAAGGATGGAAAATTGTGAAAGAGCAAAAAAGCTTGGAGAATTGTCTATGGTTTTTCTTCGAAGAGAGTTCAACAGTGACAGTTCCTGTAAATGGTAAAAGGTGTGCTCTAAAGTGACTTCATACCATCAGCTATCAAACATACTTCAATGAGAAGTGGAGAGAAGCTACCTCTTTGAGTGTTCTGACTTGGACTACATTCATGTCAGTGTAAAGCCTGAACAATTTAGTTAGCTGTTCAGTTGTGAAATGAATACTAGAAAAAGTGGCCAAGTCATTCTTTGAGGCATCCATAAAATTGAGCTTATAGCATTCCTGATTAGATTCTGGGGAAACAAAACTGCTCCTGAGTACTATGAACAGTCTGAGAGAGTATGTGCATTATTAAGCCAACAAAAGCATTCACAATTAGCAGCTGGCTCTGATCAATGATGAGAAGCAAAGTTTATCAAGGCTGAAAAGAGAGTTAGGCTTTGCTGACTACGATGTTTCTACGCTAATTATTCCTTCCATGGTATTTTATTATTTCTTATCTTGTCCTGTCTTGCAATTGCTATTTAAGTCTAGACAAAGTGAAAGGAGCTTTCAAAACATGGAAAGACCTGGTTTTCTTCAATTAAATGAAAAAAAATGTGGTCACTGTAGTGCTTGACATGTCCCCTTCTAAGGGCTGTGTCACCAAATAAGGGAATCCTTGAAGCAAGATACTTGCTGAAATAGAATCAAAGGAGTTTAAGAATCATTTGGATAAAAGATAGAGCTTTTATGCAAAGGATCATGACAAGAAAGGTGTTAACAGGGCAAGATAGAATTTTGTGGCTTCATTCTTTTCGCAAATAACTGAGATTTTGAAATTATTCTAAGAGTATATTTTGCTGGGTCACTGCAGGTAAAGCCAGCAGGTGTTGCCCATCTCCAGTTGCACTTGATGACAAAGTGTGAAGCTGGATGAACACAGCAGGCCAGGCAGCATCTCAGGAGCACAAAAGCTGACGTTTCGGGTCTAGACCCTCTGATGAATAGGTAGAATAATTTGGATGTGGGAACTAAGTAGAATAATTCCAAGTTTATAAATGACAGTGAGATAAACTGTGAGGAAGATATGAAGATGCTTCAGTGTGATTTGGACAAGTTGACCAAATGGGCAATTACATGGCAGGTGCAGTATAATGTGGATACATTTGAGGATATCCAGTTTGGGAGCAAAATCAAGAAGACAGACTATTATGTGAATTGTAATAAATTGGGAAAAGGGAGGTGCAATGAGACCAGGGTGTCCTTATGCATCATTCACTGAAAGTAAGTATGCAGGTACAGCAGGCAGTGTAGTAGGTAAATAGTTTATTGACCTTCATAGTGAGAGGATTCAAGTGCAGGAACAAGGATGTCTTACTTTGTATAGAGCCTTGATGAGATCACACCTGGAGTATTGCGCGGGGTTTTGGTCCCCTTATCTAAGGATTGATGTTCTGGCTATGGAGGGAGTGCATCAGAGTTTTATCAGACTGCTTCCTGGGATAGCAGGTCTGATGATATGAGGAGAGCTTGAATTGGTTAGTGTTATATTTACTGAAATTCAGAAGAATGAGCAGGGAGATCATAGTTATAGAATTGATGACGGCTCTGTATTGCTTCTCTCCAGGATGTCTAATACTACTCTAAGGTAATGGCTGCCTGGCTTCTCATTGCTGATCGATACAGAGATCAGGGCTGGGTTTTCATGCCTTTGGCCATGTCGAAATCAAGGTGGGTGGGATTCAAACCTGACTCCGACTGCCCCCTTCCTATTCCAGTTGCTTAGGACAGTAAATGCATAATTCCTGCATTTGCCCATCTTGTTGTACGGCAGGGCATTTTAGAACCCCTGGAGTTTCCTTGGAGTCAGGCCCTATAATTGAACGGATCTCTCAAATGTTAATTCTGATCTCTCTCTCTGCACCTTCTCTACGGCTGTAACATTGTATTCTGCCCTCCATTCTGCTACCCTGATGCATTTTGTATGGTACAATCTGCTTGAATAGCATGCAGATTATTGCTGAACTGTTAATCCAGAGACCTGGTTAATTATCTTGGGGCTCAGGTTCAAATCCCGCCACAGCAGTTGGTGGAACTTGAGTTCAATAAAAGTCTAGAATTAAGAGTCTAATGAATGTCAGAAAACCCATCTTGTTCACTAATGCCCTTTAGGGAAGGAAACTGCCATACTTACCCTGGTCTGGACTACTTGTGACTCCAGACCCCCAGCAATGTGCTTGACTCTTAACTGTCCTCTGGGTAATTAGGGAGGAGCAATAAATGTTGACCTAGCTGGTGATGTCCTCATCCTGTGAATGAATGATTTATTGTTGTAGCTTTTTCTAAAAAATTCAACGTTTCACAGCAACTCCGAGTAATCAGGAGCCATAGCAGAAGCCCGGTCCACAGTTGGTTTGCATTTGGTAACTTCAAAAGTTGTTTGACAACTTCAATGTCTCAGGAAGCAATGTTTTATTATGAGCTGAGTGTGTTTTAACACATTGGTTAATGATAGGAATTGTTCTGAAAAGGTAACAGTTAAATTGACCAACATTGTTAAAGTGTTCGGCTGCAATATAGTACTATGATAAAGTAATCAAGATTTTAAATTGATGTCTAGAATTTGTGCTTTGATTTTTTTGAACTGATTTGAAGTGTAAATGTCTGTTGAACGTTGGAAATAGCAGTGCAGACGTTTGACCTCTTTGATTGGAAATCTATCTGTATGTGAACTTTAACGTATATTGAGCCCTGGAGTTTTGCTTTATGATTCTGTAATGGAATCTAATTAGGATTGATCTTCAAGACCCACTCATGTATTTAGCTCAGCAGAAAGTTGTTTAAGCTGCCATGAGGGCAGGGTCTGTAATGTCTATTTGACAGTTTTATGAGCAGTTAATAGATACAAAGTGTTTTTAAGAGGTTATTCAATGTCTGCTTGTTTGTTTTAACAAATTTATAGCCAGTAAAGAGAAGCCATTTCTAATTGTGATGTTGAATGGATGATTATTAATTTATTTGATCAACATATATAGAATAGACATATATAGAACATTACAGCACAGTACAGGCCCTTCAGCCCTCGATGTTGTGCCGACCTGTCATACCAATCTGAAGCCCATCTAACCTACACTATTCCATGTATGTCCATATGCTTGTCCAATGATGACTTAAATGTACTTAAAGTTGGCGAATCTACTACCGTTGCAGGCAAAGCGTTCCATTCTCCTACTACTCTCTGAGTAAAGTAACTAGTTCTGACATCTGGACACCGAGATCTCTCTGCTCATCTACACTACCAAGAATCTCACCATTAGCCCAGTACTTTGCCTTCCGGTTACTCCTACCAAAGTGCATCACCTCACACTTGTCTGCATTAAACTCCATTTGCCACCTCTCAGCCCAGCTTTGCAGCTTATCTATGTAAAAAATTTCTCTGTTTCATTATCCTGCTCATGATTTCTATTCATGTGGATTCTGGCTGAGTGATCATGGAGGGGCTATGATGGTATACGGGAGACATGGGAAATATAAAGGAAATATGGAGAAATTACAAGGCCATGAAGATTTCAAAGACTAGACTCGTATTTTCTTGAGTACTGAATATTAAGTGCTGATCTAATGTGCATTTAAGACGATTAGAATATTTGATAAGATTGAAGGTGAACAACAATATTTTCTGGAAGGAGTGTTCAGTAAGGGCAGAAACATAGCATTATGCTGCGTTGGAATGGTGTCAGGAACACTCCTTCAGACAAAGCATAATGAAATTTTGCAACTCACAATCCAAAACCTATTCAGGCTGGAGTTCAACTGAACATTTCCAAACTATGATTGATTGATGATAACAAAGTGTGAAGCTGGATGAACACAGCAGGCCAAGCAGCATCTCAGGAGCACAAAATCTGACGTTTCGGGCCTAGAACATCTCAAAACCAAGCAAAGCAGATAAATGTAGTTTGGATAAACATTTGTCAGAGTCTAATGGAATAGTGTAAAATGCATAAGGTGCTGAATGGCCTCTTCCTGTTCCTCTATTTTTAAACTGAATTTAGGATTTCCAGTCTTGTAGCTGGAAGTCCAGTTTCTGGCTTAGTTACATACGATACACAGTCAGTGGGCAGGTAACTATTTATAGTTGACAATGGATGTGGAGGACATGATTATTATGCGGGAAGGGATTTGAAACACTACCAGTTGCTTTGAGTATCACTTTCAATTCCCTAATGCAATGAGGATCAGATTGCTGCTGTGACAATGTGTGCACAATGCACATAACACACAGACACAAGCTGCTCTGCTGAACTGGTCCACACTGGTATTTATGCTTCACACAAGCCTCCTTCCAGCCTTCTTCATGTAACTCTCACAATGACCATCCAGTTCTTCCTCCCTCATGTGTGTCTAGTTTTTATTTAGATGCAATTGTTCCATTTGGCTTAGCCAATGCTTGAGATATTTACCATATGACACTGAAACTGGTATATTCCTACCGTTAACAATCAATAAGTAGAAAACTAGCTCAGAAAGAACCATTGACTTACCATAGATTCTTGCTGTGTATATCCTATATCATCAATTTCTTTTATATTGATAATATCAACACCTTTTGCTTCTACTGTTATTGAACAGTGCACCTCATTCTGTAACACAGTGGGATTATTGAACGATTGCTGCTTCTCCTCAGATTCAGTCAGGGCTGCTGTGTTCTTTTTATCCTGTCCCTTGCTTGTATCTAAAAGAGGCAAGAAACAGTAAAAAGTGATAATGTATAAACCTAACGTTTGTAATGTTTTACAGAAGTATTAAATGGTTCAAATTTTTAAAACTTCATTTGAAAAGTGTTTATATTTATTTACAAGTTTCCCAATTTATCTTTTCATTCGTTCATAAGATGGAAGCAGAGCTCTCTGGGCCAGCATTTATCACCTATTGCTAACTGCGCTAGAGAAGATAGTGTTGAGCTATCTGTTGAATCATAACAGTCCATGTAGCGCTACTTCTGAGAGAGTTCCAGTACTTTGACCCAATGACATTATTTCCAACTCAGGGTGATGTGTGCCTTATAGCTGTCGGTAAAGTATTAATTGCAAAATAATACCTGGGATTAACGTTTTTTGATTTTATATAAAATGTTGTACATGAAATTGGAAAATTGTGTCAGTTCAGAACTTCCATATGCTAAACTTATATTTGCTGAGCTTGAAGGCTGGAGATAAAATTGATTCTTGTCAAGGTAATTGAGAGACATACGTTTCGTAAGATTGTTGTTTAAGTTCTACAGTTTATTATTGGATGTAATAGTGAATTTCATTGAGATATACTGACAATAGGAAAAATTCAAAGGGACAGGCTCAACATCATTTGTTGACTGGAATAGTTAATGATAGTAAAGACAGAAAGATCAGACGCAGAACTAATAGTTTTTCCTTTTATTATTTTTGTAACCTCTAGACTTCACTGTTAACCCTGTGATTTGTACTGCCTATCCCTTCCTGTCAGTTTGCTTATCATTACAAAAATAAATTTTCTCTCTTACTTTATGTATACTCTTTGGTTTATAACATCTTTCCAAATGTGTAGGCCATTCAGCCCCTATAGCCTGCTCTACCATTTAATACCATGGCTCATCTCATCTCGGCCTCAACTCCACTTTCCTGCCCCCTCTCTGTAACCCTTCAGCCCATCACAAATACATCCAGAGAGGGCAGGAGTTGGCAGCCTGCTTCAGACACTTGATCCCAGTCTCCAAGATCCTGGCTGGAAAAGAAGTGCCTACACTTTAACTGCTAGAAGGAACAGTATGGAGCCCAGCTCACTCACTGAACTATAATTGAACTCTGACATTGGGAAGTTGAAATTCACACGAACTAATTTTTGATATTTCTGGATTTTCCAAAACTTATAACTTGTAACCTATCTCATTCTGCCTTCCACAGTTTCCTGAGAACTGGTCTACGTGAATGTGTAATGCATCGCTCCTCTGACATTCTGAAGAGAATTATTCACAAAACAATCTTCGACATTATCATCTTTGAAGATTTTGCTGTGTGTTGTGTGAAAGATTGGAATCTGGAAACCAGGGTTTTGGGAACTTTCAGACCATCCCACCTGTCCGGATGGGTGTAAGAAGGAACTCAAACAATATCTCAGTCATGCGATTAACACGTGAAAAAAAACCTTTCCAAATTTAAGTTCATCGTCATGCTCCCTTTCCCTGTGAAAATTTGGACAAAGAGCTTTATCTTATAGAAGGTCATAAAGGGAAGGATTTAGGGAGAGAGTTGAAGAAAGTGTCATTTAGTAATTGAAGGCAGGTACTTTCGCCGGGCGATGGGGTAAAGTGGTACCCAAGACCGAGGTCTGTTCTACTCAATCTTCAGAAGCATGTCGTTGAGTGCATCGGTGTGAGGAGGACAGTCACTGCTGTGTTCATCCAGCTCCACACCTTGTTATCTCAGTTTCTCCAGCATCTGCAGTTCCTGCTATCTCTGTTAGGAAATTCAGTTTTTCCTTTTGGGATGTTCGGATTTGTCAGTTCCCTGCCTGAGAATAGCTCAGACGGTTCCAGCTCGGACCCAAAACGTTAACTCGTGATTTCTCTACACAGATGTTGCCAGACCCGCTGAGCTTTTCCAGCAACTTCTGTTGTTCCTGAATTACAGCATGCACAGTTCTTTCGGTTTTTATTCAATGAATTTAGCTGCCAGTCAGGAACAAGTCACAACAGTAACTCAACTCCCCTACACTTCATGAGTTTGGCCGAGTTTAAAATAGTCCATTCCAGATTCAATCAGAGACAGCCAGACTGAACACATCATGAGAATAAAAGCAAAATGCTGGAAATCTGAAACAAACACAGAATGCTGGAGAAATGTGTCAATAGAGAGAGAAACAGAGTTTAACGTTTCCGGCCTGATATGACTTCTGTTTTTTTCTCTCTCTCTCTCTCTCTCTCTCTCTCTCTCTCTCTCTCTCTTCACACACGCTGCCAAACCTACAACGATTTCCTCTGTTTGTTTCAACAAAATATCATATTAACTAATGGTTATGGTGAGAGCTGCTTGGCTACCCTACCCAGTACCCAGCATCTGTTAAATCGAAAAGTAGACTATGTGGGTTTGAGTTAGGTCGCATGCAAAACATTTCAAGTTTTAATGTCTCATTCGGCACCAGCCACCTGTTCCTGTCAATTAACATTTAGACCAATGATGTTGAGGAAGATGAAGTCCTCGGGCCAGAGGTTGTTGAAATTGACAAGCATTTCAATTAAAAATATCAATCCGTGTGGTTCAAAATATCTGCCGCACAGTCACAGAAATAGCTTCATTCATTCTTTGACAATCCAATTAGAAACCATCACTTTTCCAGTGTGATGAGGAAATGCATTCACTTAACACCGTCTCCTCCAAAATGGGACACCACAGGCGGGACAATAATCAAACTGAATTTATATAGCTCCTTTGAAAACTGATTCATGGGATGTGGGAGTCACTGGCTGGATCAGCATTTATTGCCCACCCCTAGTTGCCCTCAACAAGGTGGCGGTGAGCTGCCTTCTTGAACCACTGCATTGCATTTGGTGTAGGTGTACCTACAGTGCTGTTAGGGAGGGATCCCAGGATTTTGACCCAGCAACACTAAAGGAAGGGCAGTATACTTGCAAGCCAGGATGGTGAGTGGTTTGGAGAGGAATTTGGAGGTGGTGGTGTCCTCATATATCTGTGGTTCTTGTCCTTCTTGATGGAAGTGGCCATGATATGTGTTTGGAAGGTGCTGTCTGAGGATCTTTGATGAATTTCTGCAGTGCATCTTGTAGATGGTACACACTGCTGCCACTGATCATCAGTGTTGGGGGGAGTGGATGTTTGTGAATGTAGTGCCAATCAGATGAACTGTTTTTTTTTCCTGGATATTGTGAAGCTTTTTGAGTGTTGTTGGGGCTGCGCTCATCCAGGCAAGTGGGGAGTAATCCATCACACTCCTGACTTGTGCCTTGGAGATGGCAGACAGGCTTTGAGGAGTCAGGAGGTGAGTTACTGTAGGATCAAAACTTTGTGTCTCCCAAATACAGCCAGCCCTTGTAGTTCCTCACTGCAGGATTCCAAACCTCTAATCTGCTCTTGTAGCCCCTGTATTTATACAGCTAGTCCAATTCAATTTCTGCTCAATGGTAATCCCCGAGGTGTTGATAGTGGGGGATTCAGTGATACTAGCATTTGTGAAAATCAAGGAAGTATAGTTAGGTTCACTCTTGTTGATGGTCGTTGCCTGACATTGGTGTGGCACAAATGTTACTTGCTGCTTGTCAGCCCAAACATAGAGATTGTCCACATTTTACTACATTTAGACATGGACTGTTTTGCTATCTATTCATACGATCACAGAATCACAAGTGTGAAGCAGGACAAATGGCCCTTTGGATCCACACCAAACCTCCGAAGAGCATTCCACTCAGACCAACCCCATCCCTGTAACCCTATATTCTCCATGGCTAACTCACCTAACCTACATATCCTTGAACACTATGGGCGATTTAGCACAGCCACACCTTTGGACTGTGGGAGGAAACCGGAGCAAACCCACACAGAGATGGGGAGAATGTGCAAATTCCACACAGACAGTCGCCCAAGGGTGGAATCGAATTCGGGTCCTGGTGCTGTGAGGCTGCAGTGCTAAACACTGAGCCACCCTGTTGCTCCTGTTGAGTTGTGAATGGTGCTGAACATTCTGCAATCGTTGGCAAACATCCCCACTTCTGACCTTATGACGGATGAAGATTATTAGTGAGGCAGCTAAAGATTTTTGGACACTACCTCGAGACTTCCTTGCAAAGATGTCCTGGAGTTGAGATGACTGACCTCCTGCAGCTACAACAATCTACATTTTGAGACTTTAAAATCACTGAAAAGATTTTACCTGATTCACATTGATTCCGGTTTTGCTACGGCTCTTTGAGGCCTCACCCACTCAAATGAAGCCTTGACATCAAGGGTTGTCACTCTCACTTCACCTCTGAATTCAACTGTTTTGTCCAGGTTTGAACCAAGGCTGTAACAAGGTCAGGAGCTGGGTGGCCCTAGCAGAACCCAAACTGGGCATCACTGAGCAGGTTATTGCTGAGCAGGTGCTGCTCGATAGCTTTGTTAGTGACACCTTCCATCACTTTACTGAGGATCGAGGGGAGACTGATGGGGTGGGAATTGGCCGGGTTAGATCTGTCCTGCTTTCTGTGCAACATAAGAAATGGGAGCAGGAGTAGGCCATCTGGCCCATTGAATCTACTCCACCATTCAGTAAGATCATGGCTGATCTTCTCGTGGACTCAGCTCCACTTACCCGCCTACTCACTGAAACCCTTAATTCCTTTACTGTTCAAAAATCTATCTTTGCCTTAAAAACCTTCAGCGGGGTAGCCTCAAACTACCTCACTGGGCAAAGAATTCCACAGATTCACAACCCTTTGGGTGAAGAAGTTATTCCCCAGCAAAATCCTAAATCTGCTTCCTGTTATTTTGAGGCCCCTTGTTCTAGTTTCACCCGCCTGCTTCTTTCTTATCTATTCCCATCATTATTTGAGATATTTCTGTAAGATACCCTCATTCTTCTAAATTCCAATGAGTATAGTCCCAGCCTACTCAATCTCCCCTCATAAATCCTCTCAATTCCAGAACCAGACTCGAGAACCTCCTCTGAACCCCCTCCAGTGCCAGCACGTCCTTTTTCAAGTAAGGAGACCAAAACTGTACACAGTACTCCAGGTGTGGGCTCACCAGGACCCAATATAGTTACAGCATAGCCTCCCTGTTTTTAAACTCCATCCCTCTGGCAATGAATGACAATATTCCATGTTCCAGGTAAAGGACATACCTGGGCAATTTTTCACATTATTGGGTTGATGCCAGTGTTGCTGCTGTACTAGAATGGCTTGGCTAAAGATGTGGAAATTTCTGGAGCACAAGTCTTCATTTCTATTGCCAGAATGTTGTCAGGGCCCATAGCCTTTGCACTATCCAACTGTTTCTTGATTTCACATGGAGTGAACAAAGTTGGCAGAAACCTGGTACCCACGATGCTGGGGACCACTGCAGAGGACCAAGGCGGATCATCCACTCAGCGCTTTTGGCTGAAGATTGCTATGAATATTTCAGCCTTATCTTTTTCACTAATATGCTGGGCACTTCCATCATTGGGAATGGGGATATTTGTGGAGCATCCTCCTCCAGTGAGTTGCATAATTATTGATCACCATTTACGACTGGATGTGTCAGGACTGTAAAGTTTAGACTTGACATATTGTTTGTGGCATCACTTAGCTCTGTCTATCACTTGCTGCTTAAACTGTTTGACATGTAACTTGTCCTGTTCGGTGGCTTCACCAGGTTGATACCTCATATTCAGGTATGCCTGGCGCTGCTCCTGGCATGCCCTCCTGCACTCTCCATTGAACCTTGGCTTGATGGTAATGGTTGAGTGGGGGACATGCTAGGCCATGGGGTTACAGATTGTGCTGGAGAACAGTTCTGCTGCTGTTGACGACCCACATTGCCCCATGGATGCTCGGTCTTGACTTGCTAAATCTGTTTGAAGTTTGTCCGATTTAGCACGGTGATAATGCCACACAACACGATCAAGAGTTTTCTCAATGTGAAGGTGGGTCTTCATTTCACAGTCCTTGTGGAGATGGTTGGTCTTACTGATACTATCATGGACAAATGCATTTGCAGCTGGCAGATTGGTAAGGATGGGGTCAAGTATGTTTTTCCCTCTTGTTGGTTCACTCACCACCTGCTGCAGATCCAAACCCCTTATCTAATTGCAATTCCTATCAATGATGCTGTCAAAGAGTGGAATAATTGAAACTTGATAAATATGATAGTTATTACATCTGAAATACTCCTCTAAAATCCATAATTCCTTCAGTGGCTTTCATTGCTCTGCAGTATTTATTGTATCTGATTGAAAGTCAGATGCCACAACCATTTGGAAATATAGTTCACATCTTGCCGAAAATATTTGTTTTCCCTTCATTGTGTCACACATGTTGACAACGCTAGAACTGACATTTGTCCACTGTGCTAACTCTCAGCACTTTATGTGTGCTCTAACACAGAGAAACAAACTACAAACTGGACAGAAATAAAAGTAACAAGGAAGTTGGCAACAACACATTAACAGCAAGACTTGATAGAATGAGTGAGGAGAGAGTGAGCACAAAGGAATAAAATCAATATTTTGAAACTTTGAACGTAGACAAAGAAACAGCTTAATTGCTTCTTGCCTTATTCTTTGAATATATGGTGGACAGGAATGCTTTCATACCACAACAACTTTGGGAACATTTGGCCCGTTTTGCAGTTAATTTCAGTTATAGTTTCAATGCTATCTCTTAATCTCATCTTTCTTTAGAAATTGCTACAAGTTACATGAACATGTGAAATTACTTCTAATATACGTAAGTGAGGAGAGGTGCTTTAAGATATGATTATCAAGGAAGCTCTATTATCCTTAGAAAAAACATTCTCAGAGGAAGAGAGGAGCAGAGGGGTCTAGAATCATACACAGTAAAATCCGTGAACAATGCAAATCAAGTCCCCTTCTCCTCTCCAAAGGAATAGAACTGAAAAGCAGAAAAGTTATTCTTAAACTTGTGCAGACCTTGATTAGACTACACTTGGACTCTGTCCACAGTTCTGGGAACCACATTATGAGAAGAGATATAGAAAAATTTGGCATATGAGAAAAAGGATTCAAAAAGATAATGCCAGAAATGTGAGGATATAACTGTCAGGAAAATGAACAGGTCAGGGTTAGTTCCTTTAGAGAAGATTAACGGAGCGACCTAAAAGAAGTCTTTAAAACAATGAAGGATGTTAATTAGTCAAATATAGAAATGTTTCCACTAGTGAGGGTGTCCAAAACTAGGAGCCTTAAAAATAGGGGAGTTAGTCATAAAACCAGTTCAGAATTAAGGAGCAGCTTCTTTCCCTAGAGGATGGTAAAAATGTGGCACATGCTACCAAGAGGAGCAGCTGAGGAAAATAGCAGAGATATTTTAAGGGGCAGCTAGATATGCACATGAGGGAGAAAGAAATACAAGGATATGCAGTTTGCTTTCAGCTCAGTCAACTCGTCTTGACCTACTCAGAGCCCTCATTATTTCCTTTTAGCTTCTCTTCTTCCCTGTCCTACTGACTAATATCCCTTTGTTTCCCCCTCTCTCCTTCTCTCTCTGGGTTTCATCCCCAACTATTCATCCCATCCTTGTCATCAAACTAAACAGCACCTTTTCCAAGATGCTATCAGTTCTAAGGAAGGGTCACTGGAATTGAAACATTAACTCTGTTTCTCTCACCCAGACGCTGCCAGACCCGCTAAGTTTTCTAGCACACTCTGTTTTTGTTGTAAGGATCTGCAGATTGGGTTGGATGAAGGATGTTAGGTGATGGCTTGTGTGGAGTATAGACTTCAGCACAGTGCACTTAGACTGAGTGGCCTGTTTCTGTGCTGTACTTTTTATAATTTTCCATTTAACAGTGATGGACATAGTGGTGTTGTGGTAATGTCACTAGACTGGAGGTCTGATTCAAAGCTGTAGGGATATGGGGTCAAATTCGAGCTCAGCAGCTGACAGAACTTTTAAACTCAAATAATGAAACCTGGAATCGAAAGCTAATCTCTGCGAAGGTGATCATTGTATTCCTGTTGCTTGTTGTAACTTTTAATCATTGTAACTCTCTTTAGCCAGAAATCTGCCATCGTTAGCCAGCCTGCATGTGACTCCAGGTCTACTGCATGGAGGTTGGCTCTGAATTGGCCCTGACACACCATTCACTTCAAAGGGATGGGCAGCAATACAAACATCTCCAAGGAAACAGAAGGGCACAAACCTCTTCATGATGGATCTTTGTTTATGAGAAAAGAAAACATCTTGGAAATAACTCATACAATTTTTTGAGCAAGAACCATGCAAAGCCAAAATGCTAGACAGATAATTTAATTCCACCACAGGTATGACCATCATAAATCACAATGTCAGAGATGTGGAATCAGATTGCTTTCACCACTGGAATAAATTGTACGCCATTGTACATACTATTTATACCATTGTTCCGGTCTCTAGATGCACTGGGCATCACCAACATCCTGCATATGGGCTTGCGACCGTGAAATGAATGCCAATCACTTGGTGCTAACAGTATTTGTGAGACAGATTACGTGAGAGGAGCACTCTGGCATGCACATAGTGGTGGACACAACATCGCTGGCTCATAGCACAAGCTATTTTGTTTATAGTCATCAGAGGAGCAGCAGAACCAATTTAAAAATAGATCTGTAAAACTATCTTTCATAAGTATCGGGTCATCTTATTGACATAAAACAACTGGGATTCCCCTTGGACACATTTTTAATCCAATGGTCAGGAAGCAGAGTCATTTCTTTGTAGTTCAATGTCTGTCTGATAACTATGATGGATCTGGATAAATGTCACATCAACTGGGACTCAACAATCTCGCTCATAATTTTAACTTTTGTCTGTCTCCAAAATATTGACAGACAAATGTCACCAAGAATTTCTGAAGTGTTTTAGACAAAAAGCCCCGCTGAGATGCCAGCTGAGCGAACATCCTCATGATAATGGGCACAAGGGAAAAAAGTGAACTGGATAATGAGCAAGCTATTAACTCTCTCAGATCAATCATTTTAATTGGCATGGTGGCTCAGAGGTTAGCACTGCAGCCTCACAGTGCCAGGGACCCGGGTTCGATCCCAGCCTCGGGTAACTGTCTGTGCGGAGTTTGCACATTCTCCCCGTGTCTGCGTGGGTTTCCTCCGGGTGCTCCGGTTTCCTCCCACAGTCTGAAGATGTGCAGGTTAGGTGGATTGGCCATGCTAAATTGCCTGTAGTGTTCAGGGGTGTGTGGGTTATAGGGGCATGGGTCTGGGTGGGACGCTTCAAGGGGCGGTGTGGACTTGTTCGGCTAAAGGGCCTGTTTCCACACTGTAGGGAATCTAATCTAATCCCATCACTTATTCTGGTCTTTATGAAAAGTTGTAAGTGCATTGTCTTTGGCAAATACACCTGGATAGCTTCTGGAGGGAATTTTCTGGGCATAAGCTGTGGTGTCAAGATAATTTCGCTGGATTAATAATTGAGACCCTTCGGTCTAATGTCCTGGGAACAGGGTTCAAATCTCATTTTAGCAGATTCAATTCAGTAACATTTAGAATTAAGTGCTAACCCAATCATTGGATATTATGTTCAAGGGCATCACCGCTACTAATCTCCATGACCAAAATCCTAGTTCCACTGACCAGAAAGTAAACTGGAGGCTAGGAATCCTGCAGCAGTTATCTCACCTCCTGACTCCCCAAAATCTGTCCACCATCGACAAGGCACAAGTCAGGAATGTTCCCACTTGTCCAGATGAGTGCAGCCCCAACAACAATCAAGGAACTGACACCACCCAGGGCAAAGCAGCCCACCTGATTGGCACCACATCCACTCCCTCCACCACCGACGCTCAGTAGCAGCAGTGTGTTTTATCTACAAGATGCACTGCAGAAATTCACAAAACATCCTTAAGAGCACACTCCAAACACACAACTGCTTCCATCTAGAAGGAGAAGGGCAGCAGGTAGATGGGAATGCCATCAGTTACAAGACGCTCACACCCTGACTTGGAAATATATTACTGTTCATTCAGCATCACTGGGTCAAAATCCTGGGATTCCCTCCCTAACAGTGCTACGGCTGTGTCTTTAGCTAAAGGCAAAATACTGCCAGTGCTGGAAATTTGAAATCAACACAGAAATTGCTGGAGAAACTTAGCAGGTTTGGCAACTTTTGTGGAGAGGTTCAGTCCAGTGACTCTTATTCAGAACATAAGAGTCATATTGAACTCGATATGTTTTTCTCTCCACAGATACTGCCAGACATGCTGAGTTTCTCCAGCATTCTCTGTTTGTTTCTGTGACTGTAGCTTTGACCAGAGGGTTAAACAGTGGTTCAAGAAGGCAGCTGGCCACTATCTTCTCAAGGTCAATCAGGGATGGGAAATAAATTACAACAAAATTCTGCGGTTTCTGGAGCTCTGAAATTTAAACAGAAAGTGCTGATGAAGCTGGCAGCAGCTTATATGGCGTGGGGTGGCTGGGGAGAGAGAATGACAGAGCTCTGATTTCAAGTTCAATATGATTATTTTTCCCAAACAATATGAATAATCAATGCCGTTCACTTGCCCTGAACAAATACAATGCAAGTGTGTAGTGACAGATAAAGCAGTAGAGTCAACTGGATATCTCTTACAAAGGGCTAGCATGGGTACAATGGGCTGGCAGACCTCTTTGGCACATTAGACCATTAGACCATAAGACTATAAGACATAGCAGCAGAAATTAGGCCATTTGGCTCATCGAGTCTGCTCCGCCATTCAATCATGGCTGATAAGTTCCTCTACTCCATTCTCCCACTTTCTCCCTGTAACCCTTGATCCCCTTGATAATCAAGAACCTGTCTATCTCACTCTTAAATGTACTCATGATCTGCTCTCCACAGTCTTCTGTGACAGTGAATTCTGTAGATTCACCACTCTCTGGCCAAAGAAGTTTCTCCACATCTCCATTCCAAAAGGTCTTCCCTTTACTCGAAGGCTGTGCCCTTGGGCCCTAGTCTCTCCTACCAATGGAAACATCTTCCCAACATCCATCTGTCCAGGCCATTCAGCATTCTGTACATTGTACAATGCTATCAAGGATGATACCGTTCACCTCACAGTAATGCCACGGGAGGGGCGCTCACACCTTCACTGAGCTCACTTAACATGTAGTTAGATGAGGTTTGTTTGGGTTTGCCCAGGGCTACCCAGTCCTTGCCCCTTGAGATGCTGAGGAAAGGGCACTATCTGCCAATTATGGCACATTGCTCTGAGTCGGTTCATAGTCATAAGTGATCTGTCCCAGGGCCAGCACTTCCACTGAGAGACCAGAGAGGGAGAGAGAGTCCAAACCCACCCCTCTGTGAGGGGAGATGGAGAGGGAGTCCAAACCTGCCCCTCAGAGAGGGGGAGATGGAGAGGGAGTCCAAACGTGCCCCTCAGAGAGGAGAGGGAGAGGGAGTTCAAACCTGCCCCTCAGAGAGAGGAGAGGGAGAGGGAGTCCAAACCCACCCCTCAGCGAGGGGAGATGGAGAGGGAGTCCAAACCCACCCCTCAGAGAGAGGGAGAGGGAGAGGCAGTCCAAACCCGCCCCTCAGAGAGAGGGAGAGGGAGAGTCAGTCCAAACCTGCCCCTCAGAGAGAGGAGATGGAGAGGGAGTCCAAACCTGCCCCTCAGAGAGGGGAGAGGGAGAGGGAGTCCAAACCTGGCCCTCAGAGAGAGGGAGATGGAAAGGGAGTCCAATCCTGCCCCTTGGTGAGGGGAGATGGAGAGGGAGTCCAAACTCGCCCCTCAGAGAGATGGGGATGGAGAGAGAGTCCAATCCTGCCCCTCAGAGAGGGAGAGGGAGAGTGAGGGAGAGTGAGTCCAAACCTGCCCCTTAGTGGGGGAAAGGATGTCCCCGGTAGCGGAGCCGCGGAGATTCGGCCCTGGTTCCTGATTCTGCCCCTGCTCCCTGGGGACGGGTTCAGGGTCAGGGACAAGGGATGAGGTCGATGAGGCTGGGAAACCTGAAGCTCCTCTCCGCTGGCCACAGGCCGGAGACCATCAGCAAGTGCCCCGGGGTGGGGGTGAGAGACAGTGCGCTTCGTTCGGACCTGTACCCCTCTTCCCTCGAGCCTCATCAATTACCCGCCGCCCCCACCCCTACTGCTTTCCACATAAAACCCACAGCCCCCTGCATTCTCCTGCCGCCAGCACAAGTCCCTTTACCAGTGAGCCCGGCGCGGCCATTCAGCCCGTCCACCCCCCGCTGCTGGGTAGTACCAGCGCAGGTGCAGGTAGAAATGCTGCAGTGAGTTACCAGCTGCCGATTGGTATTCACTGGCTGTAAGCGGCACTGCGGATGCTGGGACCGGGAGGAGGACTTTCCAACCCGTGCGGCCGCTCAGCCCCAACCGAGCCCACCGGAAAGGCTTGCCCGGAGGGTCTAAACGTCTCCCCGGTTTGAATAAAGCAATGCAACAACCCGGCCCAGCACCGGGCCCTTTATTCTCTCACAGAGCTCTGGTCTACTCGCTCACCTTTAGAGGTTATTTTACAGCACGGGAAGAGGCCCTGCGGCCCATCGTGACCTTACCGACTGTTCTAGCAAAGGGAGGAGGACCAATCTCCCTAGGCCTGGCAGTCAAACCAAATGAATCCCACTCCCCCTCCGATTTTCAGCGTTTCTTGAGCAGCCCCTTTCCCCGGTGGCTCTCCACACTGGGTCACAGCGCAGCTCAGAGTCAGCCACATTGCTGTGGGTCTGGAGTCACATGTGGGCCAGACCAGGTAAGGATGGCAGTTTCTTTCCCTAAAGGGCATTAGTGAACCAGATGGGTTTTTAAAATAACATCAGATGACAGAATCTCCGATTATAACAGGGCAGAAGGAAGCCATTCGGCCCATCGATCCGTTATATCCCCTAGTGCCAGTCTCTTGTCTTGAGCCCGCATCCCTGCACATCGCACCCAGATAGATTAACTGAATGCAGGTTTCTCTACCTGTCGCTATGGGATTTCCCCGTGCCCCCGGGACATTCACCCTTGGGGGGAGGGGGAGGGTGGGGGTGAGGCTATGCCATGACCACTCGGCCAGGCCCTCAGGGTAGAATGCATGTTCCCGCCCGGGTAGCTCACCTTGCCGCTGGCCTTGCGGGAGAGTGCGGTGCCGCCCCCGGAGCCCCCACAGCGACCGCCGGGCCACCGCCGCCGCTCCGCTCGCTTCCATCCGCCGCTCTCCCTCTCGCTTAACGTCCCGGGCTCCGCTCCAAGGACATGCCTTAGCGGTGTCAGTGAGCAGACACTGCCCGCCGGGTGGGGGCAGGCAGGGCTAGCACATTCTCTACCACCTCCAACCCCCCCCCCGCCCACTTCTTCCTCCTGCCCCCTCACAGGGACCCTGTCTCCCTGCCCTGCCAGCGCGCTGCCAGTACGCATCTGAATCTTGCCTGTTTTATTTAAAGGCACAGTGTATCCAACCTGCTGTTCAAATAGCAACGGGGCACTTCACAAGCACTTCACAAATCGATCTACTTTTGAACCGAGTCTTTAAAAGGGCTAGTACGGAGATGATGGGTCGCACTAACACTTCCTGCCGTTTGCAGTTTACGATTCTCTGAGCAATTAGACATTGCCCCAGTGCGCTCCACCTGTGACTAATGTTAGAAAGAAGGGGATTTCACTGCCAACGCACGGAACATCTCTAAGGAAGCGATTTCAAACCCCATTTCAGAGCCTCCAGGAAGGGATTTAAATTGGCTGCCCCTCAGCCGGCCAAGTGGTTGCCAGCGATCGCCCGAGGGGATCATTTTGACTGTCAGCTCGGATGGCTCTCTCTCTGGGTGCCGGGGGGTGGGGGGGGTGGCGGCTATTGAAACGGCTGCTGCAGCGAGTAGCGCCTGGCACTTCCCTTGGAGCAGGGGGACACCGGGATGTGTAAACTCACCCCTCAGGCCGGTCCGCTGGCCGCAAATTCGGGTCAGAATGCGCCCATTCCTGCTCATGCTGATATCCCGCTGGTCTCGGCTCCTCCAGTCCCCGGGATCTGCTCACTTTGTCCAGGCTGGGCGGCGAGCTCCTGCCTTTTACACTTTGTCCTTGTGCCTTGTTCACACGCACGCCCCCGAAAACAACAGCCCTCCTTTATAGGCGACCCCCTCTCCCCTCCCCGCACTCCCTGTCGCCACTCCTATTAGCACCGAGCCCATGTGAGCGGCAGGAGAAAGCGGCACAAACTCTGTGTAATCTCCACCCGCCCCCCCCACAAGTCGCAAATACCAGCCTGGGGTAGCACCATTCACCAGTGTGACCTCCTCCCCGAGACCGAAATCATTGAGCAAGTCCTCCTGTCACTTGCGTTTCTGGGTCCTGGAAACCCTTTTTATTCTATAAAAGGGACACAAAGCAAACATGTAACAAGTGCGCCGAAGTTTTATAAACAGACACAGAAATAAAACAGACGGAGCTGTGCCAATGGGCCGGCAGCTTCCCTTTCTGTCACATCTGGACCTGGATCTGTTCTTGCACTTGGTCCGCTGTCTCTCATCAATATTTCAGAAATCACCCCCTCTGTCTCCAAGCCCCGGGTCTACCGCCACTCAGAACTTGCAAATCAAATGCTACTTTGCGGTTATTGCTGTAGGCTTCAGGTCTGAGCTGAAAGCGCACCCAGAGAGTGCAGCCCCATCCCACACTTCACTCAGAGCCCCCTCCTCCACCCCATTCATAGGGAACCCCAACATCCACAATCCCATTAGCCAAATGTAACCACGTGCAACAAATTGGAGGTCATCTCTGATTCATGGAAGTGGATCTGGGACCCCACTGCGCAATCGCCCAATGTCCAGACTCTGTACAGGCCAACAAGCCTGGTGAAGCTTGTGTGGGAGACTTTGATTGGACTGAGAGATCATTCTGGTTTGGTGCTGGTCAACTTCATCAGAACCAGTCCTGGGCATAGCTACTGCCACTGCTTAGCTCCTTGGACAGCACCTTCTAAATCCACAATCACTCCCTTCTAGAAGGACAAGGGCAGCAGATACATGTGAACACCACTCCATACAAGTTCCCCTCCAAGTCACTCACCATCCTGACTTGGAAATGTATCACCATTCCTTCAGTGTTGCTGGGTCAAAATCCTGGAATTCCCTCCCTAAGGACATTGTGGGTCATCCCACTGCATGTGGTCTGCAGTGGTTCAAGAGGGCAGTTCAGCCCCACCTTCTCAATGGGCAACTAGGGATGGGCAATAAACTTTGGCTCAGTCGGTGATGTTCACATCCAAAAAAGGAATTAAAAGTCTCATTTATGTAAAGCCTTTGATGGAAGGACATAGTCGAAGGTGCTGCATGGGAGGTTCATCAAACCAGATTTGACCCAGAGCCAGCCAAAGGCAGAAGACCAGACAGTTGGCAGAAAATCTTATGTAAAGAGCTAGGATTTACTGAGCACATTGCCATCATAGAATCTCACAGCACCACAGGTGTCCTTTCAGCATGTCATGCCTGTACTGGCTCTACCTAAGAGGCAACTGAAATCAATCTAACACACCAGTTATCTCCTCAACCCCCAGCATATCATGTGTCTGTGGTCACAGCAAGTTATTAACTGCAGATATTCATCCTGAGCTATTTCTTTGGGGAGGGTTCTGAAGAACGGTCACTGGAGCCGAAATGTTAACTCTGATTTTTTCTTCACAGATGCTGCCATACCTGCTGAGCTTTTCCAGCAGCTTCTGCTTTTGTTCCTGTTTCTGTGAGGAGTGGTTTTCTTGTCTAACCCTGTAAGTCAGTCCACTTCATGTACAAGCCTAGATGACTTTGAAAGTTCCAATGGAATCTGATTCCACTGCCTTTTCAGGCTGTGTTTTAGACTTTCACAGGAATGTGAAGAAAATATAACTTTCCAATTAGTCCCTTAGTTGTTTTATCAACTATTTGAAATCCTGAAATTGGGTCACAGACTCACTTGCCAGAGGAAAGCTTTTGCCCACAATTTTAATAGCAGTTTTCATATTTTCCTTTGACCTTCTGAAAACCATCACACTTAGAATTGCGCATAATGCTCCATCAGAGACCTAATCAGTGCTTTATAAAAGATTTTAGGATGACATCCCCATTTTATAATTCTATGCACACATAGACACAAATCCATGTATCCCATTCACTTTTTGAAAAATCCTACCAGTTTGCCTCGCCATCTTCAAAGTCCTTGTAAATACATACTTTGGTCCCACTGTCCCCTATAGCACAACGCCATTTCACTTATTCCCCATATTGTTTTTCTCAAACTGCATCACTCATCGAGGTTTCATTACATTTGCCATCTGTCTGCCCTTTCCATGAACCAATCTCAGTCATCCATATTTTCTTCACTACCTACTATGTTGGTGTTACATCTATATGTAGTCCAAGTTTCACAGCCATATAGGAGAGTCAGAAGGATGACTATCTTAGACACAAGATCTGTCTCATCACAGGTGCCACAGTTATTGAACAGGAGAAAGTAAGGGTTGTAGATGTCGGAAGCCAGAATCATTAACATGGAATTGCACAAACACAGCAGGTCAAACAGTATCTGTAGATCAGGAAAATCAATGTTTTAGGCCAAAACTCTTCATCAGGACTGAATATTCTCATCAGAAGATGGTACTCACAGATTGGATGAGCTGTTGGATCTCTGCATTGATGTCAGACTTAGATGAGAGTTGGCTGTCCAGTTAGGGGACTTGTTTCACAGTTGGCAGGATATTCCTGTTGATCTTAATGGAGGGATAGACCAGAACATGACCTGGGACTTGAGTCTTCTTGAGGTTGAGGCTGAGATCAATTCATCGGTGAAGGTGGTAAGCACAGTTTGAAGATTCCTTCCTAGACTGTGGAGATGATATTGCCATCCATAGACTGAAGTTCCACAAGCGAGTTTGATGTCATTTCCTTCTTGGATTTCAACCGATTGGCATTGGAAAGTTTCCCATTCATCCTGTCAATAATATCTCCCCTGCTGGGAAGCTTGTTGTTGACAAGATGAAGTTTGGTGGTGAGGATAATAGAGAAAAGGGTGGGGGTGATCACACATAGGCCTGAAAGGATTCTGCCAGATCACTGTCAGTGAGGACTGTCACTGACATCTTGTTGTGGGGGAGATGGGGGACATTGGTGAATTTTGCATCATGTTCAGCGCAACATTGTGGTCCAAGGGGCCCAGTCCTATGCTGTACTCTTCTGTGTTCTATGTCCTAGTTTCACTGGACAGCCGGTCCTTGACAGGATCTTTCATAGCACTTCCTGATTTACTGAGTAAAAAATGTTTGTCAGGTGGATGAAGGCCACATAGAGTGGTTGGTGTTATTCCTGGCATTTCTCTTGGAGTTACCAAGCAGTTGAAATCATATTTGTGGTTCCACTGTTTGGTTGCAAGCCACACTGACTTACAAGAGGATTTCCTCAGACAGAGGAAAACCAAAATAACTGCGGATGCTGGAAATCAGAAACAAGAATAAAAATTGCTGGAAAATCTCAGCAGCATCTGTGGCGATAAATCAGAGTTAACATTTCGGGTTTAGCGAGCCTCCTCCAGCACCATGTCACCAGAACATTACCTGGGTATTGGGATTAATTGTCTCACGACAATACCAGTAGGCCATCACTTCCCCTTGGTTGTAACCCATTCACTGTTTCAGCTTCCTTTAGTAGTTAATTCTTTTGTTGTAGATAGACTTTTATTCATACTTCATATTGTCTCAGAGTGTTAAAAAATTCCACCCAGAAAAGGACTCCTTAATAGATTTCACATGTGAAATAGCTAATTACATATGAAAGCACGATTTGGGAATGTAAGGAAGCTCTGAACCAGGGCTTGTGGTATTGTCTCAAAGTTGCCAATATCCTGATGGAACAGCAGGTGAAGTAGCAATGCCTCTGGCAGTAGATCCTGAAGTCGTTTGCATTTTCATAGCACCTTTCACGACTTGAGGATGGCGCAAACGAGTCAACAGATAATAAAGAACAGTTGTTGATGTATCATAGGGAAATATGGCAGGGCAATCTTTGCATAGCAAATTGCCAGAAACAGGAATGAGACAAATGACTGGATACTGGTAATCTGTTTTAATGATGTGCTTGGGTTGGGGGAGGGGCGGTGCGGATGTTGGGAAGGGAGCAGTAGACTCCAACAGTTCAAGAAGGCAGCTCAGCATCACCAGCCCCAGCGCATCTAGAGAGGGTAACAAATGCTGGCAAGGCAGAAATGCCCACACCCACAAATGAATAAAAAAAATGTTTGCCAGAACACCTGGAGAAATCACCTACTGTTCAATTCATCTTGTGAAAATCTTTTATGTTCCCAGGAGAGTAGGTTTAAACTCTCACCTGAAAGGCAGCCCCTGTGGCAGAGTAACATTGTCCTGTGCAGCAGACTGCAATCTTAGACCCTATAAGTATATGCAGTGAGGTGTGAAGCTGAAATCTCTGTTTCAAAGATAAAAACACTATCATTGAGTCAAGATTTACATTGGTCAATTAATTCTTCATTCAAAACCTGATGTAACCATCATTGTAAACATAACCCTTTCTCAGCTTGGAGCCTTTGATCTTGCATTTCCCTAGAGGGACTTACTAATATTCATTATCCCTTATGGGCAGTTTATGTCCATCTGGGCTCTTTGTGAACAGAGTAAGCGTGAATTTTTTTTATCAGTTGTTCTGCAGATAACCAGTAGGGTTTTCTCAGATTTTTGGACGAAGGTGCCTGGCAAGGATTCAGGGATGATCTTCTCACAGATGGAGAGTAGATGGTCCCTTAAGTCTATTTTCTTGCTCTCTTGAAGACCGGTGGCCCTTGGAAATATCTTCAATGCTGTTTGTGACAGAATCTCTGTATCAGCTGTGAGGACAGACACACAAACATCAGCATCTTTGACGTATCAATAGCTATTGAATGAGAGGAGGACAAAGGAAACAATTGAAAGTGTCCCTAAAGGCTTGACTCAAGAAATGGAGCATGTATATGAATGCATGGGAGACCTTATTTGGAAGAAACCAGCACGGAGGAAGCACTTTTATGAAGAAATGCAGTTGTTCAGGAATACCCAACAGCAAGAGGATGTATGGAAAGGGAACTGGAGAAAGGAATGCCAATGATCTCAAGCCTAAGTACCAACTGCATCTCCCGGAAACACCTGCCAAATATGTATTGGGAGATGTGGCTCTAAAATCAGGCTCAACAACCACACGAGAACCTATGGAACCCATGACCACTGACACGGAATTTCCTTGGAGGACAATCGTCCTCATTTAGCAAGTGATTGCTGATGACGACTATATCAAAAAGTTCCATTTGATCATCAAGCTTTGAAATCATAATGCCTATACTGAAGTCCAGGTCATGTAATTATAACAAGAGTAGTAAAGGTACTAGTACCAATCCCTGCAATGTCACTCCATCCCTTCCTCCACTTGGAAAACATCTCTTCACCACTGCATTCTCCAGCCCTTAGCCAACATGGTCTCAAATTGCCACTCTCTCTTTGATATGATTTTTTCTACTTCCGGGACATATTTGAATGTGTTTAAGAGGGCTGAACAGGACATTGCTCGTGTTTTTCATGGAATCTCAGAAATGTTCCAGTGCAGAAAGAGGCTATTCAGCCCATTGTTAATGCACTGGCTCCCTGAACATTGCAACTTAGCTGGTCTTCTATCTTATTGCTGTACCCTCTGTATTGTTTGTGTCTGTAAAATCCTCCACTCCCACTACCGTCTTGAAAGCTTTGAACCTGTGTGACCACATTTCAAAGCAGTAAGTTCCATATCCTAACTGTTTGCTGTGTTTAAAAAGGTTTTTCTCAAATTGTATTTTCTTCTTACAACACTTTGAAATACTCTCTTGGAAATTGTTTTAGTTCTTGATCCTTTCACGAGTGGGAATTTTTCCCTTATCCACACTGTGTGGACCACTTCTGTATTGAAAACTTCTGATGAATCTCCTCTTAGCCCTCCCCTCCCCAGGAAAAACAGTTCCAACTCCTCCAAACTATTCTCACAATTTATAGTGGGAGTAATCTCACCGAACAGGTAATCCAGCACAGTCCAATGTTCCGGGGACAAGGGTTTGAATCCCACTATAACGGTTGTTGAATTTTTAATTCAGTAAAAAGTCTGGAATGAAAAGCTAATCCATTGTTGACCATGTAAATACTTTTGTAAAAACCCATTTGGTTCACAAATGTCCTTCAGGGAAGGAAACCACTGCCCTTACCTGGCATGGCCTACGTCCAACTCCAGCACGTAGATTGACTCGCAACTATCCTCTGGGCAAATAGGGATGGGTAATAAATGTTGACCCAGCCAGTGACACCCACATCCCATAAACAAATAAAAAATAAAACTGAAGTGTCCCATCCCTGGATACGTTCTGATTAACGTTTCCTGCTTTCTCTCCAATGCACTCATATCCTTCGTAAAATGTGATGTCCAGAACTGTACACAGTTAGAACAGAATCAAGCATTGTAGAATTTGACAGTACAGAAGGAGGGTATTGGATACATCATGTCTCTATCGGCTCCTGACAGCTACCCAGCTATCCTGTTCTCCAGCTCTGTCCTCGCAGCCCTCTAAATTTGTCACTTTGGAATATATATCTAGCTCTCTTTTGAAAGCTCCTATGGAACCCACCTTCACCACCCTCCCAGGCAGCCCATTCCAACTCCTAAAAACTCTCTGAATAAAGAGGTTTCTCCCCATCTCATTCCTAGCTCTTGCTGACAATTGTGAAATTGTGGCGTGCAGTTAGTGACACATAGTGGAAACAGAATATCCTTCTTTACCTTGTCTACATTATTCATAATTTTGAACACCTCATTAAGGTCACACCTTAATCTTAGAGTCACAGAGCCATAGAGTTGTCCTGCATGGAGAAAGACGCTTTGGTCGAACACATCCATATCCTAAATTAATCTAGTGCCATTTGCCAGCATTTGGTCCATGTCCCTCTAAACCCTTCTTATTCATATATCCATCCAAATGCCTTTTAAATGCTGTAATTGTACCATCCTGCACCACTTCCTTTGCCAGCTCATTTCAAACACACACCACCATCTGCTTGGAAAAGTTGCCCCTTAAGTCCCTTTTAAATCTTTCCCCTCTCCTATGCCCTCTTGGACTCCCCAACCCTGAGGAAAAGACCTTGGCTATTCACTCCATCCATGCCCCTCACGATTTTATAAACCTCCATAAGGTAAACCCTCAGCCTCAAAGCACCAGGGAAAATAGCCCCAGCCTATTCATCTTCTCCCTATAGGTCAAACCCTCCAACCCTGGCAACACCCCTGTAAATATCTTCAGCACCCTTTCACGTTTAATACATCTTTCCTACGGAAGGGAGACCAGAAGTGAATGCTGTATTTCAAAAGTGGCCTCACCAATGTCCTGTACAGCTGCGACATGCCCCAGGGAGAATAAACCCAACCTCTCTAATCTTTCCCTGTATGTAAAATCCCTCATTCCTGGTATCATGCTCGTAAATCTCCATTGCATTCCCTTCAGGGTTTTAACATTCTTGTTTTATTAAGATGCACAGAACTGAACACAATACTGGTGATCCAACCAATGATTTGTAGAAGTGTACCATCACTTCCTTGCTTTTATACTGTATACCTCTGTTTTTAAATCCAAGGATCCTATAAGCCTTCTCAACATCTGTTTTAATTTGCCTGGCCACCTTCAGAGAATTATGCACTTGAATGCCCAAGGTCCCTCTGCTTCTGCATTCCTCCTCAAAGCCGTACCATTGAGTTCTCCTGTTAAGGGCTAACCAATGTGTTATGTAGGGTCATCATAACCCTCATCCTGCTCTTGTACTCCCTGCCCCTATAATAAAGCTTAGCATACTGTCTGTTTTATTACCGCCTCTCTCTAGCCCTTACATCTTTAATAACTTCTGTAAAAATGTTCCCAGGTCCCTCTGCTGCTGTACACCCTTGAAAATAGTAATCTTTATTTTATACTCTCTCTCTGAGCTTTTTGTACCAAAGTACATCACCTGCTGCTTCTCCATATTGAACTTCATCTGTCACCTATCTGCTCACCCCTCTAATTTGTCGATGTCCTTTTGATATTATCAATTGCGCTCCTCACAGTTTACACTTCTCCCAGGATTTGTGGCATCCACAAACTTTTAAACTGATCTCTGCATACCAAGATCTAAGTCATTAATTTATCATAAAAAGTGAGGGTCTCAATACTGACTCTGGGGAATTCCATGACAAAAACTGCCCAACAACCATTGCCTTCTGTTCCCCTCCCTCAGCCAATAGTGTACCTGTGTTGCCACTATCTCTTTTATTCTACGCTCTATAATTTCCTCACAAGTCTGATGTGTGCTGCTGTATTTTTGCAAGTCCATATACGCCACATTAACAGACTTTCCTTCATTAACCTTCTCTGGACCCTCTTCCAAAAATTTTGCAGTTGGTTAAACTCAATTTCCTTAGTAAATCCATGCTGACTTTCCTCATTCACTCCACATTTTTCTATCTGACTATTAACTCTATCCGGAATAATTGTTCCTGGAAGTTTCTCCACCACCAAAGTTAAATTGACTGGTCTATAATTCCTGGGCTGATCTTTACAAACTCTTTTTGAATATGGGATAACGTTTGCAATTCTTCAGTCCTCCAGCACCACCTTCAGGGAAGGATGAAATATTATTGCCACTGCCTCTGAAGTTCTCATGCCCTCTCCTTCAATCCCCTTGGATACCTCTCATCCAATCCTGGTTCTTGATCAATTTTTAGTCACAGCAGTTGATCCAGTGCCTCCTCCATATCAATTTTAAACTCTTCTAGTGATTGGGTTTCCTTCTGTCGCAAGGCTTGGTCAGCATCTGTCTTGTAGGTGAAAGCAGATGCAAAGTATTGATTTAACATCTAACCATGTTTCTCACTCCAACTGTAAATCCTCTAAATCCCCTACTCCTCCTTTATCACTCTTGTACTATTTATAGTTTCTATGAATAAAAATATAAATAATTTGTATTTACAGAAAATGTTGAGATTTCAATGAATGCTTTTTCCTTTGATCTTGACACATCCTACCATAGGAAACTCACATCTACAAACACTTGTCCTTTAGTAGCCCTCACAATACTATGATGTCAGTCACAATATGGGTTATTAAAGTCCCCTGTTGTAACTACTCCATCAGTGTCTACACCTTTGTGCAATTTCCTTTTCCTTGCAGACTTGTTCCTGCATATCTCTTTCATTAGTGAGTGGCGTTTCCATTACACTGAGCAAGGAATGGTATCTTTATTTCTTGGCTCTAGCCAAATTGATTCTGCCCTCTGAAACATCCTTTTTCTCCAGCACTGCAAAGCTCTTAACCAAAATTCCGATTTTCTTTCCCTTTCTATCATTCCCGAGCATGTTCTAAATGGGAACATTTAACATCCAGATCCACCCTTCCTTAAGGCAGATCTCCATTTTTCCACAATGTCATAAACCCAAAGGGCAACCTGCACTTGTAACTCCCCAGACGTATTAAGTATACTCCATGCATTCACATCCATGCGGTGTAACCCTGATTTAAACTTCACTGCTTACTCATTTACTCCGGCTCCATCTATTAACTTACTCTTCTGTAGTTTAGTGTGAGTTGTCTCTCCCAGTAATGTGTGCACCCTGATTTACTTTCTAATATTCTCTCTTTGTTCTCACATCCCTGTTGAGTTGGTTTAATTGAAGTCAAGGTAACAGTTGCCCTGAATTTCTAAACCAGCACTTACATCCGGATTGGGATTGGTGATATTGACAACATCTTACAGATGGCCATTGATTGCTGCTTTTTGCAGGTGACAGAGGCCCTGTATAGATTGAGAGGGGATGGAGAGGATTCCTCACTAACCAGATAGAAGGGATTATAAGGACACCTACAGTGCAGAGGATGCCATTCAACCCATCGCAGCCACATTGACAATCTGAAGAGCATCCCACCCCAACCCAGCCTGCTACCATATCCCATAATCCCACAATTACTATGACTAATCCACCTAGCCTTCACAACCCTGAACACTACAGACAATTTTCAGCATGGCTAATCCAACCTCACCTGCACATCTTTGGACTGTGAGAGGGAGCCAGAGCACTCGGATGAGCCCACAGACAGTAGCCCGAGGGTGGAATTGAACCCAGGTCCCTGTGCTGTGAGGCAGCAGTGCTAACCACTGAGCCATTGTGCTGCTCTTGGAATGTGGATTTAAAAGATCCAGGCATTGTTTGCACATGGGTCTAGGGGTCTGATATGTCAATGGTGAACATACAGCAACCATATGGGTATTACATTAATATATAGTTGGTGTGTGACCATTGTCAGAAGGTCTCTATCATGGTAACAGACACAATGCACTCAGACTGCACCACTCAGCCTTTCCCACCATCCTTGGTCCACCACAAAGAATCAGCTGCTGGGCAACAAAGAAAACCAGCTTCAGACCTGCTCCATGAAACCTCTACTGACTACATAGGGGCAGCCTGAATATAGTGAGACTCGTCTGATAACCATGCTGTCATCAAGCAAGCCACTGTGGTGCTGGAGGAATGGACTCAGTATCTCAGCTGCTCAAGGTAAACCCTCAGTGGACTCAAAATATTAACTCTGTTTTCTGTCCACTGATGCTGCTGCACCTGCTGAGTTTCTCCAGCAATTTGTGTTTTTGTTTGTTTCAGATCTCCAGTTCTTTGTTTTATTTGCAGGTCTGTGATGCTCTACTATTCCCCCAACTACAATACAGTCATTGCCACCTGGCTACAACGTTGCCTGTGTGATAGAAAACAGACGGATGATGATAAACGGGATTTTTTTTCAGGCTGGAAGAAGATTTATAGTGAATTTCCCCAAGTGTTGGTATTGAGACCCTTGTTTTTCTAGGTATATATGAATATTCTTGACTTGGTGTAAAGAGGAAAGTTTCAAATTTTATGGATGACATAAAACTTGGGAGAATTGTCAACTGTGAGGAGGATAGTGCAGAACATCAACTGGATATTGTTAAGTTGTTGGAATGATCAGGTAGCAGGCAGATGAGGTTTAATGCAGAGAAGCGCACGGTAATGTATGGAGAGGCATAAAGGGTACTATTCGAAAGTCTGTGCAGAAGCAGAAACAACTGGGTATATACGTACATGAGTCGCTAAATGCAGCAGGACAGGTGGAGAGACCTGTTATAGTAGACTTCAACTACAATACTGTGTAAAATTCTGGGCAGCACATTTTAAGAAGGACATGAATGCATTGGTGAGACTGCAGAGGAGTGTTATGAGAATAGTTCCTTGGGACTGGTTTCCTTGAAGTTGAAAGACTAAGAAGAGATTTGATGGAAGTTTTCAAAATTGTGAGGAGTCCTGTCAGAGTGGTAAGGGGGAAACTGTTCCTATTCTTAAATGGGTCAAGAATCCAAGGGCACAATTTCAAAGTGTTTTGCAAAGAAAGCAAATATGAAGCAAGAAAATTTTTTTATGCCCAGCAAGTGATTAGGGCCTGGAGTGCACTGCATGACAATGTGGTGGCACCTCCCAGTCGCAAACCATTTCCACTCCCCCTCCCATTCTCTTGATGACATGTCCATCATGGGCCTCCTGCACTGCCACAATGATGCCACCCGAAGGTTGCAGGAACAGCAACTCATATTCCGCCTGGGAACCCTGCAGCCATATGGTATCAATGTGGACTTCACCAGTTTCAAAATCTCCCCTTCCCCTACTGCATCCCTCAACCAGCCCAGTTCGTCCCCTCCCCCCACTGCACCACACAACCAGCCCAGCTCTTCCCCCCCACCCACTGCATCCCAAAACCAGTCCAACCGGTCTCTGCCTCCCTAACCGGTTCTTCCTCTCACCCATCCCTTCCTCCCACCCCAAGCCGCACCCCCCGCTACCTACTAACCTCATCCCACCTCCTTGACCTGTCCGTCTTCCCTGGACTGACCTATCCCCTCCCTACCTCCCCACCTACACTCTCTCCACCTATCTTCTTTACTCTCCATCTTCGGTCCGCCTCCCCCTCTCTCCCTATTTATTCCAGTTCCCTCCCCCCATCCCCCTCTCTGATGAAGGGTCTAGGCCCGAAACGTCAGCTTTTGTGCTCCTGAGATGCTGCTTGGCCTGCTGTGTTCATCCAGCCTCACATTTTATTATCTTGGAATCTCCAGCATCTGCAGTCCCCATTATCTCTGACAATGTGGTGGGGGCAGGTTTGGTAGAAGCATTTAAGAGAAGCATTGGATGATTATTTAAAGAGAAACAATATTCAGGATATGGGGAAAGGGCATAAAAGGCAAGTGAGACTTTTTTTATTATTTATTCATGGGATGTAGGTGTCCAGCGTTTGAAGTGAACCAAGTAGATTTTTACAATAATTGGGTGTAGACAGTGGCTCAGTGGTTAGCACTGCTGCTTCACAGCACCAGGGGCCCAGGTTCGATTCCACCCTCGGCCGACTGTCTGTGTGGAGTTTACCCATTCTCCCCGTGTCTGTGTGGGTTACCTCCGGGTGCTCCGGCTTCCTCCCAATGTCCAAATGTGTTCATGTTAGGGTGGGTTGGCCAAGTTAAATACAGGGTTACAGAGATAGGGTATGGAATGGGTCTGGGTTTGGGTGCGATGCTGTTGGAGGGGTTGGTGTGGACTTAGAACATAGAACATAGAACAATACAGCGCAGAACAGGCCCTTCGGCCCTCGATGTTGCGACGACCTGTGAACTAATCTAAGCCCCTCCCCCATACTATCCCATCATCATCCATTTGCTTATCCAAGGACTGTTTAAATGCCCTTAATGTGGCTGAGTTAACTACATTGGCAGGCAGGGTGTTCCACACCCTTACCACTCTCTGAGTAAAGAACCTGCCTCTGACATCTGTCTTAAATCTATCACCCCTCAATTTGTAGCTATGCCCCCTTGTACAAGCTGAAGTCATCATCCTCAGAAAAAGACTCTCACTGTCCACCCTATCTAATCCTCTGATCATCTCTATTAAATCCCTCTTAGCCTCCTTCTCTCCAATGAGAACAGACCCAAATCCCTCAGCCTTTCTTCATAGGGCCTGCGCTCCAGACCAGGCAACATCCTGGTAAATCTTGTCTGCACCTTTTCCAATGCTTCCACATCCTTCCTGTAATGGGATGACCAGAACTGCATGCAGTATTCCAAATGAGGCCGCACTAGCGTTTTGTACAGTTGCAGCATGACATCTTGGCTCCGGAACTCAATCCCTCTACCAATAAAACCTAACACACCGTAAACCTTCTTAACAGCACTATCAACCTGGGTGGCAACTTTCAGGGATCTATGTACATGGACACCAAGATCCCTCTGCACAGCAACACTACCAAGAATCTTTCCATTGACCCGATATTCTGCCTTCCTATTATTCCTCCCAAAGTGAATCACCTCACATTTATCCGTATTAAACTCCATTTGCCACCTTTCAGCCCAATTCTGCAGTTTATCCAAGTCTCCCTGCAACCTGCAACATTCTTCCACACTGTCCACCACTCCACTGATTTTAGTGTCATCTGCAAACTTACTAACCCATCCACCAATGCCTGCGTCCAAGTCATTTATAAAAATGACAAACAGCAGTGGTCCCAAAACAGATCCTTGAGGCACACCATTAGTAACCAGACTCCAGGCTGAATATTTTCCATCAACCACAGCTCGTTGCCTTCGTACAGAAAGCCAGTTTCAAATCCAAACTGCTAAATCTCCCTCAGTCCTGTGCCTGTGTATTTTCTCCAATAGCCTACCATGTGGAACCTTATCAAAGGCTTTACTGAAGTCCATGTACACCACGTCAACTGCCCTTCCCTCATCCACATGCTTGGTCACCTTCTCAAAAAACTCAATGAGGTTTATGAGACACGACCTGCCCTTGACGAATCCATGCTGACTATCTCCAGTCAAATTGTTGCTTGCTAGATGATTATAAATCCTATCTCTTCTCGTCCTTTCCAAACATTTTCCTACAACAGACGTAAGGCTCACAGGTCTATAATTACTTGGGTCATCCCTACTGCCCTTCTTGAACATGGGCACAACATTTGCAATCCTCCAGTCCTCTGGTACTAAACCTGTGGACAATGAGGACTCAAAGATCAAGGGCAAAGGCTCTGCCACCTCCTCCCTAGCTTCCCAGACAATCCTTAATGGGCCGAATGGCCTAGTTCCACATTGAAGGGATTCTATCACAATAATAGCACCTAAAGGCAATGCTGTTCTTTATAATGTGACTATATCCCTTATGAATCTTAAAATCAGATTTATTTTATATACTGTTAGAATGTTGGCCACAGATTCAAAATTATAATTGTTGTCTGCAGTAATCAAATCTGTTTGCTGAATCTTTAATAAACTTAAATATCCACATAAAACCACTGAAATGCAATGGCACATCATGTGTGCTGTGTTTATAATACACGAGCAGCTTGCTGGAGATCCTTTCTCTGCAAGTGTAATTTATTGAACTTACTTTTAATTTTAATGTGTTTATCTCTAGTGATCATGAGTTGGTGAGGCAAGTGAAATTAATGTCTGAGTTAATGTGCTGTCCGCCTTTCTTGGTCAGTAGAAAATGTTCTTCAATTCAACTTGAAGCATGACTGCTGGAAATAAGAAAGTTTTAGGAAACATGTCTGGAATCTCCTGCAAAAGACTGCTGTAAGATGAGTGGCTAGCTGCTGTGACTATGTAAGGAGCTAAATTATGATAAGGTAACAATTTGACCAGGATATTGCCAAGAATTTATTATAATGATTGCACAAATATGATTTGACTGCAATGCAAATTAATAAAAGAAAGGATTAGGGTCTTTATTAAATTCCCAGGGTGTGTATCAAAGATGGTAGAGCGGTGTTTCTGAAACTAAAAGAAAAGGAGGGAAATCAAGTATTTGCATTAAATATAAACGACAGGAAAAAAGTAGGAGTTGGCCCATTTTCAGGCACGGGGTCGTGATCACAGCACACATCTTGCCCCACAACTCCAACCAGCCAATCCAGTCCTGTGGAGGCAGAAAACACACAAACTTCATCCCAGCTCCCTGTTTTAATGATGACAGTGGGTAAGCAGAATGTTCTGAAGAGTCATGTTGGACTCAGAATGTTAACTCAGTTTTTTCTCTATCATCAGCTGCTGACAAACCTGTTGAATTTCCCGAATGTTCTCTGTTTTCATTTCAGATTTTCAGCACCTGCGATGTTTTACTTTAATCAGAAGGTGCTGCTGTCGGGCTTCACATGTGATGTGGAGCCTAGCAATGAGGGTTAATGTAACCTTTTCCTATCATGAACAGCTTGAAGGCACCCTGCGTCTCTAAACAAATCTGTGCACATTAAACAGAAACTACTGCAAGGCGAAGTAGTCCAAACGCAGCAATGGGAGAGACAGGACTGCCATGTTTCCCTTTGTGGCATTGGCACAAGCATTAGAAAGGAAAAACATTAGGGTATTCAGCCCTTCAATCTTGCTCCTCCAATCCTATTTCACCATTCTATAAGATCGTAGCTGATCTACCCACGGCCTCAATTCCACTTTCATGCCAGTTCTTAACAGCCCTCAACAATTCAACTTTTCCAAAATCTTTCTACCTCCTCTTTAAATACTTCCAATGACCGAACCTCCACAACTCTCTCGAGTAGAGAATTCCAGACATTTACTATCCTCAGGGAAAATAAATTCTTTTACATCCCGGTTTCACAAGAGTATCAGCTAATTCTATAATAGGTCCCTGGTTGCAGATATCCCTGCTGGTGGAAACATCGTCTCAATTCTAACATATTCAGCCTCTTCAGAATCTAATACGTTCAATAGGATGACCTTCATCCTTCTAAACTCTAATGAATAAAGGCTAAACCTGTTTAACCATTCTTGGTAAGTCAACCCTTCATTCCCGGAGTCAGCCAAGTGAATCACTTTTGAACTACCTGCAATGCCAGTACGTCCTTTTTCAAAAACAGATACTAAAACTGTGCACAGTATTACAGGCATGACCTCACCAACACCCCATACTACTGTAATAAGACTTCTCTATTTTTAAATTCCAATCCTCAAGCAATTATAAGTCAAACATTCATTTTAACTTCTTAATTACTTGTGGCATCTGCATGCAAACTTTTGCATGCAGCAACGCAGAGACCTCTCTGGGCTGCAATTGTTCATTTCTCTCTTTACTTAAATAATATTTTGATGCTTGCTACGAAAGTGCATGACCTCACACTTTCCTACATTAAACCCCAATATGCCCAGTTTTTGTGCGCTCACTCTATCAATTTAAGACCACAAGAAATTGGAACAGGAGTAGGCCATTCAGCCCTTCAATCCTGCTCCACCATTCAATAGGATCATGGCTGATCTGATATTCCTCACATCCATTCTCCTACCTTTTCTCCGTAACCCTTGATTCCCCGACTGATCAAGAATCTATCTATCTCAGCCTTAAATATACACAAGGACTCTGCCTCCGCAGCTCTTTGTGGCAACGAGTTCCAAAGACATTCAACGCTCAGGTATTCCTCCTTCTCGCAGTCTTAAATTGGCTCCCTTTTATTCTGACGCAATGCCCCCGGTCCTAGACTCTCCCATGAGGGGAAACATCTTCTCTGCATTTACCCTGTCAAGCCCCTTAAGAATCCCACATGTTTCAATAAGATCACCTCTCATTCTTCTAAACTTCAGTGAGTAGAGTCCCAACCTGTTTAGCCTTTGCTCTTAAGACAATCCCTGCATAATAGGGACCATCCAAGTGAACATTCTCTGAAATGCCTCCAACGATACAATATCTGTCCTTAAAAAAGGGACCAGAACAGTTCACAGTACTCCAGATGTGGTCTCACCAGCACCTTGAAAGTAGCAGCAGGAATAAAGGCAAACATTCCATTAACCTTCCTGATTGGCTGCTGCACCTGTGTGTTAGCTCTCTGTGTTTCATACACAAATACCGAAATCCCTTTTTGTTGCTGTTTTCTGCAATTTCTCTCCATTTAAATAATATTCTGTTTTTCCTTTCAAAATGAACACCACATTTTTCCACATTATACCACATTTGCCAACATTTTGACCACCTACTTAATTTACCAATATCTCTCTGTAAACTCTTTGTATTTTGTATGTTCTATCCCTTTTGCCTTTCCACCTATTTTTGTGTCACCTGCAAATTTGGCTACAGTGCATTCACTTCTTCCATCAAGTCATAGAGTTATACAGCATGCAAACAAACCCTTTGGTCCTACCTATGCTAACCAGATATCCTAAATTAATCTAGTTCCATTTGTCAGCATCTGGCCCATATTCCTCTAAACCCTTCCTACCCATGTGCCCATCTGAATGCCTTTTAAATGTTGCGATTACACCAGCTTTGGCCACTTCCTTCTGCAGCTTATTCCATGCACATACCACCCTCTGCGTGAAAACGTTGCCTCTTGGGTCCCTTTCTTATCTTTCCCCTTCACCTTAAACCTATGCTCTCTAGTTCTGGGCTCCCCTATCCTGGGAAATAGATCTTGGCTATTCACCCTATCCATGCCCCTCATGATGGAAGTTATGTCAGTAATGCCATAAACAGCTATATAGGGTCCCTTAACATTGTGTAGAATAGATTTTGTTGTGGGTATTTATTAAGCCTGTTGACCTTGCTTTTTGGAATATATATTTGGTAAACAACGTTAGTTGGAGGGATATTAATAGTGTAATATGGTAAGTTAGTCATTAATATATATTATAAAGAGTTTTAGTCCCAGCACTGATCCCTGTAGAACCTCATTAGACAGAGGTCACCAATCTGAAAATGAAACCTTCGTCTCCATTTGCTGTTTCCTTGGTGTGAGTCAATTCTCTATCAATGCCCATATGCTACCTCCAACACGAAAAGGTTCTTATCTCATGGCTTAACCTTTGGTGAGGTACCTTGGTGAACACCTTCTTGAAGTCCAAATACAGCACACCTACTGGTTTCCCTCTACCCCTCAAAAAACTCCAATAAATTAATCAGATACAATTTCCCTTTCTTGATGCCCTGCTGACTCAACTTGATTGGATAATAATTTTTCAATGTTCTGCTATTACTTTGTTGTAGGGAGAGATATCAAACAGGGGGTCTTGAATTCTGTGTTCAGCAGTACAAGTGACATTTATTCAGAGCTCTTTTACCACACATGTGGGAGAGGCCAGGGACTGCTCTGCATCTGGCTCTCACCGAGGTGCCTTCTTAATCACAGCCTAGTTCAAAGAGAGGCCAGTGACATTCCAAGATAATAAAATGTGAAGCTGGATGAACACAGCAGGCCAAGCAGCATCTCAGGAGCACAAAAGCTGGCGTTTCGGGCCTAGACCCTTCATCAGAGCAGCAGTGACATTCTAACTTTCCCAGCTCAGCCAATCACAACATTTTTATACCTATCGCGGTGCAATAATTACTTTGATGTCATTGTTAGCCACGTGCCACGACAGTCATCATGACTATACAGCAGGTCAGGCAGAACCTCGTGCCAATATTCTACAATATTCTGAAAGTGACCTAACCAATGTGCTGTACAGCTGTATCATGACTTCCTAACTCCTGCATTGACCAATGAAAGCAACTGTACCAAATGCCTTCTTCACTACTTTGTCTACCTGTGACTGTTATCAGCATCTTTCCATTGCGAATGGGATTGCTTTATATAGGGAGCTTTTGTTGATAGCCGAGAGACTAGTCTGTGAGAGACACGTTCTACACATGAGGTAGTTCCAGGAGTCATTTTGCCCTCAACCAGTACCAGAAATCTTTCTTATGCATTAACAATGTTATTATTAAGAGGCACCTTGGAAAGACTAGCATTGATAACAAAGTTAAGAAATATGCAATGTTTCAGAAGAACATTTAAATGCAAGGTGTGAAGAAGTTTGCAGAAGATAAACCAGGAACATGGGCAAGAATCACTCTTGTACTTCATTTTTGTAACCACTTGAATTTTCTTAAAGGTGGGAAGGGACTGTCAAGCTTTCTTCATCAGTGCATGCACAGCTCATGGTGGGCCAATGCTATTATGTAAATAGTACCAAGGGAAATCTCTCTGATGAAGGGTCTAGGCCCGAAACATCAGCTTTTGTGCTCCTGAGATGCTGCTTGGCCTGCTGTGTTCATCCAGCTCCACTCTTTGTTACCAAAGGAAATCTGTTTCCATTAGCTAAATGTTTGTTTGTTGATATTTTCTACAGATCTAATCATATTCAATTCAGTTCAGCCTTGAAACAAGATCTTTCAACAGCAAACAAATATTTGAGACATCAGAAAATGGGAGTCAGCAACACTTTACAGCACCTAAGACTCACTCTTGTAGATATCCACTTGTGAACAGTAATAATATGGCATTCAGTCTGTACAACCACATAAACAGAAAACGCTGCCTTTGGGGAATTAATCAAAAGCATCTTGACAAGGTTAACATTTGTGGCTATTTCTACAGAGCTTTCAAAATCTGTAAAAATCAAAAGTCTGAGGGAGGAAATACTGGATCATGGAATGTGGTTCAATCCTGATGTATGAGGAAAATTCCAAGGTTGATTCAAAATGTTCAGTTCAGTTCATATTCCTGCGTTTGTTAAAGGAATGCTGCTGTTCATATGCAGAGGAACTGACATTCCTCTGTGCGTACACACTGCCATCTTCCATCTCTTACAACTTGTGTGTGTTGTGGCAATATGAACCATGGTGCATATTTGTGGCCACTTTATGTTTTCTATCACTGTCTGCCATGTTGGATGGTAGCCAGTTAGCATACAGTGCAATTCATGCTGGTCTAGCATGAAAAGTTGAATATAGTAAGGCCCCAGCAACATACTAACGACCTGATGTTATTTGTTGAAGGATGGCATTTAACTGTGGAGATGATGGCCTAGTGGTATTATCATTGGGCTATTAATCCTGGGTCACTGGTAATATTCTGGGGTTTCTTGATTCAAATCCCACTGTGACAGATGATGGAATTAAAGTCTAATAATAGCCAAGAAATTACCAGGTTCACTATGGGAAATCTGGTCTCCATGTGACTCCAGACCCACTGCAATGTAGGTGGGTAATAACTGCTGGCCTGGCCAATGACACCCAACATCCTGTGAGTGAATATATTAAACAAACTAAAATGTGGGAGAATACCATAAGCAATTGAGCCTCCACCTGACCAGATGTTTGTGACCTTGACCTAAAACCATGTCTTGCTGTGACAATGCAGAAGTACCCCTGTCTTCCTTGAGGATGAACTCACACAATGTGCTGTCGGCGCACGCTAGGCCCAGAATCCAGGACCTGAAAACTCAGGTAAAAGAGAGGTGCAATCATGCCAAACTGACTTCCAGCAGAACTTTTGAAAATGGAAATGCACCTTGGTCAGTGAGCATATCTGACCACTCCTTCTTGGTCAGGGTACAAAACTATATTTTCCAGTTTTTAGGCAGTGTGGTGGCAGGTGTCCTAGAAAGACAAGCCCTCCCTTTCTCCATGCCCCCACCAGGGCCAATGCCTGTCAGATCATGTGCCAGTCAGGAAACCACCTGATGACCCATCAGGTGTCTTGGCCAGCCAGGTCTTACGTAGGCATGTCCAACAGGGATGCTGGCCAATCAGATGCCAGTGGTCATTGTAAGCTCCAATGGCTCACTGAAGGTCTAAACCAGATGTGGGCAGCACTGAGTAAGGGAAGCAGAGAATGGGAGGGGGAAAGGAGGAATAGCAGGGTGGCAGTCATGAGGAGATGAGATCTGGGGGTCAGCAGTCACCTCTGTTTCCCATCCATGCCCCCTATTTCTCCGAAATTGTGGCAAACACAGGCCCAACTGGATGGGCAGGACACCTATTTTCCCAGTTGAAAGGTATTAATTGGTCCAAGGCAGTTTGAGGCCCTTATGAGGCCATTAATGTTCATTTCAAAAGCCTCAATTAGTGGTGATTGGCAAGGCCCACAAGGGCCTTCTCACCCAGAACTAAACTGCTGTGTTGATAGGGAAGAGGTGGGTACCTTTTAATATTTAAAATATATGTTCAATATAGTTAACCATGTAGGCTTGAGGGGCTGAGTGGCCTTCTCTTATTTCTTGTTCCTATGCTCATCTGTCCCCGATAAACCACCTAATTATTTGCCCTAAACAAAAATCCAAGGAACTGATGCTGGATATCAGAAAAATAAATAGAAATTGCTAGAAACATTCAGTAGGTCAGAACCTGAAGATGGGTCTCTGGACCTGAAATGTTACCCCTGCTTTCTTTTCACACCCGTTGCCAGATCTGTTGAGCTTTTCCATCAATTTCTGATTATTCTACCCTTCCTTCCAGCTTCTCCACCACATCCAGAGAGGAAGAACCTCAGCTTTGAATTCATTTTTCCCGGGAAATTGGAAGGGGATGAAGTGAAAGCTGTTTGCACAGTAAGTTTTTAAAACAAATATGCTCCATGACAGAAAGGTGTCACTGGGCATCCATTCTTCATTTACAAATCTGCTTGAGCTAGAGTATTCTGATGTTCTCAGAAAGTAAAACCCCTTTATAAAATGAAGCTTAACAGAAATAACTTACATAGAAAAGTGAATAATATTTAAATTAGCCATGTTTCTGAATAATAGGCTGTTAATGTGTCTGGCTTAAGCAAACACTTTTTACACTGGAAAGCTAAGGCACATTAACCTGCTCTGAAATGTGTATCCTCACTTAGAAGAGGAATAGGTATCTCTGTTTTAAAAGCTAGTCATGCTGATAGTAATAAATCACAATGATCTTATTGAATGAAATGCTTGACCTGGGACAGATGTTCATTCATTACAAATGAGATCTCAGATAAAGCAAGTATTGGGTCCCATATAAAACTTTGCTGGAGAAAGTATATTTGTAAAACCCACACTTTTTGTTCATTTTCCTTCAGAACAGAGTAGAAAATGTCAAACTGTGAAAAAGAAGTCAGATGTAGAAACTATCTCATCCAGAAGCTGGTGCTAAGTAGGCAGCTCTTTAAGAAAGCAATCAAAGATGGTGGGCTGAATGGCCTCTGTCATATCTGTAAAGTAACAAAGTGCAATCTTTTTCAAGTATCAGGCTGTCTCTGGCTGAGAGCCCGCAGTAAGTCAGTGAAGCACCTGCTGTGTTCATCCAGCCTCACATTTTATCACCTTTTTGAGAAGGTGTTCTGAACCACACACCAATCAGGCATTAGCGAGGCCACCCGAGTAAATCAAGACCCCGTGGGATTGGGGGGAAGTGGGAGGGGGAGGGTTGGACATAAATCTCACCTACCAAGGGCCACTGACCAACCAGAAGCTGGCAGCTCCTGTACTCAGCAGCGCCCCCTGGGAGGCTGAGGTTGCAGGATGGCCAGGCCCCTCAGTCCCAACATTGCAGAGTGACGCTAGGTCACAGGTGAGTAATGTGGGAGATGGATTTTGCAGTTGGGGTTGCAAGGTTATAAGTATATGACAGTAAAAAGGTGTGTGTTTGCAAACTCAACATCGTGTCCTGCAATCAGTTGATAGCATTTGATAATGGACCCATTCCTGCTGAAGGGGACAATAAGCTGGCTTGGTTTTAGCTGCTATGCATGCCCCATAGTGACAGGCTAGTCTCCAGCTGGGTTACTCTCAGCAATGGTGAGCCACTCAAGAGCCTCAGTTGGCAGCAGGGCAGGGGTCATGGATCTTCTCCACCCAGCACTAAATTCCAGTGAAGGCACTGGGATTGGGTTTAACCCCGTCCAACATTGTCAGGGGTCGTCCCTCCATCTAGGCTCCCTACCAGTGTCATTGAGTCAGGCAATCATAGAGATTTATAACACAGAAAAAAAATGGCCCTTCAGCCCATTGAGTCTGTGCCAGTCAATAACAATCACCTGACCATTCTAACCCAATTTTCCAGTACTTGGCCCATGGCCTGTATGCCCTAGCATCACAATTATGCATCTAAATACTTCTTCAATATGATGAGGGGTTTCTGCCTCTCCCATCATTACAGGCAGTGAGCTCCAGATTCCCACTGGCTTCTGGTGAGAAAATGTTTCCTCACATCCCTTCCGAACCTCCTGCCTGTTCTCGTTCAACTTTTCCCCTACTCATTGATCCCTCCACCAAGGGGAACTGTTTAGTCGTATCTATACCATCTATGTCCTTCATAATGTTGTACACTACAATTATGTTCTCTGTCAACCTCCTTTCCTCGAAGGAAAACAACTCCAGTCTGTCCAATCTTTCTTCATAATTGAATTTCTCTAGCCCAGACAACATCCTGGTAAATCTCCTCTGCACCTTTTCCAGTATTATCACATCCCTCCTATAATGTGGATTCCAGAACTGCATACAATAATTGTGATGATATAGCTTTAAGAGGTGTATTTGGTCCTTTTTTTTAATGAAGAATGGTTGGGATGGAGGTATCATGCGGTCTGCTCAAAGCCAATAAAGTAAACAGCTTGTGAGGCCTTGGGTTTTTGGAACAGTAGAAGCAGCCTGAATGGGTAGGGTGAAGTTACTACAGAATTGGAACTTTTAACTTTAGCTTTTAGCAGTTGATGGGTTATTGAAGCTGGATGTGGATGCTCTCATTCATGTCTCTGTAAAATCTGGGGTTCTCCTCCTGCTGCTAGAATTGTATGTGACACTATCTGTTTTACTGAATTTGCCTTTGCCGAGGGTGTATTTATGGAATGTTACTATGTTAGAACAGTTGCTGTTTAGTAGTTAACTAATTTATCATGATGTTAAGCTTTCAAATCGTGTTAAGTCATTCCCATTGTTTCTTTTGTTGTATTTTTAACTATGGCGTATGAATAAAGTGTGTTTTCCTTCAAATCTGATGGTTTGACTAATCGAATTGCATTTGGAACACAATGCCTGGCACTTGTCTTTAAAATAAGAAAATGTTGGGATCTAGGCTATCTCCTTGTCAAGCTTTGAGGGGGTTTGGACTCACCCATAGCATCAGCTAACTATGGCCTAAATAACATTTTATACAATGTATAACCACCCTGTTCCTAACATCTATGCCTCAGTTAATGAAGGCAAGTATTTGATGTAAAAACAGAAATTGCTGGAAAAGCTCAGCAGGTTTGGCAATATGTGTGGAGAGAAATCAGAGTTAACATTTTAGGTCAAATGACCGTTCCTTAGAACCGTTGTACTCGATGTGCATTCTTAACCAATTTAGCCACCAGACATGGTACCTTAAGGAACTGATGTACATGCACACGAAGGGGCCTCAGATCCTCAATGTTTCTCAGGGTACTACCGTTCACCATGGATTCTCTTGCTTCAATTGTCCTGCCCAAGTGCAGCATCTCACATCTATCTGGATTGAATTTCATGTGCCTCTGACCAGCCTATCTCCTATAGTCTAAGGCTATCCGCCTCACTACGTACCATCCTACCAACTTTTGTATCATCTGCAAACTTACTGATCAACCCTCCTATATTTAAGTCTAAATCAATTACGTAAAGCAGAAACAGCAATGACCCCTGTTGGACCCCATTTGGCACCACTTTTCCAGTTGGAAGAATACCCCTCAACCATTACTCTCTGCCTCCTGCCACTCAGCAAACTGTGGATCCAATTTGCCAAATTTTCTTGGCTTGCACGGTGGTCACCTTTGCTATCAGTCTTTCATGTTGGACCTCATCAAAAGTCTTGCTGAGGCCCAAGCAGATAATGTCAAAAACATTATCCTTACCTAAAGAGCTAGTCACCTCTTTGAAAAATTCAATTGATTTGAAGTTGGGAAAAAGTGAGCGGAAGATTCCACTCCAAGGTTCAAATGCAGTGCCATTTCAAAGACTAAAGCAAAAAAAAACCCCAGTGGTGACATATTGGCAAGGGCAGAAGACTAGTTGGTAATTTTCTGACAAAATTCAATGAGGGCTGTGTCAAAGGGATAAGTGCAATGATTGCACATTTTTACAATTTATATGAATGGGTTGTTTGAAGGTATGTATGGGTTGTACATTTTGTTGATGACAAAAAGCGTGGTAGGAAGGTAAGTTGTGAAGAGAACATATGGAGGTTACAAAGACATATAGATAGGTCAAGTGAGTGGGCAAAACTTTGGTAAATGGAGTACAATGTAGGAAAATGTGAAATTGTACATTTTAGCAGGACAAATGAAAAAGCACATTAACCAAATGGTGAGAGACTGCAGGGCTCTGAGATGCAGAGGGATCTGGGTTAGTATGCAGGTATAGCGCATCATTAGGAAGGCTAATAGAATGTTATGGTTTATTGCAAGTGGATTTTAGTACAAAAATAATAAAGTTAACCATCAGTTCTACAAGGTATTATTGAGACCATGTCAGGCGTACTGTATACAGTATTAGTTTCCTTACTGAATAAAAGATATAAACATGCTGGAAGCAGGTAAAGAAGATTTACTAGTCTCATACCTGGAAAAGGTTGAGAGATGTCATCTTATGAAGAAAAGGCTTGCATTTGCTGGAGCTTAGAAGAATTGGAGGCAACTTGATTGAAAAATAAATGATCCTGAGGGCCTTGACATGGTGGATGTGGGAAGAATGTTTCCTGTTATGTGAAAGTCTACAACTGGGTGTCATTGTTTAATTTAAGACTGAGCTGAGAAAAATTGTTTCTCACCAAGATTTGTGAGTCTTTGGAATGCTCTCCCTCAAGAATAGTGGTGTCATTGAACAGAAACTCTATAGTGTGGAAGCAGGCCATTCAGCTCAACAAGTCCACACTAAACCTCCAAAGAACGTCCTAACAAAACCCACCCCAGCCTTGTAACCTTTCATTTCCCACAGGTAACCCACCTAGCCTGCATATTCCTAGACACGACAGGCAATTTTCCCCATGGCCAATCCACCTAGCCTGCACATCTTTAGACTGTGGGAGGATGCATACATGGGAAGAATGCACAAATTCCACACAGACAGTCACCCAAGGCTGGAATTGAACCCAGGTTTCTGGCGCTGTGAGACAGCAGTGCTAACCACTATGCCACCAATCTACGAAGTCAGAGGTAGACAGATTTTTGATGAACAAGGGGTGAAAGGTTGTCAGAAAATTGGAATAACCTGTATATATGGCCATCACCAGCACAAATGAATAAGACCTAAAATTCTTCTGAATGCGTACAATGTCAAAAGGAAAAGGAATCTCCTTTCCAAAATGTTGAATATATAAACTTTGTTGTATGTTGGTATCGGTTGTAAAGCCAAGTAATCCCTTAGTATTATTAGTATCCAGATTCATGTGAGAAAAAAACATTACTTAATCCCATTCCAATACTTATTCCTGTTCTCAAATTCAAGCTACAAGTGGTTGGCCTTGTTGGTAACACATCCAAATGTCATTATTCATGTCTAAGCGTTGGCAAAGCAGGAAAGGGAAGGATTTGTCTGTGTCCAGCTTAACACTTTCAACAAGAGATACTGGACAGTGTTCAGGAGTGGAAAACCACTTGAATATTTTTCCCTTTCCCTGGCTGTTGTTTTCAACTATGACAACTCTTTCTCAAACTTAGCAACATAGGAACAGTAGCAGTTTATTTAGCCCCTTGAGTCAGTGAGATGAGGGCTAATCTTTTAGCTAAATTTATTGACCCACTTCTACCCTGAATCCTTTGATAAATATGGTGAGCAAAAATTTAGAAATCTCAGCCTTAAAATTTACAATCAATCTTGTGTCAATTTGTGTTTGCCATTTAAACTTTGACCACTTGCAGTGTTTACAAATATAGCCCAAATTTACTCTTAAGAAGTCTGGCCCTTATTGTTAGAGTCTGTCCCCTTGTCCTGGACTCCACCTTTTAATCACTCTTAAATCTTCAAAATACAACCTTTGTGTGTAGAAAGATCCTTTGCAATTTAATCACTGCAGTCTAATTACTATTCTGGTAAATTTACACTGTGCTCTCCCTGCAAAGAAATAGATCTTTCCTGAGGTGTGGTACTTAGAACTGGCCATAGTTACTTCAGTGTGATCTAACCAGGTCTTTGTACAGTTGAAACAGAACTGAATTCCAGAGATGAGGTGAGAGGTACTCTTGACATTACAGCAGTGTGTGACTGACTGTGGTGTAATGGAGCCTGAGAAAAACTGGAATCAATGGGAATCAGACAAAACCCCTCCTTTATTTGGACTCAAACCAAGTGCAAAGGAAGATAGTTGGGACTACTGGAGGTCAGTCAGCTGAATCCCAGATTACTTCTGCCAGAATCGCTCAGGATAGTGTCATTAGCCCCAACATCAGTTACTTCCTCAATCACCTTTTCTCCATCAAAAGTTAATGGATTTTTTAATGGTAACTATAAGTTGTTCAGCACCATTTGCAAATTTTCAAGATGTTTATGCTGCCCGTGTTCAAGTGCAGCAAGAGCTGGACAACATTCAGGTTGGTGTGTTGAGTAACATGTGCGTGACACAGCTGGCAGACAATGGCCATCTTCGATTAGAAAGTCTCACTGTCTCCTATTGTAACTCAGTAGTCTTACCGTTGCTGATGGATATCTTTGGGAGTTACCATTGACCAGAACCTGAAATGGACCAACCATATAAATACCGGAGCGACAAGAACGAGGCAGAACAGTGAATAACTCACTTCTTGTGACCCCTTGTAGATGTCTACCATCCACAAGGCACAAGTCAAGAGTGTAATGAGTTATTTCCTAGTTGCCTAGATGGGTACAGATATTAATCAACAAAGTGCACATCCATTGAGCGAATAATTAATTAAATATCTTTTAACTTTAGTCAGATTTAACTTCTTTTTAAATATTATTTCTGTATAATTGGCTTCCCGTTGCTTCATGTATCTGTGAAACATTTACACCTGAGATTCAGAAGGTAATAAGGACTTTTTTGGCTGAACATCTGTGCACTGCTCATTGGTGTTGTCTTTCAAACACAATGCTTGAACTAGATATCTGTCATCTTAAGTGAATGAGAACATGATGCCATGACACTGTTTTAAAAAAAAAGAAAGATTTACTTGTGGCCTGATCTACGTTTGTCTCAAAACCAATATCTGAAACAACCAGAAGGTCATGGTTATTATTAATGGGAAACATTGTGTGTGCAATTTGATTCTGCATTTTCTGCATGATGGCAGTGACTGCACTTCAGAGGTATATCACTGGCTGTAAAGCACACTGAATTGTCCTGAGAGCAGGAGCGACACAATATAAATGCAAGTTCCTTCATTCCAGTTCCAAGATACTGTGACATCAAATAGGATATACATTAAATCTGAAAATTACTGTGAGATATGTTATTGCAAAAAATCGAATGCAATTGGGTTAAATTCTTCTTGCTGGCATTTTAGGAGAAGTCTAGGCAATTTAAAATGAACTGGTTAATGTCTCCATTAAGTTGGCAGTGAGAAAATTCTTCTGAAGGCATAGAATATGCAATGGTGATACTCTCAATGATTCCCAAGCCACATTATTTTATAGTCAGTTATGATGTATGAATTAATGGCTTGAAGTAATATATTTAAACACATCATCTACCTAACAAAAATGTTTATGCAGAAGATACTTAAAACTGCATCCAGTGAGATGTGATTCAAAATGATCAATGCTTTTCTGATGATTTGAAAAAAAAACACACTGAATGCATCAACAAAAGTTTTTGGGACAATGCATATATTTTGTGGACTTATTTAACTACTGCCTTCACATATTCTATGCATTAACAGAAGTGGAAATAGTTTTACTGTTAAAGTTGTTAACCCTGGTTGGATGTATTGCAGAAGATGTTGTTCACATAACTGCATCCTCCAATCATGCCACTGCGCCTCCATTGGCCACTAGCCATGTCCATCCTTGTATCTTCTCATGCCAATTGGTTAGACTCTTAGCTTCCAAGACAGAGGATTTTTGCCTGTCTGACTAACAATTATCCCCATCTATAATTGTTTTTGGAAAATGGCGTTCAATGTCAGATAAAAAGATACTGTTTTTAAAAGCTGATTTCTCTGGAAGGTTAATTCTGGAAGCCATGGAACAATCTAAGACGTTTCTTATTCCTACTCTTGTTTCTATTTTTCTTACTGCAAAACTGCTGTTGTGTTTTTACAATCTGAAATGTATAAACTGTGTATAATTCAAGTGATGGCATAAACTGGTTAAGTGCTTTGGGTGACACACATTTGTTTCTTTAGCATTTAACAAAATATCAGAGCAATTCCTGTCTAAACTTTCTTTGGGTTGCTTTCATTCAAGAATGAATTCCAGAGACTATTACAGAAGAATGACTAAGTATTTACATTGCATGGGAATTGTTTGTTTGAGATCTGGAGGTATTGATATAGTGGACAGGGCTGTTGGTATAAGGAGCCAGTAAGGACTGCAGATGCTGGAAGCCAGCGTCAATAAACATGGAGTTGGACAAACACAGCCGGTCAGACAGCATCGGCCTGAAATGTTGATTTTCCTGCTCCTCTGATGCTGTCTGACCGGCTGTGTTTGTCCATTTCCACATTTAAGGATTCTAGGGTATTTCAGGTTTATCAAACATGGGATGATTGTTGGTTGTATCAGAAATTCAAATGTATGGTCAACATGAACTTTATAATGACTCTGAGATTATTTCCTCCTGATAGGACCATACACAGATTTGGAGTGGAGCAAGACATTTGGGCTTTTCTGCCAAATTATTAGAGTATATTTGAATGTTGTTGAATAAAAGGCAAATTTATCAAAGATTTTATTCTTGTACTCATCAGGACAATTGCACAAAACGCCTAAGGAGGGAGTAAAATGTGTACTTTTGAAAGGAGAGTGTTGATTGTTTGGCAAGTGTACTCTGATAGATGGAGGCATTGTCATGGAGAATGCATCAGTTATGATGACTGACAGTTAACAGCCGGGTTTTGTTTAAAATTTCAACCAGACAGGTTGTCTCTGGTCGGTCAAGGGTTTGCCCTGAGAAATAAACCAATGAATGACTGTCATCTATTTTATTAAGTTGAAACAGGTGCAGTGTGTGCAAATGTCTTTTCTGTCTGTAAAGAACAGGGTCCAGTGTATTCATATACGTACTTTCTAGAACACACAAGTGTACCACACCCTGAATCCGGCTGACAATCTTAAATCGGTTGTCAGCATAATTGTCACAAACTCAGGATTAGTTCACAAATGTTGTCCAATTTCATAATCACATCTAACGTTGGATACAGTGTTGAGAGGTTTGCAAGCATGGGTGGCTTGGGTATAGGCAGTACCTTGCTCATTGCAAACTGCTGAAAGTATATGTGGTTTAATATGCCAACATCTGGGACGTGCAGCCTACATATCTGGCATCACAGTGGCACTGAAATTCATACACCACATTATTCTTTTGTGTGATACATTGATATATTTTCAGATTGACAACAACATCCTATTAGTGGTGAACACCACTCATGTTGTTACTGCATTGTAGGAGTGTGAAAATTGAGATATCTTACTTGCCAGAGAAATCCGACGTAGACTGGCAGGACCAGAGAGTTCATTCATCAGCATGTGTGATGTACAACAAATTTGATCTGACCGGGGTAATTATTATCCATCAGATTGGCTTTGATGAGCCTGATTTCAGCATCAAACTTCCATGATGAACAGATGACTTGGTTCCTATTTAAAGGGCTGTAGAAGAGGCCAATCTGACATCATGTGGAACTGCAGTGATTCCCAGTGTGTATGCTGACCAGTGAGGGGCAGTTGACGGTATTAGTACTCTGCTTTTCAAACTAGTATAATAGACTTTAGCATTTTCCCTACTACTAAAGTCAGCTTACCTGGTCTATAATTGCCCTTTCTCTCGAGCTCCTTTTTTAAAATAGTGGGATCACATTAACTACACTCCAATTGTAGGAACTTTTCCAGAGTGTAAAAAACCTTGGAAGATGACCACCAAAGCATCCATTATTTCTAGGGCTAATTCCTTAAGTACTCTGGGATATAGGTTTTCAAAGGCTTGAGATTGGCCAGCCTTTAACCTCATCAATATCCCCAACACCATTTCTTTACCATTATTATATTCCTTCAGTGCGTCTCTCTCACTCACTAGACCATGTGTTCCCAAACATTTCTGGGACATTACTTGTGTGCTTCATTGTGAAGACAGAACCAAAATATGCAATTAATTGGTCCAGTTTTAAATTCCCATTTCTAACTGTAGGGGTCCTGCATTTATCTTTACCAGTCTTTTTCTCTTTACGTATCTATAGAAGCTTTTACAGTCAGTTTGTATCTTCCTTACAAGCTTCCACTTGTACTCTATATTCCTCCTCTTAATCAATAGCTTTGTCCTCCTTTACTGAAATCTAAACTGCTCCCAGTCCTCTGTCTGCTGCTTTTTGGCCAATTTGTCTGCTCATTCCTTGGTTCTAATACTATCCCTCATTTCCCCTGTTAGCCATGATTATTTTATTTTTGTGCCATGCAGGAATGAACAATTGTTGCAGTTCCTTCATGCACTCTTAAAATGTTTGCCATTGCTTATCCAGTATCATCCTTTTAAATAACATTCCCCAGTTTATCATAGTCAATTCACACCTCACCATTGGAGTTTCCTCTATTTAGATACAGGACCCTAGTCTCAGAATCAACGATGTTACTATCCGTCTTAATGAAGAATTCTATCATATTATGATCACTGTTCCCCAAGGGGCCTCTTAAAGGTAGATTGTTAATTATTCCTTTCTCATTACACTATACCTAGTTAGCTCCTCAAGATATTGATCCAAAAATTCATCCTGTGCACATTCCAGGAATTCCTCCTCTGTATTATTGTTATTGATTTGATTTGCCCAATCAATATGCACACTAGCATACCTCTGTTGCTTGTGTCTCTAATTTCATGTTTAATGCCTTCCCCAATATTACCACTATAGTTTAGGGGTCTATATATGATCGCCACTAATGTCTTCTGTCCCTTGGGGGTTCTAAGCTCTATCCATTCAGATTGCATTTCACCAGAGCTAATGTCCTCCCTCTTTATTGTGTTAATATCTACTGAACCAGCAATGCCACCCCACCTTCTTTTCCTCCAACTCTGTCCTTCTTAGAAGGTGAATACACCTGGTTAGTCGGTTCCCATCCATTGTCATCTTACAGGCATGCTGTAATCCCTACTCCATCCTATCCACATATATCTGTTTGTGCAATTAATTCATCCACTTTATTGTGAATGCTCTATGCATTAGAAATAAAATTTTACGTCTTCTGAAGAAGGGTTACTGGACCCAACATGCTGAATCTGCTTTCTCTCCACAGATGCTGCAAGAATTGCTGAGTTTCTCCAGCAATTTCTATTTTCGTTTCAGACCTTAAGTTTTTTGTCTGCTGAAGTTTTTTCAGTCCTGCTCACATTATTAAGCAGTGTGGCTAAAACTCTTTGCCTATTACTTTTCTTATTTCAATTCTGTCTTTTGTTTTTGCCATTATTTCCGTCTCAGCTATTTCCTTGTATAAGTTCCAATCACACTGCCACTTCAAATCCTCCCTGACCAAACATATCATCTACGTATGTAGAAAAATGCAAGGTGTACAAGGTTCAATCTCATTCCATTGAAGAAACATTTCTCATGGAACCCAACAAAGATGTTTATGACAGCTGGGCGTAGTTAGGTTCCTAATGCCAACTTAACACACATGGTGTTGTTGAAACTGAACAAACTATGTGAGTTGCTCAGTTCATATGTTTAATGAAAACTGATTCTAACAAGGGTGGTGGATCTACATCACCACAAATTGTTGCTGCAGTTAAGCTGTGGATGGCTTTGTACATTGGTGAATTGGGAACAGTGTCAAATGCGTACATTGAGGCTGTGTTGTTACCAATATAAAAATTGCATGGATTTTGCAAATTTAAAGGAGTCCTTCACCATGTAAGTGAAAGGGTTGCTCAAAACTGGTTATAATAGTTCACCCAAACCTTTGACTCATTCATATTGTGCAGAACCAGTCGTAAATAAGATCTGTCATAAGGAAGAATTTGCAGTACATAAATTCTGTATATATTCCCTTCCCCCACACCCTAATGAACTTCTAGGAAATCTTCTGAGGTGTAATCATTGCTACTTTGCTCACACACAACAAACCCCCAGAAACATTCAAACACACCTGGTTATCTGCTTTAGGAGTTTTAGATTATATCATTATTATTCTTACGAAGAATTAAGAACAATTGACCTATTAAAACCATTAACAGTTTTGTTTGGCTAAATAAAAGGAGTTACTTCCAGTGGTAGGTATGTCATTATCCAGAGGACATAGACTGAAGATAATTGGCACATCAGCCACAGGTGAGATGGGGAGAAATATCGCTACCAATAAGTAATCATAATCTGGAAGGATTCAGCCCCTTGATCCTTTCCACCATTCAATGAGATCATGGCTGATATCTGGCCTGTCACCATAGGCCTGCCATTGGTCCGTATCCAATTAAGATACCTTTGCTTAATAAAACTTTATCTCTCAGGTTTACAAATAACAACTGACCCAACATCAACTACTATTTGTGGAAGAGAATTCCAAACCTCCACCACCCTTTGTGTGTAGAAGTGCTTCCTAATATTTTTCCTGAATGGTCTGGCCCTAATTCTCAGACTATGCCCGTAGTTCTAGAATCCCCAATTGATGGAAATAGTTTCTCTACCACTGACTCAATAGATGAAGGGAGCAGATTCACTTGTAACTTTCAAAGAGAATTGGAGTTACTTGAGGGACGAAAAAACAAATGAAAGGGGCTATCAGGAAGGGCAACAGAAGTCAGACTAACTGAATAATATTCCCAGAGATGGACCAAAAGAGCCTCCTGTTGTACTGTATCATGAACCTATGACACAGAGATGTTGAATCTCACTTTGGAGCTAAGCAAGAAATATGGCCTGCGTTTAAATTTCTACCATTAAAGACAATACCTTTCAATAATGCAACAGTCCTTCAATACTGCACTGCAGTCTCATGTCCTCAAATTTGTCCTGAGAGTTGAATCCACTACTATCTGACTCTGGATTACAGTGCCACCAACTGAGCCAAGCTAGTACTTACCATATGGTAATAATACTAAGTTTTATATCAGCTCTCTAGGAAAAACTACGCAGTCACTTCATGTTATTCCTCCTGTGCCCTACTGCACCCAACCTTGAAAGTTTGGAGCTGCCACAGAATGACAAACCTACCTGCAGAAGCTTTGGATTGTTGTCTGAGTTTTTGAGAGGTTTTCACTGGCAATTTTGCTTCAGGCTTGAACATATTCCACACCATCCAAATGGCTGCTAATCTGTGTCAAATACCCTTTCACAGTTTTTGCTGACTTTCCCATCTCAGTACAAATAGCACTTTTGTTCAGCTCAGTAAGGATAGCCCAAAACTACATAAGGTGCCTATTAGCATCTGAAAAAGAGTAACTATGAAATCAAGCACATGATGTCTTTGTGCAGTCATCATGAACGGTCTTTAAACTGAAGAGAAAGGTAACGATACTGGTGAGTCCAGCCCCAGATTTATGTTTCTTTTGCTGCTTTGTTTGGGCTTGTTGGTTATGTCTGGCCTTAAAGATGTGAGCTTACACTGAATATTTAAGGAGTCTTACTGGCTACCCAAGCAGCACAAATTGGACATTTACCAAATCTCAGGTCTGAAGAACCATTGAACTCAAAACATTAATTCTGTTGCACTCTACGCTGATGTTACCAGACATGTTCAGTTTCTCTAGCACTTTTTTTGGTCAAATTTTGTTTGATGATGCTGTGAAGTACTTTGGACACTAAAGGAGGCACAAATTTGCAAATGTCTGCTGTTGTTAGATGAATCTAACCTTCAACCTCTTGTTATAACATTACATCTGAAAGCAAAAGCCCATTAATGTCCTACCCTTCCACTGTGCTTCACTTGGAAGACATCAGTTGGTCTTCAATTTCTGGGAGCAATGTCATGGGTGATTATGGAGCAGCATTGTATTAAAGTTCCCATCTGTACTTGGTTGGAGCTTTTGTATAAAGGCTGTGACTTGCTAATGCAGAAAATCTTCTTTTAAAAACCTGTCCATTGTAGGATAGCCATAGCTCTACTTACTATAGAGCTGCTTTCTCATGAGAGAGACAAAGAGACAACTGGTGGTGGCTTAATCTAAAGATCATCTTCCCTCAGTTGAGAACGACAGAACCCTTCATGGTAACCTCAGCCAGTGCAGAGACTGAACCCACAGCGTTATGGTACTCTGCCAATTGACCCCAATCATCAATTGTAACACATTTGGGTCCAGTGTTTCTTAAATAGACTACCATACCTTTTCTTGCAAAATTGATAGATTTTCTCAGGAAGCCAGGATATATGTTGTTAGATTTGGAGTGGTCTAGTAGAATATTTAAATTAAGAGTGGACTTTTTATTCTTCGTATTAAGTTTATGTGAATTCGAGGGTCAGATTTAGTAAAATGAAGCAACAGTGACATACAGTGGTGATTACAAGTAATTCACAATCAAGAACAGTGCACAATGATTTAATTCAACAATTAGGATTACTCACTGAGCATAAAATGATGTAATCCTTTCAACAATTATTAACCTGAGCACATGAACAAAAGAATTACTGATGTGTTGGAAAAAAAGATGTATACATTTATATAATGATTCTCACAATCTTGATACATCCTAAAATGCTTTACAGTGAATTAATTCTTCTCGAATTATTGTTTTCAGTACCAGGGGAATAAGAAGTCAGTGTGGGCACATACCATCAAACATATGGAGCAAATACTGAATGTGGTCTCAGAGCAGTGGAGCTGAGGGACTGATAGGTCTCACTGGCTAGTCATGAGGCTTGGGGGGCTTGAGGGCCACATGGGTGAGACTGGTAGTGTTGCACAGCGGGGCAGTCCAGTGAAGGCAGTGAAACCTAATGCCTTCTGTCCTTACAGGGAATGTCTGTTATGAAATGCAAGCACTGTCCTATTCTGGAAAAGAATGTATCAGTGATCTGAGAGCTTCAGTAGTGTGCAGTCATTCGCAAATTCCCACTAAGTTCTAAAGCTGATCTTTGGAAGTTGTCTGAATTGAATACTTTCAAAGACCCACTGACCGTGATGACAACCAGTTGGGCTTGGCAATCAGTGCTGTGAAGTGCTAGGTCTTTGTTGGTGAAAATGCAGGTGTCTGTGATTTTCTGTCTAGAGAAACGCAGTCACTAACAGCACTGCATCTCTGCCATCTCCAGGTAACTTTGATTCAAATAGTACATTCTGTACTGCATGGAAACAGACCCTTCAGTCCAACTCGTTCAGGCCGACCAGACATCCTAGATGAATCTAGTCCCATTTGCCAGCATTTGGCCATACCCCTCTTAAACCCTTCCAATTCATATACCCATCAAAATGCCTGTTAAATGTTATAATTGTATCAGCCTCCGCCACTTCCTCTGGCAGCTCATTCCACACACATCAACCTCTGCTTGAAAAAGTTGCCTCTTAGTTTCCTTTTCAATCTTTCTCCTTTCACATTAAATCTATGCCCTCCAGTCTTGGACTCCCCCACCCTGGAGGAAAAGACCATGTTTATTCACCCTATCTATGGCCCTCAGGATTTTATAAACCTCTATAAGGTCACGGCTCAGCCCCGATGCTCCAGGGAAAATAGCCCCAGCCTATTCAGGCTCTCCCTATAGCTCAAACCCTCCAATGCTGGCATCATCCTTGTAAATCTTTTCTGAGCCCTTTCAAGTTTCACAACATCCTTCCTAAATCAGGGAGACTAGAACTGTACACAGTATTCCAAAAGTAGCCTAACCAATGTCCTGTACAGCTGCCACATGGCATCCCAACTACTACACTTAATGCACTGACCAAAAAAGGCAAGCATACCATACGCCTTCTTCACTATCCTATCTACCTGCGGTTCCACTTTCAAGGAACTACAAACTGCACTTTGAGGTTTCTTTGTTCAGTAACACCCCCCAGAACCTTACCATTAAGTGTCTAAGTCCTGTCCTGATTTGCCTTTCCAAAATTCAGCACCTCATATTTATCTAAATTAAATTGCATCTGCCACTTCTCAGCCCATTGGTCCAAGTGATCGAGGTCCCATTGTACTCTGAGATAACTTTCTTCGCTGTCCACCACATCACCAATTTTGATGTTATCAGCAAACTTACTAACCATAACTGCTATGTTCACATCCAAATAATTTAAAAATCCACAAAAAGCACAGGGCCAAGAACCAATTCTTGTGGCACATAGCTGGTCACAGGCCTCCAGACTGAAAAGTGACCCTCTACCACTGCCCTTTATCTCTTATCTTTGAGCCAGTTCTGTATCCAAATGGCTGGTTCACCAGTCTACCATTGACTTTAGTAAGGCCACAAGATGTAGAAATAGAGGTAGGCCATTCAGCCCATTGAGTCTCCATGACTATTCAATGAAGTTTGTGGTTGATCTTTTATTTATCAACTTCAATTTTCTGCCTTTTCTCCATAACCTCAATTCACATACTGATTAAAAATCTTTCTGTCTCAGCCTTGAATACATTAATGACTCAGCCTTTAAAGCCTCTGCAGTAAAGAATTCCACATAATCCTACCCTCTGAAAGATGAAATTCCTCCTCATCTCTGTCTGAAATATTCAATCCCTTATTCTGAAATTATTCCCTCTGGTCCTCGCCTCTCATAGAAGGGGAAGCAACCTCTCTACATCTACCCTGTCATGTCCCCTATGAATCCTGTATGTTTCAACAAAGTCACCTCTCATTCTTCTAAAGTCCAACTGTGTATAGGCCCGGTCTGCTCAACTTCTCTTCATAAGACAGTCCCTCCATACCTGGTATCATCTTAGTGTACTTTCTCTGGACTACCTCCAATATCAGTCTATCTTTTCTCAAATAAAGGTTCTAAACTGTTCATAATGTTCTGGGTACGGCCTGCCTAGTGCTTTGTGTAATTTTAGTTAGACCTCCCCATCTTATACTCCATTCCCTTCAAAATAAAGGCCAACGTTCCACTTGCCTTCCCTACTACCTGCTGAACTTTGATGCTAGCTTTTTGATATTCGTGGATAAGGATTCCCAAATCTCTGTGCTGTATGGCTTTCTTCCATTTCCTACTCTTCTTGAGGAAAACTAATAGTATGCTGGCCTTCATAGTGAGAGGATTTGAATATAGGAGTAAGAATGTCTTGCTGCGGTTATACAGGGCTTTGGTGAGGCCACACCTTGAGCATAGTGTGCAATTTTGGTCTCCTTGTCTGCAGAAGAACATTCTTGCTGTGAGAGAGTCTAGTGAAATTCGCCAGACTGATTCCAGGATGGCAGGCCTGACATATTAGGTAAGGCTGGATCGACTAGGCTTGTATTTACTCAAATTTAGAAGAATGGGTTGGCGGAGGAGAATCTCACTCAAAGTTGTGAACCTGTGGAATTCTCTCCCACAGGAAACTGTTGGGGCCAGTTTGTTAGATATATTCAAGAGGGAGCTGGACATGGCCCTTGTGGATAAAAAGATAGAGGGATAGGGGATGAAACGGGAGTGGGATACTGAGATTGAATGATCCGCTGAAATGGCTGAATGTCCTTCTCCTGCACTTACTTTCTATACTCTGTTTCTTCCTCTCCCTAGCCATCCTGCTGCTTGGGGTCCATCCTTCCTGCATAGACCATTGTCCCCCCATCATCCATGAGCCCAAAATCTGCCAGTGGTGCCCCAATGCCAGCTGCAGCCTTGCTCGTTAAGCTACTGTCCTCACAATGCTGGGCGTATGGTGGCAGCTGTGGGGGGTATTTTTTGATCTATTAACCACCATCAGTACATCATCTGAAATATTCAATCCCTTATTCTGAAATTATTCCCTCTGGTCCTCGCCTCTCATAGAAGGGGAAATAACCTCTCTACATCTACCCTGATTTCCAACTGATTACTTCATATGTGAAGCCCATTCAGGACAATGCAGACCAAAGATGAAGAGAGGGAGGGGCAGGCCCCTGAAACCTGGGTGACCCTTTAGATAGTCCATGCTTCCCTGCAATGGCCCTTTGACAAGATTTTAAACTCATTTGATTGCTCTCAGTCAGGAGGCTGGGGAGCGTCTAAATAACATGCCAACTGGTTTAGAGTTTTTGACTCTAGTCCTGACTTTGGGGGTAGGGTCCACAAAACCCTCCCTCTGCAATTGCACAGCCCTCAAAGAGGAGTTTTCTTTCTGTTCTAAATCACTTAGAGATAGCAAGAACTGCAGGTGCTGGAATCAGAGACAACAGTGTGGAGATGGAGGAACACAGTGGGCCAGCCAGCATCAGGGGAACACTTAGCACCATCCCACCTACCTTTCCACGGCCCAACCCCTCCTCCCTCTATCTCCCAGCTCTCTGCCCATTTCTGAAGGGTCCTGAACCGAAACACCAACTTTCCAGCTACTCTGATGATGCCTGGCCTGCTGTGTTCATCCAGCTTCATACTCTTGTTTCTTTTTGTTAGAGTTGTCCTAACCACGGAAGTGGAAAATGAGAACTTTTAGGTTTGAAAAATCTCCACCCTTTTCACTTCCTCGTTCTGTGTTTTTCCAACTTTGGTGTTTGTATATGTCCCTCTCCCTTTTCTGCACCTTTCATTGGGGGCCCAGAGTAACCTCGCCTGGAAACTGTGGAATCTCGCAGCCTAGCACCTCCAGCTCTCCTGCAATGTGCCACTCCTTAAAACCAATCCTTCTCAATTCCAATTCCAAGTGTTTCCTTCCTTGGCGATGTGCCAATATTTTCCGGCTGGTTACATTGTCGGAAAACAGGGCTGTTTCCTCTTTCAATTCAAGTCTCATTTTTGTCTTGGGCTGTAAAAGAACTGTCCAGGGAATTGGGTGGCGAATGAAATCAGTTCATTGTGAAGCTGGTGTGATTTAAACACCATTCCTGTTCGAGCTGTCTTACTCAGGTACGTGGAAAACGTAAATGTAAATGGACCTGAAAGATCTCCACCGTTTTTCACTTCCTCATCAGTCGTCATTGCCTGATCCTGATCTCTCCCTTGCACATTCCTTTGTCTCAATAATGTGTAACTGGTTCTCTCCCTCTGTATCCCTCTCATGTGTGTGCAGACAGAGACAGACATAGAGGATGACACAGAGGAAATTCCCTTAAATCAACCTCAGTTCTCATTCGCCCTCAACATCCAAATTTGACCACCCTACCAGCAACGAAACCTTTCTGATTGACAGTCTCTTTAACCAATGGGAAAGGAGGAAGGTCTCTTTACCCTGAACCTCCCCAGGGCTGGGAGCCAATGGGGAGCAAAGTGGAAGAAAACTTCTCAAGAGACAAAGTTGGAGTGAAGTTTGGACTCGATAGAGAGAGAGAAAGAAAGACGGGGACTGGGTCGGAGCTAGGAACCAGGAACCAGGAGGATAAGGAAGGAGCCCCGGATCTGTGTGTGTGTGGGGGGTTTGGGCTGATCCCACGGTGTACGCCCTGACACATGGAGAGCTTTAGCCGCAGGGTGGACGCTGAGCATGGCGCGGCCGCTTCTGGTAGGTGCTTTACACAGTCTCCGAGATCTTTTCTTCCTCCTCTGCTTTTAGCTGTCCCTTTTTAATCGGCCTTCCTCATCCCCAAACAAATCCTCTTCCTGACCCCCTCCCGCTCGCAGACCATTCAGTACCCCCCCACCAAGTTTCCGCACTAGCTCTGGTCCCACTTATTCACCATTCCCCCCCCCAATATTTTTCTCCTTCACTCTTTCAACAATGTACATCCCATCGGGTTTTTATCTGCTTTCCCCGTTTTCTGAAGCCACTGTTTCCAGCAATCTCCCATCCTTTCAGGCAGGGCATGGCACCTCCAAACAGTTGCCCATAAGCCAGTTGGGTTTTGCCTGCCAGTGGTCAGGAATTTAATCCAAGGAAGTTGTTGGCCAACACAATAGCTATGCAGAGAGATAGTAGTCACTATCCAACAGACCAGGAAGCACTGAGGGAAGACAGCTCTGCAAGACAGCACCTGGATCAATAGCTAGGACAAGAGTGATGGGCCAAGTGGCTTCCATCTGTACTGGAAGTTTTGAAGTAGCCAGAGGTGGTAGTACTGGGGAGAGAAAGCCAAAGCGTTTTTGGAAACAAAATTGAGTCTGTCAGTCATGTAGTATTGAGAGCAGAAACAAGTATAGTGACACCCAGTCAGCAATGACTCTGCAAGTTGGGCCCAGTCAGGACTTTGTGCCTCTCGCTCACATTGTATTCATACCGCCTTCAGATACTGCAGCCAACCTCCCGCTGCAATCCCCACCCATGGTGTCTGCTGCTTTGTGTCATCCCTGTA